>NW_022106471.1:13967969-13969674 GCF_000313985.2 Echinops telfairi
GAAAATAATGTGGAGGCCACTCTGACCTCCTCTAGCTACACAAAGGAGAATTCAGTTCCACCCCTGCCATAAAATGACTTCTTTGAGCGGCCAGCTGTATCTCCTGCCTCCATCTCTCTTTGCCTTTCTTGGACGCCCGCCCGTCCTCCCACAGCACCTGCTTCTCTGCTGGGTTTCACAGCTGGTTGTAATGACCACATAGGCGTCACAAACAATACTCAGGATTGTGGGGTGTACTGCTAACAAGTGGTGTGTGGGGTGTATTGCTAACAGCTGAAGATATATTTTTTTTGTCTGAAGCGCCTCTTCTTAGACATGCTGGCAGGCATGTCTCTTTCTGGTCCTTTCGTCCCTGCCCTGCGTGGGCTTTAGCTCTCCTGAAGGCCGAAAGGGAACCCTGCTCCACAGGGCCCCCTCGGGCACCAAGGCCCTCAGCTCGTCTGGGGACCAGGACCAGGAAGCGCACTGCTCTGCCTCATGGTCTTGGTGCTGCTGCTCTTCAAGTCCAAGGTCTCAGCCTTGCAGCCTCTGGTGCTTCTACTGCCTCTGCTGCTTCGGGCAGCCGTCTATCGCACACTCTGCTGCTGGCTCTTCTTTCTTTCCTGCGGGTCTTGGAACTTTCTGTTAATGCTTCAGAGATGGTTCACTTTAAAAACTGGCCACTCCCTGGGTGAGCGTGCTTTCTTGGCAAGCTCAAACCCAGTCATTTTGTGTGAGTCACCAAGTGTGGAAAGAAGCACAAACCAGGTGATTTCTCTTCACCACATGGGTAGAGAGAGAAGAATGGATGATTCAGGAAGCAGTGGGGGCAGTAACTTTTGAACAGGCAGGAGGCATGAACCTGTGGAAGTTGTTGGCCCATTCAAGCCTGTATCTCTAGCAACAGTAAGGAAGATAGACCATGCATAATGGAGGTGGCTGTGGGCGTGTGGTTCATGCTTCCCCCTCGCTGGAGCTTTCCTCCTGCACAGTCCTTACCAGGTGCCATTTTTAGGGACCGATTCATTGTTTCAACCCTCCATGTCATTCTTTCATAAGTGTCTTGCACTTTGGTTTTGGCTAATCACTATCTAATGTCAAGGGCCAAGTACTTCTCAACATTCACTAATGCCTGGACATGAGCCCCAAGGGCCCTTTAGGACTACTGTCTTATGAGCACAGTTAGTGTGGCCCCATATATTGGACACCATCAAGTCCCTAGTATGAGTCACAGGAAGGATGGAGATATATTAAAATCTTGAAAGCATATTATATGCAAAGCCCCCTATGCTAGGGTCAAGTGTTTTATCATTTGTTTTTCTCACATTAACTCTCATCGCAATTTTGTCAGAATGGCATTTTTCTTTGTTTTTTTAAAGATAAATAAGAAAAGCAGAGAGTGGTTAAGAGGCTTATGTCTGCATTTTTTATATAGGTTAAGTTTACAGTTTTGATGGTGGAAGCATATGAATTACTTCTAATTTCTCAGCAAAACAAGAAGCAGGGTCATCAACAGAGAGTGAATCTTCCAAATTAAGGCTCCGATAAAACTTCAGATTACACAATGACTCTACAATGGAGCATAATGGAGATTCAGGCTCGCCACTTCTCATTTCGTCTTCTCTACCCATCATCTTTACATCTGTATTACAATATTTTAAAAGATTCTTTGGAATTTTTTACTGTGAATGTTTGTTTCTGCATTTCCTTAAGGAATCAAGAAAGG
>NW_022106471.1:13970704-13975104 GCF_000313985.2 Echinops telfairi
CAATATGTCAAGTATTGTTCTGAACACATTATTGTTTCATTTGGTACTCACAATAGCCCACAAGGTAGGAACTATTCTCACTGTCATCTGACAATGAGGAAATTAAAATAACATATCCAAATAATTTCCCCAAACCTTTTACAATCTTTCTGTGCTCTTCCTTATCAGCATAAAATCTGTTTCCTAAAGCATAAAGGAATTTTTCCAGATTAAAAAGATAATTTGAAGGCTATAATATATTTTAAAAGCATGTGTAAAATTGTAAATTGGTAATATGTCCTCTTTGACCATGTTTTCCTTCCTCTATTAGGTGTCTGCTCCACTATCTGTTTTCTGCACTGTGAACATGACAAGTGAGGCCCCAAACTGGGGTTTGATTTTGTTTTCTGCCCATCATAGTTTCCCTTCTACTCATCACTGATGTCTTTGTCTACATTTCACTTCCCCCAGGTGATACAATCTGATCTGATCTAAAATAACACTCAACCTTACTTCTAATCTTCTTCTGAGATGTTCCCAGTCATTATTTTGCAATCTTCTTCTACATTTTTAATACACCTTATTATCTGAAGTTATTTTTATTTTATTAACTTATTACTGTGTTATTGTCTGATCTTCAACTGGGATATAAACCTTACAAAACTAGGCTTGAGTCTATCTTTGTTATTACTTTCTATCGATAACCCTAAAAGATTGAAGTTGTTAAGGCATTCATTTTGAATGCATCCATCATCAATGCTCACAGACGAAGTAGTCGAGAGATCAAAAGACATGCTGCATTGGGGAAATCTGCTGCACAAGGCCTATCTAAAGTGATAACAAGGAAGGATGTTACTTTTAGAATGAAGGTGCACTTGACCATGGTATTTTCACTCGCCTCACATGGAAGGGAAAGCTGAACATTGACTAAGGAAAACCACAGCAAAATGGATGCATTGGAAATACGGTGTTGGCGTAGACTATTGAAAGTACCATGGGCTACGGCTGGAATACTCTTGCGAGGCAAGGATGGTGACACTTTGTCTCATAGACTTTAGACATGTCAGGAGAGATCAGTCCCTGGAAAAGGACATTGTGCTTGGTAACGTAAAGGGTAATGAAAAAGAGGATGACTCTCTACAAAATGGACTGACACAGTGGCTTCAGCAATGGACTCAGGCATTAGAGCAGTTGACCAAGTGGTGCTTCATTCTGTTGTGCAAAGGACTGCTATGAGTCAGAACCAACTTGGTGGCACCTGATAGCAACAACAATCCATAACCCAGACAAACAGCAAACACAGAATATTTGTTTAATAAATATTGAATAAATAAGTGAACAAATGGTAGCTTCTAGCATATACAGATTTATACTCTCAAAGCTTCAAGAACCAATGGATATGAGCTTCTACTTTCCAATAAATTGATGGTAGATAATGAAGAGCCAATCTACTTAGCTCTGTTTGGATCATGTAATCGTTCTGAACCAATTGTTGTGGCAGCAGGTAGAACAATCCTAAGACATAGTTCTGATAAAATGATTTCCCTGCTTAATAACCTTTCAACTTTTCCCTTTGTTTTCTGAAGAATTTACAGATTTAGAAGAGACTTTAGATTATCAATAGTCTATAGCTCATCATCTGTAACCAACTTTTCTAAAGATTTTTTGAGTCACATTTTGTAGCTTTCCTACTCTTTTGTGTTTGCTCTTTTTGGTACTTAATGCTAGAACCTTCTCTTTCCTATCTCTGTCTCACAATCTTTCCAATGCCTGCCAGTTAATCTCTAATGAGGTGTCATTGAACATTCGCAGCCTGTTGGATTTATCTTTCTCATCTGGACTCTGATGATCCCCACTTTAAGCCTCTTTATTGAAAATTGATCACATGATATCTTAAAATTATTTGACTCTGTGTATTATTTCCCGTTACATGAGTGTAAGTCTGCTGAGAACAGAGTAAGGTAGAAAGAGCATCGACATTGACATGGCAAAATTAGTGATTGAACCAGCAATTTACTTAAGCAGTGTTCTCTTTTACTGAAGGAAATTTTTTCATGCTCTAAAATTGGTAGAAAACAAAAATATAATGCCTCGAACAATTTTCCTATTATGTATCAGGGTGCCTGACATATATTTGCTTTGTTCCTTTACTCCATATTTATCTTCACAGCTTTAAAATATTTAGTGCCATACATATTCAGAAACATTGTGGAATAAATTGGGCAAGAAGTTAAATGGTTCACAATTGGTCTCATACCTCAGAGTAGCATCTTTCCATGTTTTAACATCTGTGTTCTTGCCCATCTCTTTCAATGGCCCTACTTTTGACAGTCAAAAACCGTTCTCCATTTTTCCCATATACTTGAGTTATGGTACGTTATTTTTTACATCTTCTTTATCTGTCAAAGATCTTTTCTCCTGACTATCTTGTGATGTTTCTCTAGCATCAGTCCTGTTCTTCTCACTTCACTAGCCACCATCCAAGTTCAGTCCTTGGGCAAACTCAGATAAATCACTGCATGAAATATCAATAAAGGTCCTAGCATTCGTGTTATTTAAGTTAATGGATGGATGAATAGATGAGTAGATGGATGGACAATAGAACTACACTTGATCTTGTGCATTAGTTTCCAAAGTGAAAATTTTGATAGAATACTTTTAGCTATTTCAAGAAATGAAAGACTATTTCAAAACAATATATGTATATATTATATACTATTACATAGTACATATATAGATATATATATATATGGGTGTGGGTAATACACAAGTGACCTCTTGAAAGATAAAATCTTCAGGTGAGTTTTCTTGGACAAGTGTTAAAAGTAAGCAAGAAATACTTGAATGTCTTAACTAAACTAAGGTAAAGACTCCTACTTGAAGCAGGTAATCTGACATCAAGGGTTAGAAATAGCTACTAACAGAACTATGAAGTTAAATTGTAATAGTGAACCCTAAAAAAATCAATATGGACTGCATGGCACCTGAATTCCACCCCCAAAAAGCAAGTGGTTTTATTCTAAACTACTCCCAGCTTCTGCCATTAAAATTGTACTCAGTCACTGTTTGACATTTCTTACAGCAGATACACTGGCAAATTACTTTAGGCAAAAAGGTCTAACTTAGCTTTCTCCTTGATGGTAGTCCGTCTCCAAGATGGTCCTCAATGGTCCCTGCCTCCTGATATTCATAACCGTGTGTAGTCCTCACCTACTTTGTTACAAGTTTGGTCTGTGTAACCAGTGGATCATGCCAGAGTGATTCTATCTCACCTCTCCAAACCCAAAACCAAACTCATGGCAGTCGAGTCGATGAAAACTCATAGCAACTCTTTCGGACAAGGTTGAACTGCCTCTGTGAGTTTCCAAGACTATAACTCTTTACAGGAGTAGAAAGAACGCCCCGTCTCTCTCCCGCAGAGGGACTGGTGGTTTCAAACTGCTGACCTTGCAGTTAGCAGTCCATCATGTAACCACTATGCACCACGACTCCTCATCTCGTGTCTAAGATTAAGTTATAATAGATCTAGCTTCAGTCTTGGGTGGACTCTCACTCCATCTATACACATTGATGACTGCATGCTGGCCACATGGATGGCCTCATGTGGGTCTTATAGTAACGGCTATGGAGGAAAATCCTGGGGCTTGGTTCACAGATGATACTACGTGATTCACAGGACACCCCAAAGCAGAAGGCTGCCATACCTTGGTTTCGTTCTGTAATGAACACAAAAGACAGTGAGTGGTCAAGGGGAATCCTCCAAGTGACAGAAAACGAAGGAATGTTTCTGGTTCATTTAATTAAAAGAAAATAAGATGAGAGGCATGGTCCCACACTTACTCATAGCTAATAATTTGAGCTACAAATTCTTGGGAGAAAGATTATCTGCTACCATAAAGATTTGAAGGCTCAGAAACTCTATCTAGGGTGTCTATGAATTGGAATCCATTAGCTGACTGTGGCTAATATGTGATTATCAGGGACTTGGATGTAATGTGACTGGGACCTTGGTGACGAAGAAGTCAAGAGGAAAGGTATGTGGGTTAACTTCTACAAATAGGAAGTGTGTGAAGATGGTTAAATGTAATAAAGATGCACACTAAGGACTGACCTTCTCAAAGGAGGGTCTAAATAATCAGATGGATACTATGATCATAAAATGTGAATGTCAAGTGGTGAGAGTGGGATACCAGGAGGGTGGAGGGAAGGAGCAGTAGAAAGGGGGAACCAATTACAAGGATCTACATCAAATCATTTTGATGATTTGATATATTGAAAGGGCAAACAAGTGGAACTTAATAAAAGGCAGACCCATGGAACTTTAATTCATTAAGCTCTACTTGTATACTTCAATATAGTATCTATTTCTGAAACTTTAACATAAATCTTCTGGATTTTTATTTACTGTTTTTCAATGTTTT
>NW_022106471.1:13975796-13977240 GCF_000313985.2 Echinops telfairi
GCACTAACCCCCTCATTCACTGTGATATGATTTTTCGTTCTGATGATGCCTTATACCTGATCCCTTTGACACCTTGATTCGCCTGGTGGCTGGGTGGCTATATTATTTTTTTCTGCTTAGGAGCCTATCAATATGTCTTTGTAGGCTAATGAAAGCATGGTACCTGGGCCAGTAGCATTCCCATCAGCTGGGAGTTTGCTGAAAACACAGAACCTCAGGCAGCTATTCAGATGACCTGGAGCCCAATCTGCATCTGAACAAGTTCCTCAGGTAAGTCATGGGTGCCTTAAGAGTTCAGAGCTAATGTTTGAGACTGGAAAAAAAAGAATGGTACTTCTGACCCCTCCAACTTCAGAAGGGAGGAAGAGAATCCAACTCCACCCCAGCCCAAGGCTAATTCCCACAAGGCAGAGGTCAGACATGCCTCCGGATTCCTTTCCCTTATCCAGACATCAACCGACCTTCCTACAGAATGCTACTTCTCTGCTGGGCTTCATGAATCAGTAGAAGGGTCACACAAAGCTCACAGACAATACTCACAATTATAGGGTTTCTTGGGAGAAAGATGGGTTTTCTACTCCAGTAATTAGGTAGTCTCAGAAACTCAGAGAGAGAGTTCTACCTTGTCATATATGGTAGACATCAACTCAATAGCAGTGAGTTTTGTTTTTTATACGCTTTATTATGGAAATTAATAGGCTACACATAAGGATCAGAAATATTAATGATACAGTTCTTTTATCTGTGATGCTTTCCAGCTACGCCCCATGCTGACAGGCACCTCTCTCCCTGAATCATGTTGCCCTTGACCTCTGCCTTGCTCAGGCAAGTGTTACAAAGCTTCTGTAACACTGCCGATGCCTGCAACACTTGAACGGATACACACTGCCTGCATGCACTTAATGTGAGCAGCAAGCCCACCTCTGTCTTGTGGACTCTGCAGACACTGCCACTTCTCCAAGCAGGAGGCCTGGACCTACTCTGCCCTGGACTCTTCTTTCTTAGTGGTCATGTGATTCTCTATTCCTGTTTCTGAGGTGGCTCATTTGATTCCTTGCAACATGACAGAACTGACCCTCACTAGAGCCTTATATGTTATTTTGATGCTCCCATCTAGTCAAGCCGACCTGAGGATGTAATGGGTTACACATTCAGCTGCTAACCACAACGTCATCAGTTCAAGGTCACTGGCTGCTCTGCAAGAGGAAGATGAAGCTTTCTACTCCTGTGAAGATGACAGCCTCAGAAACCTAAGGGGAAATTCTACTCTGTCCTGAGTCAGAACTGGCTCTGTGGCAGTGAGTCTGGTTTTGGAGGGAGTTACAAAGACGAGGGACAGAAGAATGGTACCAAGTCACTTCACAGCACTGCAGAGACAATGACTTCTACGGATTCTGAATGTATGATTCCTTCCTCATTGTTCTCTACACTCCAACAAACCCAA
>NW_022106471.1:13977968-13979527 GCF_000313985.2 Echinops telfairi
AGGAGTCTCTTCTATAGTGCTCCAAGTGGCCGGGACCCCTTTGTAGGTCTATGGAATGGCAGACTGTGACTACTGTGTTAGACACTGTTTTGAGGTCACAGTGCTAATAGCTCCTACGGTGGTGGTGGTGAGCTTCCATGGAATAGGCCAATTCATGAAGACACTATGCAAAACAGAATAAAGAGCTGTCCAGTCCGGTGCTATGCCCATGATGACTTGTAGATCAAATCACTGACATCCATAGGTGTCACAGTTAGGTTTTATGTCAACTTGAACATGTGTATGGGTGGAGTCCAACAAGTCGATCAGGTGACAGCATGATGATGCCTCTTGGGAGGTGTGGCCTTTGTATAAGAGAAACACTGGGACTCCCATCCATCGTCTCTCTGACCCTTTGCCTAGCTGCTTGCTTGGACTCTGTGTTTACCTCGTGGGGTGGCCACTCGACCCTGAGAACTGTTGGCACCCTGCCACTTTTCTGTTGACTTTGGACCCATGCAACTCTGCACCTATAGGCCTGTGTTCTTCCTGCACCCCCCTTCACTGTTCTCCATCACTGGCCTGCAGCAAGGCAAGTCTGCAGAGGGCTCTAGCATCAGACCCATGGGCTTAATTTGGACTAGGCTGGGCTGCCCTCTTGATATAAACTTACTGTCTGATATAAAGCTCTTTCTTGCATACCTATATGAGTGTCACTGGTTTTGTGTCTCTAGACAACCCAGTCTAACACAATAGGGTTTTCAATGGGTGGTTTCAATGGATCTCAAGTAGATCACTGAGCCTAGGAGCTCAGCTAAAACCTGTTTGACCTCATAGCAGCACATAAGTCTCCGTGAGACATGGGCAGTGGTTGTGTATGAGGTACCTTAGCAGGGAGTCAAGCCCAGGTCTACTACATGAAACACAAGACTTCTGTCACGAACAACCATTTCCTCAAAGGTTATTTCATGACTATTCTACCTGACTAAGGGCAGTCTTTGGGTTCCACACATCACCATGATCTGCTCCAGAATATTTAGAATCAGGAACATTTTAAACTTGAGAGTGATAAAGCCCTTTTTAGAGCATCCCTTTGAAGAAAGCACCTGAGGACCACTGGATGCAGGTGGTCTACCAAACTAAGCCAAATGTTTTACTTCACATTTGTCTGGATGTAGAGGTGATGCATCTTATGCTAGAATAATCTCAAGATCGGCTAAGGTTTGGGACAGGGTTGGGATGAATATGGGACGAATTTCCCTACCATTACAAGACCATAGATCCTGCTCTGATGGGATGCTTGCATAACCCATTCTGTTCAATGTGCTCCTCACAGGTGCTCAGAGTCACTACAGTGTGGTTTTTAGTTTTAATCAAGTCAGTGTGGACTCATAGTAATCAATCGTACAACAGAATGAAACATCGCCTGGTCTTGTGCCACCCCCACAGTTGTTGTGTTTGACTCCACTATCGCATCACTGTGTCAACCCATCTCACTGATGGTGTTCCTTTTTTGCTAACCCTTCACTTTGCCAATGGGCAAAGATGAAGCTTTCTACACCTGTAATGTGTTACAGCCT
>NW_022106471.1:13979627-13988619 GCF_000313985.2 Echinops telfairi
AACCCATCTCACTGATGGTGTTCCTTTTTTGCTAACCCTTCACTTTGCCAATGGGCAAAGATGAAGCTTTCTACACCTGTAATGTGTTACAGCCTTGGAAAATCACAGGGGCAGTACTATCCTGTCCTCTAGAGTCCCTGTGAGTTGGTATCGACTTGATGGCAATGAATTTAGTTTGTTTTTTAGTTTACTTTATCAAGCATGATGTCATTCCCAAGGGATTGGTCTCTCTTGATAACATGCCCAAGTATGGAGACAAAGTCTCCCAGTCCACACTTCTAAGAAGCATTCTGGCTGTACAGCTTCCAAGACAGATTTGTTTCTCCTCTGGCAGTTCATGGTAATTTCAATATTCTTCGCCCACTCCATACTTTAAATGCATCAATTCTTCTGCTGGTGTCCTTATTCACTGCCCAACTTCACATGAATTAAAAGCAAAAGCAAAATCCAAACTCACTGCCATACAGTCAGTGCTGACTCATAGCAACACTACAGGACAGGGTAGGGCTGCCCCTGTGTCTGAGACTAACTCTTTATGGGGAGAAAACCGTATCATTCTCCCACCAAGTGGTTTTAAACTACCGACCTTGCAGTTCATAGTACAACTCATAACCACTACGCCACTAGGATACCATGGTTTGGGTCAGGTACACTTTAGTCCTCCAAGTGACATCCTCTTCCTCCTTTAATACTTTAAAGAAGTCTTGTGGCACAGATTTGCCCAATGTAATAATATGTCATTTGATTTCTAGACTGCTGTTTCTATAAGCATAGATTGTGGATCCGAGTACCAGGAAATATTTGACAGCTTAATCTATATAAAACAATTGACAGGAAAATGTGCTACTCATTATTGTGTATTTCATCACCTTTAATCCAAAAGTAATAAAAGCTCTGATGAAATTAAGGCAAAATATATTTATGTAGTAGAGATATGGCAGATTATAAAACAGAATAATGTACTGTTTCAGATACTAAGCAAAATAAAAACATAATAGCTCCTATCCAGCCCTTGGTGACCCAGACCAGGTACGATAGACAACTGGGACTATAGACTCTGTCTTTCAGGGTGCACAGCATCCTTCAGAGGCCATACCAGAAGGATCTCATTGGAAACCCCACTAGCAAACTGGAATTTATCTTAAACTCACCTGGAGCAGATTTAAGGAACTGACATAAACCCTTGAACTCAATGCTTGCAGACTCTCGTGTGAGAAGAAGACTGCTAACCTAAAGAAGGGACTTTGGTTCAGATCTCTTGCTTTGATGGTGCCAATGAACGATGACTGCAGACCGCCATGTTTACTATTTTCATGCTTTGTTTGCTTTTTAAATGACATGTCCAGGATTTATTCCTGCAGGTGAAGGGGTGTTGGTGAAGGAGTTATTCAAAGTTTTTTCTATCGCCACTCCTTATTGCTCGTGTAAATAGTGTTCAGCCACTTAAGCTTTTAATCTGTACAAGTCAACAATTGTTATATAGCAGTCTAAAAAGCTGGCCTATACATATATAATTTTATCTTCTCAACTGTGTTTTAAATTCTATACAACTGGCTAAAGTAATGGGACTATTAATAGAATTACCTTATGTCCCAGAGGGATGATTTTATAATGTTCTCCAATAAAATAATGGTGTCTCTAAAATGAAATGAGGACATACATATGAGGGGGTACCCACCAAAAAAACCCAGAATCACCCCCTCCGCAAAGCTATGTATTTAATTTCTTTTTACAAAACAATCTTATCACCTTCAACGTACTCTCCATTGCACTTAAGACATTTATCAAATCTGTGATTCCATTCTTGGACATATTTTTCACACTCATCTGTTGTGGAGTTGGCTAAGCATTGGGCTGCTAACCACAAAGTTGGGGAAAAGGATGAAGCTGTCTGCTCCCATATAGATATATAGCTTCAGAAATCTTACGGAGGAATTCTACTGTCCTACAGGCCTGCTGTCCATTAATGGCAGTGGGTTCAGGCTTTGGTACACATTTCATCTTCAGAAGGAAGGCCAGCGCTGTACCTGGGTCTCATGATTCCCACCCTCCTGCTTTTCCCCACCCTCTTTTAGATAGACCTAAAAGGATTAGAAGAATCATCTGCTTGTCCGGTCTCTCCCTCAGGACAGAATTTTCTCTATGAAGCCCAGTGCAAATGAGAATTCATGCAACATTTACAACCAGCCGTGTAAATTATGTCAAATGGTCTTCTCTATATTTTAGTATATACACAAACAGACCAGTTACTCTGCAAGAGAATGCTGAAGATGAGGGTGTCTGCTCCTATGAAGATGTACAGCCTTGAAAACCATTGAGATGCAATGGCAGTGACTATGGCTGGAAGATGAGATTTGCTATGTTCTTTGGGTTTCAAAGAAACTCAATGAGTGCAAATTTCTATAATAAAGAGACCCCACATAGTAAAAAATTAGATTGCAGAGTAACATTAAGATGTTTTGATAAATTAGGGGGGGACACAGCACTTTCTGGAAATGAATTCTGACCAAAGTTTTGAAAAATCTGTGGTGTATAATTTGGTTACTGGGAGCAGGGAGTTCAATGAGAAGAGCACAAATACCATAGATACGTCTTGCTCAATAACCCCAGGCATGCTCAGGTTCAGACATCAGACGAACAAGCTTTGTAACCAGGTCTGCATCTTGATTTGCTAGGGAACTGAGTTCATTACCAGAAAAAAAAAAAAACCCACTGCCACCGAGTGGATTCCAACACAGCAAGTCTGCAGCCACCTTGTGGGACAGAATAGAATTGGCTCATAGAGTTTCCAAGGCTGTAATCTTAAAGATTACACCTACAATCTGCCACATCTTTCTCCCATGAAGCAGCTGGTGGGTTCGAACCTCTAACCTTCTAATGAGCAGCTGTACACGTGAACTATGGTGGCAACAGAGGTTGAGTTCTTTTAACTCATTAAAAATGTGGTCAAACTTGATCTGTCCGACACAAATCACAATCTCATTCTTACAAAGCTTTTTCTGATGTCCTTTCACCAGTCTTAACAAACTTTATGAAGAATCACCGATTTTGGAAAATGGGTGATTTGCTCAAGGAAAGCAGCACTTTTAGGGCTTTCACTCCCCTCCCCTGCAGCTCATTTTCCTGTCATCACTTTCACACCCCGACATTTAGATGAATTTGGCTTTTCTGCTTTTAAATGCAGGACGCTGGAGAAAAATTCATGACCTCACAAGGCTGCTGCAAATCCATGAGCTCTTACTGCATGTGGGCTTCCAACCCAGTTGGCAAAACAAAACAAAACAAAAACTACATGCCTTTTGCAATATCCTCTTCCATTTCCCAATTTCTCTCTTCTAACTCCCCTTCTATATGGGAATATGGCTTTCTTCGGGTTTCTCACCAGCAACCCACTCTGTAGATGCAATCACTGTTCAGATACTAGGCTGGAAGTTTATCCATTTTCTGTTATGGGGGCATCTGGTGAAGACAAGCTTGAAACATTCACAATTTCAGAAGCTGGAACTATTTTTGGAACACGAGTGGCAGAATGAGTTACAATGAGTTAACCAAAACGTTATGGGTTCAAAAATCACCAGTCACTCCCTGGAGAGAGATGAGCTGTTTCTGTACAGACATTAAATCCTGGAAACCTTGGGCTGTTCTACTCTATAGGGTTATGATGAGTCGGAATGGACTCGATGCTAGTGAGTTGTTTTTTGTTTTGTTTTACCACATGCATATACCTGTTATATAAGCCTGCTTCTTTCCTGTCTCTCCATAAGCTTAAAAGAATATAAACTTTATTCCATAATCCAAACCCTACATAGTTCATATTATCAACCCCTGGCTGCCAGGAATTGATACACAACTGACCTCTAGACATTTCTTCCGTGAACCTGGCTAGGATATAAAGGTCAAATTCTGCCCACTAATGAGAGCATTAACCTCCATTGTTAGAAACACCCGTTGTCTTTTACCAAGTGGTATCAGTGTATGGTGCAGCACCTCCTAAAATGAAGTTTAAGGGTTTACCTTCACAGTCTACTGCTGCTGGGAACCTGTCTCTAGCCTAAAGATATGAGTTGAGACAGGTGTGGCAGTTTAGAGGAGGGGCGAACATGCAGGAACTCTTGTTCTCTTTTGGATATTCAACTGCCTCTTGAAAATCGAATGTTACGAGGCACAAAGTTGGGTTGACTGAAAAGCACACAGTTCGTGTTTGGCAAGATGAGCCCAATGGAATCCCATGGTCAGAGCCAGCATCAAACCAGGAACTTTTCCCATGCCTCTGAAGAGGGCATGGGCTTTGTCAAAACTTTGGATGCTTTCTCTGTAATTCTTCTTCCTGAAGGTAGCCAGGCTCCGTATGCACCCCAGTCAGCTATAGAAAGTCCCAGCATGATGGGAACGTCTACATCATAAGCAGCAGTTTGTCGAGTTACTTGCACTGAATTCCTGCACAAGATGCTATGATCTTTTTAGTATGGCCCACAATATTAGGGACAAATTTTGAGTTCTTATTCATGGCCAGAGTAAAGCATACAAATAAATTGTACCCTAAATTTATAGATCCACTTTGAAAGGAATATCGAAGTATGGCACAGATTCTCAAACACCAAGCCTTCCATGATCACATTAGAGCTCTTACATATTCAGAATTTTAATCACACATATACATTAACCAGGTATCTAGAATCCTTTCTATTTCCTGATCTTCATGTACTAACAGCTGGATGCAATATGAGTATCGGGTCAAAATGGTGTTGTATGTAATGATAAGATGATCAAGGTCTCAGCGGGCAGATTTCAGTAAACGAGGCTGTAGCACTGAGCTGTAGACTGACCCCTCCAGCAAGAAAATGCACACACATTCGCTGCTGTCAATGCAGGCAAACTTCTGGAGATGCCTATAAACCCAACTAGGAAGAGTGTTTAGGCACACACATAACCACACCCAGGGTGGTAAGTGTTTTGCTAATTCCCTTCAGTGTTGTTAGGTAGGTGGGTTCCCATGTACAGTGACTCTGTACGTCAGAATGAAACACTGCTGGATCCCGCGCCATCTGCACAATTGATGGTAGGAGCGCAAACACCATTGCAAGGGCGGTTTCAACTGGATGCTCAACTGACTATGTTTCCAACAATCCACCGTCATTCCCGAGACCTGTCAGATTTCTGGAGCCAATGTGGTCTGTAAAATCAGCTTTCAGGAAGGACGCAGTGAACTGAACACCTTTGGGGTTCAGGGTGCTTCCTGTTCGTTCCCCCTTTTGGCAGAGAAGGGTAATGGCAACAGCTTCCCTTTGGCTCTTCCTAAAATCACAGGCCTTACTTTACAGGGAAATTTTATAGGGATTCTGCCAGTTTCCTACAATATCCATCCCAATAATTGTCTGAAGATTTGAGAAAGCAACCCTAAGGTGAATTCGGGGATCTCAGTAGGCCTACCAGGAAGCAAACTCAGGTCAGAACTTCATTTCCCCCTCGTCTCCAGGATGACCCCCAATTCTTACCTTCTCACAATAGCAGAGTTACAAGTCCTCCGGAATCAATGATAACCTTGAGCCAATAGCTAACATCTCTGAAGTGTAGCCATTTCCCTTTGCTCAGCACACAAGTGGTTGTGTTGAAGGCGGCAGGTCCCTTCCAGAAAGAAAAGGCAGAAGGTTCACAAACTACTTGCAGTCTTTCAGCAGTTACCCTCCGCATAGTTACAAGCCCCTTCATGCACTGGGGGCCCAATAGTCGCCAGCACCTTGACTCCAGGAGGGCTTCTGTCTCTGTTCACAGTCCTAGATTAGCTCTGGTTAAATACAGCAAGGCACACCTTAATTGGCCGGCTGTCAATTTTATTCCTGGGGACCCCATGATTAATTAACCGCAGCCAGAGATTTCTGCTATTGAAGCCATTCCCTGAGCCCTGAGCGGAGCATCTGGCTATTAAAACAATACCCACTTTGCTTCAGACTGTTAACAGTCATCACCTGGGCCAGGGCTCAGCTGGCTTCTCACAGCCCCACTGAGATCAGCAAGACCATTTGATTGTAGCTTCTTCCACAAGCATTCCCAGCCAAGCAAAATAAGTAGAGAAATAAGAGAGAAATAGCCAGCAGGTTTCTTTTAAATATCTGGGTCCCTCCCTTGTTCCTCCAAGTGTATTGGCGAGGGAGAGGACTCTTTAGGGTCCTGGCACAGTGCAAGGGTGAGACACAGGATCCATTTAACCAACTTTATTATCTCCTAAAGTCGTTAAATTCTTTCCTCTACAACGTGCCAATGACTTCCTGGCCTTTGAAAATGTTTTTATTTAATCAAAGGAAACCAACAGTGGGTTCCTCTTCAACAAAGCCTGAAAATGATGGAAACCAGGGCCAAGTGCATAGCGTTATAAGCTCACACTGGACGTAGTCTATCTTGTGCATGAACTCATCACAATTCAGGAAAAACAAACAAACGCCTTAGGTTTGGGGCACTGATTGAACAATGAAAGGACACAAGGAGTTTTAAAACGGATGGCTGTCACATCCCCTACTCTCAGGCATTTAACTCAGAATCTCAGGACCTGGATCATGAGTCTGTGTTTCTGTTTTTTCCCACCCCCCCAAAAACTGCCCACATGATTCTGATGGACAGGGAGGTTTGAGACCAGGGCTGTAGGTGAGCTCATGCACTTTCAAGGTTTTTCACTACCACCCAGAGATAAACCCTGGTGGGTTTCCAAGTGGGGCTGCTAACTGCAAGGTCAGCACCTCACACTATACCCCTGTGCCTGTTTCATCCCATAAGGATTTAGAACTGCCCAAAGGGGTGGTTCTACTCTGTCCTACAGTGTTGCTATGAATTGGAATTGACTCAGTGGAAGTGGGTAGGAGCCCCAGTAGGGTCCTGGTGGCGAGTTTCCAATAGGCACTGGATGGCCAACCGTAATAAATAAGGTCAGTGGTTCATTCCTCCAGCCCTCTCCACCAGGAGAAAGATGAGGCTGTCTACTGCGATTAATATTCATTTTCTTAAAACCAATAGAGGGTCTTGAGGAGCCCTAGTGGTGCAGGAGTTACAGGTTGTACTGCTAACGGCAAGGCCAGCGGTTCGGAACCATTAGCTGCTCCATGGGAGAGATAGCCGAGGAAACCACAGGGGCAGTTCTGTAGGGCTGTTATCAGGTGGCGCCGATTCTATGGCAGCGAGTTTTCGAGATATAAGGTCACTGCAGGATGAAATTGACTGGGTGCTAACTGCTTTAGGGCATATGCTAGTAACATATAGTTATAGTCTCCTGTCCTCTGAGTTTCGGCTTCAGAGCCACTAGTTCTCGTTGCTCCCTCCAATGTTCTGAGGTTCTGAAGACAGACACAGTCTGAAAGGGATCATCGCATGTGCTCACCTGCCATGTGCCAGGGAGTAGGCCAAACTCAGAAGCAACAGAGCAAACCCTTGTCCCTGAAGTCCTTGTGCTCGCGTTTAATTGCCCCTCAATCTCCACATGTCCAGTGGGTTCATTCTCTGTTGTGGGGGCTGTCTGGCGCGCTGCAGGCTGTTTAGAAGCAACTCCTGATTGTTAGCCAACCTGTGCCAGTATCAATCTATCCCCACGCCCAGCTGTGATAACACAAACTGCCTCCAGACACTGCCAAACGTCCTCTCACAACAACTTTGTCCTTCACTGAGAACCACTGGCCTACAGTTCTCTCTCAATGAACGTTTTATGAGAACCCACGTTTGAACATGTTCTATATTATTCACAGAAACCCTAGTGGCATAGTGGTTACGAGTTGAGCTGTGAACTGAAAGGTCAGCAGTTCAAAACCACCAGTCTCTGAGGGAGAAAGATGGGGCTTTCTACTCCTGTAAACAGCTACTGTCTCAGAAACTTAAGGGGGGCAGTTCTACCCTGTCCCATAGTGTCACAGAGTCGACATCAGCTCGATGGCAGTTTGGTTTGGCTTTATACTAAACATGTTTTCTCCCATTCGTTGTCTTTAATCTTGGATGTGTGTACCTTATTCAGCTAATTTTTTTTTTTAGGACAGCGGTTCTCAATCTGTGGGTCATGACCCCTTTGGGGTTTGCCCGATTCATAACAGTAGCAAAATTAGTTATGGAGTAGCAATGAAAATAATTTTATGGTTGGGGGGGTCACCGCAACATGAGGAACTGTATTAGGAAGGTTGAGAACCACTGCTTTAGGAGATCCCCAACGGTCATTTTCAGCAGGTTTATTATTGACGCATGCAAGTTGAGGTTGCAACTAGGCATCTCAAGTGGAAGTAGTTATTCAAGTTGAATGTTGGGGTAGAAGGAGAAATCTGGATGCTAGCAGGACAGGGCTAGAACGTATACCACAGGGCTGGTATTTACTATCTGTGGGCTACATGAGATTGCTGAGGCCAGAGGGTAAGTGGAGAAGAGGGTCCAGAAGTGAGTATGAGGCACCCCAACCATTACAGCCTGGTGGGGAGCAGAAGCCAGAGGGTGACAGACAGGATTCACGACCTCACTGCCAGTCCCATCATGAACTCTTCTTCCCATCATGCCCTCGTCATCTCTCCCATGGGCTATGGGAATTGTCTCCTAATAGATCACACCTTATACAGAGTTTTCTGGTTAATATTTTGAAAAGTGACGTCACACAACTTCCCTGGTCAAAAATCCTTACACAGCTCTGCATAGGCTTTAGGATCGAGTTCAAAGGTCCACCGTGGCCACTGGGGCTCTTTGTGATGTGTCTTGTTCCCATTGCTCAGACTCACCGGCTGTGGCTGCCTGGCCCTTCTCAGGCAGTGTCTCTTGTCAGTTTCAACAGATGTTTCTGCAGTATTTTAAGCTCCCTCTGTGGGGGAATTTGTTCCACGTGGTGACTACATAGCTTATTATTTTAAGACTCAGCAAAAGGAAACTCATGAGTCAAAGCCTTTCTGAAAGAACTGACCACCTTATCCTCCCTACGGAGTCTGTTGGTGGCTCAGTTAAGTCCTTGACCACTATCCAGAAGTTAGGGGTTTGAACTCAC
>NW_022106471.1:13989587-14005494 GCF_000313985.2 Echinops telfairi
ACCACCACATCACCAAAATCCTCATCCTTGTTCTAAGCACATGGTGGCTATATATTTTTGCTCCCTTGAGGAAATAAGCAGTCATGCCACCCTCTTTAGGGAGTGAAATGTAAGCACTTCCTTTGGAAGCTCTTAAAAGAGGGTCTGATTTGTTAACCCCTTCCTTCTACTGCAGTGTTTCTGCAAACACTGTGTTGGGACAGTTTTCCTCAGCCTGGGTTCCTGTGTGACTCTGATGAACACCTCATCCTGTGTTGGAATGTAGCATGAGTGAGAAATTAACTTTGTCAAATGTCTCCTAAGAGTTGAAAACTAGTGTTAAAGGAAATACAGACATGGCATTGATGCAATTCTCTTTTCAGGTTGCTGTGGATCTTTGAGCGAGAACTATCATTCTGCTACTGTTGAAAAGGTCAGTGTGACCTTTGGGCCGCCACACTTACTTTTCTTAGGGTTTGGCTATTCAAAGACCAAGGGGGCTCACACACCCCTGACTACCCCATAGAACTGATTCATACCCCTGCTTGTTAAAACACAGTGTGGTGTTGTGGGTTAGGTGTTAAGGCTGTTGACTACCAGATTGGCACTAGTTGCCCCAGGAAGAAAGATGAGGCTGTCTGAACTCAGAGATTTACAGCCTCAGAGACCCTATATACTATGTAGTACATAGGGTTGCTAAGGGTTGGGAAAGTTGCTCTGAAAGTTAGTGAAGTAGAGGGGCATCAAATAAGAGGAAGGCCTTCCACAAGAGGGATTGACACAGTGGCTGCAACAATGGGCTCACAACATGAAAACACTTGTGAGGATGGCACAGGGCAAGTGTGTCCTTCGGTTGTACACAGGGGCACTAGGAATTGGAATCTAATAACAACAGCATGAGTTGGAAGGGCTGGACAGCAGTGGGCGGCCTTGGGACTAGTGTTGACACCCCTATCTATGAAGTTCCTACCTGCGTGGCCCACCTGTTCTGGATGCATTCTGAGAAGCGTTGCTGCAGCGCTCTTGTCCTTTGAACACTGTGACACTTTTTGATCTTTAGGTATTTTTGAGAATCTTGGCTTTAGAACATTTAGAGGCCAGTACAGATGGGAAGGGGCATGACATGTACTGCTGTGCAGATTCTGGCCTATGGCAATGTTTTCCAAACAATAAGACTCCAAAGGTTTGATGCACTGATTGGAGTAGCAAATAACAAGTAGAAAATGAATAAGTTCCCTAGTAAATCGCTCCTAATTGGGAAGGGGGGATGATTACCATAAGTTAGCAAAGGTTCATCAAATCCATCAGCAACTGTCGATCAGAGTTCAGTCTGGCATAGATAACGCAATAACTCGTTGCCATCAATACTGACTCATAGCGACCCAAATAGGGCTATGTAGAACTGCCCCTGTGAGTTTCCAGGAGAATGGGCAAGGGGGTGGGGGGGAGCTTATAATGGGAGAGGTGGTGACGGGCCCTGGGGATGGTAGATATGCTACAACCACCAAGACTTACAGTGGAAGAAATGCAACCCCAAAGGCGTAGCAGCTTTTCAAGAGAGTTGAGCAAAACTTTCCAAAGTGGCCCTGGGCCCCGGCGGCGGGGGGAGCCATCGTGTTGGGTCACCGTGGCAAACTTGGAGACATTTTCCTCAGAGCTGCGGTTTGGGGGGCCGAGCTGTGGCCTGCGGAGGCGCACCTGGCTCTGCAGGAGCGCGGCCCGTCCCACCGGCCCGGGACTTCCGCTCGCGGGACCGGGAGCCCTTTTCCCGCCAAGGCGCGCGTTTCCGCCGAGCAGCGGCGGGGCTGCGCATGCGCACGCGCGGCGCCCGCTCAGTCCGCGCGCCGGCCTCCGCGGGCGATCATGGAAACGAGCCTGCTGCGCGAGTTCCCGTTGCTCCTGCCCCAGAACCTACAGAAAACCGTCTATGAAGGGTTCATTTCAGCTCAGGTACTCTTCAGCCTGCGCTCTTCCTCCACAGGAGCCTCCTTCACGCGCTGCGACGCCGCCTGGCACGGCAGGGGCTCGGGGCTGGCCCTGGGCCTTTGCGCGGGACAGCACGCCGCTGCCCGTCGGAGCGCGAACGTTTCCGACGCGCTGGAAATCCCACCTGTCCCCGCCCCCTGCTCGCCTCTCAGGTGGCTGCCCGCGTGAGGTGCACGGGCGGGGCTTCCGGGCACGCCGGTGGGCGGGGCTTATGCAAAAACCACGCCCCCTAAGCACCTCCCCTTCTCCGAGGCCTCTGCTAGTTCAGCGGCTGCCTTCCCCCCGTTAACTATTTTATGGGGGCAACTTTGACTTACTTCAAACAACCCCTGCCCCCTCCAGGGTTGGCGTCAGTTCACAGGGGCATCTGTGTGCAGTATCCTCGCATATCCTCCGGAAAGAACATCTTGACTGGGTGTAGCTGAGCTCCGATGCTTTGCGGGAAATGGCCCCAACGGGAATGATACCCTTGGCTGATTGGCTCCATTTGCCAAGTGGCTTCTCGTGCATTCTTTTCACCTGGTGACGCACCTGTAGGGTCTGAACTTTACAGAGTGCTGTTCACATGTAGCGTCTCATTGCATCCTCTGCCCTTTGAAGCAACTACTTTCCAAATTCGTTATCCCCGTTGCTATACGGTAGTTAAGGAGATCAAAGCATAGGAGAGCGCAGACGCAGTGACTTGTGCAAGATCACACTCCAAACCAAATGCTGAACGACTGCCATCCAATCCATGGCCACTCCTTAGCCATTTTCTAGGACGGGGTGGACCTGCCCCTGTGGTTTCTCTTTCTCCTGCAGAGACCTTCAGGAGCGCAGCCCAACACCTGATCCCAGCGCCACCAGGGCTCCTAAGACCGCATCAGTATGCCATAAACTCCTGGCCCTTACGGTCACATCTTTGATCTTTAACACTTTAAATAGGTCTTGCTTTGCTGATTTGCCCGGTGTCATACCTCATTTGATTGGACAGCTGCAATATGGAACCTTGATTCTCGATCCAAGTAAACTGAAATCCTTGACAACTTTAAACTTTACTAGGATGCTGCCTGTTGGTCCAGTTGTGAAGATTTTTTTCTAATTGAGTTGCAATCCATTCTGAAGGCTGCAGAGGTTTTTCTTCTTCTTTAGTTTTAAGTCTTTTTGACATACAATTCACGTATACAATCCAGTGGTTTAAACCTATTAAAAAGTGTTGGAAATCATCATCAAAATGAATCAGTTTTAGAAAGGTTTTGCTTTTCATCAGCAAGCAAGGTGTTCAATTTCAGCAAGCAAGGTGTTGCCCTGGATATATCTCAGATTCTTAATGAGCTTCTCTCCAGTGGGGATGCTGAGTTCTTCATGTAGTGTGACTTCTTGAACTGTTTGCTTTTCTTGATTTTAAGCCATGAAGTTAGTATCCCCTTACTTGGTTAGGACTGACTCTTTCTTGGTTGAGGTCTTGGTTCTGCATGAGCACCATGAAGTGCTTTGTAATTTCCATTGTTTGCTGGGTTATCCATTTATGACCCACACAATTGAATGCTTTTGCATAGTCAGTAAAACCCAAGTAAATAGCTTTCTGGTATTCTCTGCTTTTAACCAAGGTCCATCTGATGTCTTCAGAGATAACCGTCTTGCCGTGTCCACCTGCGTCCCACCTGAATTTCTGGCAGGTCCTTATCAGTGTACTCCTGCAACCGAATGAAAGTGATACCTTGGCTGTTGAACTCAGTTAGTCTCAAATTCATGTTCTAACACTGAAAAGTTCCAACAACTGAACATATTTTTCCCATCAGGAATAATGGAAAACCAAATAATTAGTTCTGAGGCCCCCACATTACACGTATAAGTTCATTTTTCCCATGACTTTAAATCAATGGGGAAGCTTCAGACCTTGAGAATCACTGTCTCAGATAGGCTACAGCCATAGGGTTGTTTCTGATTTATCCAAATTCACAGTAACTTCAACCTCTTTGGTGGTCTGGGCTTTTGTTTCATGCTTAACCATTTTACACCTTTTGCTCCATTGGCTGCTTTAGCACATTTTTTTTTTTTTAATGTTGACAATGTCGACGTTAGCCAATGTTGTATGCAGCCGCCGAATCAGAAAAGCAGCCATCTGATTCACATTTCCCAATGATTTCTTTTTGTATCTTATCTCTTAGGATTTTCCTCTTAGCTTTACTCCTGGCGTCACCAACTTCCTTTGGAGCCAGGGTTTGATATTTTACCCAAATGAAGTGCGCGCGCACACACACGATGAGTGTTGGAATGCACTAGCACAGGCACCATATGTTGTCTGAGCAGGATCAGTTACTTAGACTGAAGCATCACCCCTTTGTGACCAATGTGAGGCTCGACCTGTGACTCATTCTCAGCCATACAGGACTTTTCAAGTCATAGTCTTGCCTCGACTATCGAGCAAAGTTAGGAACAGTGAGCAGATTCTTGTTGAACGTTCCCATTCGAGTAGTGGGAAGTTCCAGCTGGAGCCATTCAACCATGGAAGTATCTGTCTTCATCAATAACAGTGGTCAGTGCAACGTTTGAGTAATAGTTGTAGTAACTGGACTTCCTTGTGGGTGAATAAGTTTTATCATATCAACACAGCGTTGTACTTAAAGCTAGATCTTGAAATATTCTTTTTGATAATGAGTACAAAGCTATTCTTGAATTTATCTTCCTTGGCATAGTCAACTTATGATTATCTGACTCATGTTCATGACCAATCCTTTTCTTTATGTGTTTTGTTTCATTTTGACAACTTCCAATTTTTCCAGATTCATACTTCGTGCATTCCCTGCTCCAATTATTAATGGATATTTGCAGCTGTTTCTTCTCATTTTGAGTTGTGCCCCATTAGCAAATGAAGGTCGTGAAAGCGTTACTTATATCTATGGCTTCAAAGTTTGCTTTGGCAACAGCTCTGAGGGACTTAGCTTCAGACATTATCTCTGACAGTGTTCTGCTGCAGTTTCTCAGGATTTTGGTGTCTAATCCTTTACAAATGGACATGGACAACCTACTTCTTGTTCCTAGTCTGCTCATAGTTTGGAATTTCCACTGGAAGCTGTTCATTGTGGGTGACCCTGTTGGTCTTTGAAACACCAGTGGCGTGGCTTCCAGCACCATGGCAACTCTCAAGCACCACAGTATGACAGCCTGAGAGACTTAATTGTGTTTCATAGAGTTTATAGTCAAGAAACGTTTAGAACATTTCTACTCTAACACCTGGGGTAACCATGATTTATAATCACTCAAAGGTAAAGACTAGTAGAAGGTGAGGAATTAATGAGAATCCCCTGTGATTGTAGGTAGGGGCCACTGAGTCAGCTCGGACTCGTAGGGATCCTTCATGCAGCAGAAGGAAGCACTCCCTGGTTCGGTGCCGTGCTCACAATTGTTAAGTTTGCTCCATGAGTGCAGCCATTGCATCAGTCCATCTCCTGGATCTTCCTGTTTCCAGACCTCCTAGTTTATCGATAGGATGTCATTATCTAGGGACTGAGCCTTGCTGATACCATGTCCCAAATTTGTGAGAGGAAATCTCACCGTCCTTGGCCCTAAAGAGCATCTGACTTGAACATCTTGTAGTGCACTTGGCCACTTCCCTTTGTTTTCTAGTTCATAGAGTTTTTAAAATGTTAAATGTAAAGCCAGCCCATTTCCATTAAGTTTCCTAATTGAGTTTTGAATGGAAATACCCACTCCTCACTTACTGACATGATTCGTTTCCAAAGACTAGGATGTTATGGGAAATCAGCATCCATATGGGAGTAGGAGGCCATGCCTTTTCCTCTGTGTTGTTGTACCCCCCTCCCTCCTGTTGCTAACCACCCGGAGGAACCTCCCTTGCATCTCAGGGTACTCATGGGCAATCCCCGTATCCATCGCCAAGGGGCCTGTAGGGTTTGGAGATGGAAGAGGGGTGGTAGTTGAGTGTTGTCGACTGCCTCCCTACAAGGGACTCCCCCTGGCCATTTTTCTGCCCTAGTCTTGCCAGGTCCACGTCCCTTATCTTTTGTTCCTGCCTTCCAACATTGGCCTCTGTCTCCTTAGCATCCTCATCCTCATCTGCCAGTCCACCCTCTCCCTGACCCCCCACGGCTGGAGCCATGTGGATGAATTGGGGTGAGAGCCAGCTGCCGTCCATCCTGTGGCCCCATTTGGCTGGCACTTAGAGCGCACCCTGAGCTTGCCTGTGGCCCCACATTGGAGCTTCCAGCTGAGAATTTGTCAAAATTGTCGCAAATGCAAAATGCTGGATAATGAGGTAGTGATCAAGTAAGAGGAATGAGGGTATTGTTCTTGAATCGCCCCATTGAAGACAGCACTCACTTTTTAAGGAAAGTTGGAAAGGTCTGACGAAGTTACATTTTTTTCGAGTCAGATTGTACATAATTTTAGGCTCTTTAGAACAAGTGTCTTGTCTCATATGTGTCTTTTTTTTTTCTAAACTGCTCAATTTATAAAATGTGTAGCCATCAAAACTGAGATGGGATTTTCTCTGACTCTTGATGTAGCTACAGTTATAATTTACATATCTTAAATGACTTGTTTAAATGGCAGACCTTCAATTTAACATTACTGTTTGATGGAGCTGACTTTAAATATTTTATATAGCACTTCAAATTTCTAAAAAGTTACAAGAGTGTGAAGAGTTAAAATGAACTCTTTACTTGTGTTCACTAGTGTATATTGTATCCCCCTTATCATTTCAAGCATGTTTTTTTGTGGGTGGGCATATGTGGTAGTTACATCATCTTGTGTCCACTTGAGACTACTAAGAGTAAATGGGTGGAGTTTAGCCTGTCAATCAGGTTGCAGCTTGATGACCTCATTTGGAGGTAGTACAGAGATAAATAGCTCACTGGAGGCCAGACCAGACCCATACTCTCTTGGCTTTACATTCCTGTCGACAAGCCACATGGAGCTGTGCTGATGGAGCCAGAGCTCTGGAGCTGGAGGAGACATGGAGTCCCCTGCCAGCACTGAGATGCTCCCACTGTCTCTGGATCCACAAGACCTTCTACCCATTGGCCTGTAATCTTCCTGCATTCAGCATCATTGCATGGCTCTGTGAGTCTGAAGAGGAAATTAAGGACTAGTATCAGACATATGGGCTAATATAGGACTTAGTATTTGATCTGGATTGCGTTGGGATATTTCTCAATATACAGTTGCTCTTTTATATGAAGCTCATATGAATGTCTGACATACGGGTGTCTCTGGACTTGTTTCTCCAGTCAGCCTAGACTAACACAGCATATAATCTTTTTTCCTGATAGACTTTGAGATTATGACTTCTAAATATACACTCTATCCCTGAACAGTGAATAAAAAAAGAAGAGTCTTATTTTGCTATCATACAATGATAAAAATTAGGAAATTTAGCAATGACATGGTACCATTCAGATCCAAATTTTGTTGATGGTTAAACTTACTCCTTTACAGCTTCTCCTGTATGAGGCAAGGGCCCGGATTACCATGTCTCTTTCATCTTCCACCTGGAGGAGTTCCTTAGGCTGCCTTTGTCTTTGTCAAACTTGACGTCTTTCAAGAGTACAGGCTAGTGAATAGGTAGAATAAATTATTAGGTCCTTCAAAGGAGGTGCCCTGCTAGGGTAGGCAAGTTGTGTGTTGGGCTTCTAACTGAAAGGTCCCTAGTTCAAACCCACCAGTGGTCCGCTGCAGAGAACAATGAGGCTTTCTACTCCCCTGAAAACTTAGTCTCAGAAACCCAAAGGGACAATCTTATTTTCTGTTCTGTCGGGTAGCTGTGAGTGGAAAGCAACTTGATGGCATTGAGTAAGTTCCCTCCAGTTTGGGTTTGATTGATGTCTCATCATTAAACCCTGGTTATGCATTTTTGGCAAGATATCACAGGAAGATTGTTGAGTCTCGCTTGATTAAGGAGGAATCTGCCAGTTTTTCTTTGTAATTAATTGATAATTACTTTTCAGGAAGTACTCTGAGACATCAAACTTTTATCCCTACTCCTGAGTTTTAGCATTTGTTTACTTTCCTGGAGTTAACAATTAATGTGATGATCAGTTACCTATGCTAACATTCCTTTTATATTGATTAATTGGTCTATTATGAGGAATAATTTCCCTTTTTCATTTACTAATTGCAAAATAGACTCATGAATTTAAAAACATATTTAATGGATTATAACCCATTATTTCTTTTATATATTTTGATACTCAGATTTCCCTATCTGTCCAGTGGGAGTAACATTTAAAATTTATTGAAGGCTGTGAAGTTTCCTTTATCACTGCTTTTAAAAATTACCCAGTAGTTGCTGACATGTTATTTGTTATCATTTTTCTAGAAGTAATGTGATTTGAATTTGTAATTTGCTTGACACCCAGAAGATACTTATTGGAAGGGCTTAAGAGGAGCCTTGGTGGCATAGTGGGTTATGTCGGGCTGTTAAACACAAGGTTAGCAGTTCGAAACCACCAGCCGCTCTGCAGGAAGAGGCTTCCTGGAAGCTCCTGTGATCACATGTAAAGCCTGGGAACCCCACAGAGGCCCGCTACGCTGTACTACTCCACCCAGTCGAGTCGCAGTGCGTCAGAACTGACCGGACGGCCGGGAGTTTGAGCTTTCTTTTATTTTGAGAAGGGCTTCACATTTTTCTGGTGGAAAGGTCCTGCTTTGTTGTTGTTGGTACTAATTTTTACTTTTACACTTTTCTAAATAATATACATGAAACCAGAAAATCCAAGCGCACTGGTCTCGAGTCCGTTCTGATTCAGAGCCACCCTGTAGGACAGGGTAGAACTGCTCCTGTGGGTTTCCCAGGCTCTGGGGAGCCCATCTTGCTCCTGCAGAGCAGCTGCTGGTTTTGCATCACGGAGTTTGTGGTGAGCGGCCTGACAGCGCAGGCTGTAGGAAGGGGGAAATTCCCCTGTCCTTTATTCTGTTTTCCGTGCACGTTTTGAAGGCAGGCTGGAGACCCTGTGGGCTGGTCCTGCCACGCCTGTAGTAGAGTTAGGGTATCTTTTCATGTCTGTGGGAACTGTAGGTGACACTACCTATATACTTCCTATACAAGGAATCCCTCCCTCGTCTGCTGTCTTCCAGTTCTGTGCATCAGGGATTGAGTAGGCGGACCAACTCCACCTTTGCCAGAGGCGAAAGAGTCACCCATGCCCTTGCATAGACTCTAGAGGATTCCTTTCCAGGAGGGCTCAGTCACATGGTCACTGGCTGGAGGGCCTCCGTTTCTCACCACGTGGAACTCTCTGTAGAGCTCCCTGAGTGTCATCTCAGCATGGTAGCTAGCATCCCAAGAGTGAATGATCAGCGAGAGAGAGACTTGTAGTAATTTGTATCGCCTACTCTCTGAACTCAACCATCAATACATCTGCTTAAAAAGAACAAACAAACCTCTAAATCCAATCCATATTCAAAAGGAGGAGGATTAAGCATCTCAAATATCAAATACTTTTTTAACACCTCTGCCCTCTTTCCTGATATTGGTAATCTATGTTTTCTCTCTTTTTTCCCCTTATGTACATGGATGGACTTTTATCATTTCTAGCAATAGGTTTTGGTTTCATTTATTTTTTAAAAGTACTTTTCTGCTTTCCATTTCATTGATTGCTTATCTTTATTGTTTCCTTGACTTTCAGTTTGATTTGCATTTTCTTCCCTAGTTTCTTCAGCTAGAGGAGTGATCATTGATGGGAGACCTTTCTTCTTGATAAGAGTCAGGTGCCGCCTAATGTCCATTCTGGGCACATCTACCCACGTCTGTGCCTGTGGACCTATCAGGTTATGTTAGAATTCGGGAATCTTGAGCAGCTGTGTACCTTGTTTCTTGAGTGTGCAGGGATTTCTCTGCCAGGTGTGTAATGGTGCATACAGTACAGCTGAAGGTAAGTCAGAAAGTATTGCTACAAAAGAATAGAAAGGTTTATTAAACAGAACCATCAAAGTAAGAGTGGTCGCTTCTCAACATATCCTCCTATCTCGGCCCGTGTGTGTGATGTTTAAAGGGGTTTTCTTGGAACTTATTTTGAGGAACTCTTTCTATTTATACCATGTTAAAATGGCAGTGCGGGCATCTGTGAAGGCCTCAACAACGTGCCCTTTTTCGTTGTTGTTTGATTTGGGAACAAGAAGTCTGAAGGGCAGTAGGGGCTGGAGGGTGGTTGGGATAAACTTTCCCATTTCTTAGATGACAGCCATTGTTACCTTCGAAGAATGAAGAAGCAGGTGCGTCGTAGAAAAAAAATTCCTTGGGATAATTTTCTTGGCCTTTTCTGATTTTGAAAACATATTCCTAAGTAGTCCTTTTGAGCATCTTGTGTCCCTTGACAAAATCTGTCAAGATTACAATTATGAATGAGCCTTGTTATCCCTGATTACAAACTTTACTCTGAAATCTATGTTTGGATTTTAATAATAAAATCCCAAAGACTTCAGCTTCCTTTTGATTAGTGTTCATATGGCTTATCTCTTTGGTATTCTTTATTTTAAATCTATTTAAAGTATTTATATTTTAAAGAAACATTTATGTGTATATTTATATTTAAAGGGGTTTTAATGAGTTGTGCTCTTTCCCCAATCTTATAATCTCTGCCTTTTGCTGGAGTGTTCAGACAATTTGGATTTAATATAATAATTGATTTGTTAAGGTTTAAATCTACTGACTTCCTATTTGATATGTATCGATCCCATGTGTTTCTTAGATTTTTTCCCCCTGTTTTTCTTCCTTTTACATAAATGTAGCGAGTTCTTCCTTTTTATGATTCATTTTCCTGGGTGGGTCCAATCTGAATGACTTTCTGTAACTCACATGTGATTAGACTAAGCATCTTTGTAAACTGATAAGACTTCATTCACAGCACAAAAGAAGGACCTCTGTGTTCAAACAGGATAAAGCAGAGAGATGTTTTTCAGCACTTATTTGGGGGTTAGACTATGCAATAGCAGTAGGATACATTTTTAATGAACCAATATGGATACTTTTTAATGAACAAAGAACACTGTTATGTTCAAGAACCCCATCCAGGACAGCTCGTGTCTTCTTAGGGTCGCCTGGGCTGGAACAGCTTCTGGGACGCTCCCTGTTTATCATGACGGTCTTGACTCCTTTGTGATTATAAAATGATTCTCTTTAATTGAGGAGTGCTGGTTAGGGATGTTGGAGGTTCACATCTTCCTGGGATTTGGGGTGTTTTTTATCATGGTTTGACTGGAATTAGGTTTATGGGAGGAAGAGTACAGATGTAACATGCCATCCCATCCCATATCAAGGGCACGGATCACCAGTGTGACTTGTGACTGCTGCTGTTGCCCTTGTTTACCTGGCTCAGGTTGAGTTTTTCAGCTCTCTCCACCGTGATGCTACCAGCCCCCCACCCCACCTCTCTGTTCCACACTGGACTTCTTGCACAGGATCACTCTGTGGAGACCACACTTAGGAGCAGGGAATTATGTTCCCCCTTTTCTCAGGTGGAATCTTGATGGAATTCTGCACGGGAGAGTTGTCTCTTCTCCATTGAGTAATTTTTTAGCTGCATGGATTAATTGATATTTATATTTTGGACTATAATAATATACTACTTTATTTGTTGCTCAGATTATGCCAAAACTTTGACATAATAATCTTTTTTATCATTTTATTTGGGGCTCTTGCAGCTCTAACATTCCATACATCAATTATATCAAGTATCTTTGTACATATGTTGGCGCCATCATTTTCTAAACATTGACTTTCTATTTGAGCCCTTGGTACCAGCTCTTTTTTCCCTCCCTTCCACCCCCACCCTCGTGACCCCTTGATAAATTATAAATTAATATTGCTTTCATATCTTATACCGACCACTGTCTCCCTTCACCCAATTTCTGTTGTGAATTCCCCTGGGGGGGTGGGGATTATGTGTCGATCATTGTGATTGGTTCCCCCTTCCTTCCCTCGACACAATATTTTAAAAGGCGTTTAATACATTTTACGAAATGTGTTTCATCTCTACTGATATGCGCACTGTTCTAATGCTCTTTATTTTATTCTTAGATTTATCTCTCTTTTCATTTTTTTCCTAAAGATTATCTTTCTTTCACATTTCTCCTAATGTGGGTCTACTCCTAACAGATTGTTTTCTGTCTTAAGTCTGAAAAAGTATTTGGCCTTTTGAAAGATAATTTTGTTGGTTATAGAATTCTGGTTGACATTTCTTCTCACTAAAGTTGTTATTTCACTGTCTCGCATCATTATTACTATTTTGAGAGATCTCTGACGAGTCTTATCTTTGTTTCTCTAAACGCGTATTTTTTCCTCTGGCTGCTTGTAATGCTTTTCTTTGTTATCACTGGCTTTCGTCAGTTCGATTATAATGTGCCTTGGTGTCCTCTGGTGTTTCTCCTGCATCGCATTTGCGGGAATTGTTGGAGTTTGCATTTTCATTAAATTTGAAGAATCATTTAGCTGTTCTTTCTTAAAATTTATTTGTTCCTCTCTCTCTCCCTTCCAGCTTGGAGACTTTAAATCCTTTCAGTAGTTTCTGCTCTCTGTGTTTTAGTTTGACCGTGTTCTGCTGCTGTGGTCCAGGCACGCTAATGTCTTCTTTTGTGGGGTCCAAGCTGCCCTTGGAGTCCCTGAGGGGCACGGACAGTGGAGCACTCGGCTGTCGTGGATTGAATTGGGTATCCCCAAGTAGGCGCCCATGTGGCTGGGCTAAGGTTCTTCGGTCTTGCAGTTGTGTAATGATCCTCCGGGGTGTGATCTGATTCAATAAGTAGAAGAGCCCCCTTCCCACCATTTGTCTGTGGGTTTGCCATACTTTGGTGACTTGTGTGCTGCCGTGATGCCGGAAGTTCTGTCACCGGCATGGGCTGAAAGCAGAGAATGCCAGAAGGATGTATTGACTGTGCTGGAGCATTCAGCTGTGTGGACCATAAGAAACAACAGTAGAGTTTGAGAAGAATGGGAATCCCAGAATGCTTCATTGTGCTCATGCGGAACTTGTACATGGATCAAGAGGTCGTTGTGCAAACGGAACAAGAGAACACTACATGGTTTAAAATCACGAAAGGTGTGTAACCTCTCTCCATACTGACTCAGCCTGTGTGCTGAGCAAATCCTCAGAGAAGTTGGATCATATGCAGAAGAATGTGGTGTGACGTTGGAGAGGTGCTGCTATGGACAAAAGGACTGTGACCTTATAATACCCTCCGATCCAGACCTCAGGTGACCTGCTAACTCCTCGGTCGACCTCGTAGTTGTGGATATTGTACGTGGGTTTGGGTGGCCATGGCAATGGATTGTGAAGATGGGCAGAGAAGTGGAGTGCTCCGAGAGGGACTGGTGGTGTCAGAATAGGGTAACGAAGGGTGGAGGTACGTCTGCCTCAGGGAAATCATACCTGGGCTGCTGTGCAGTGGATTCGCCTTCCCCATGTGTAGCTGGAGGAGCTAGGGTTTGACCCTCATGCCTTCGCCACAGTTCCCACGAGTCAGACCAACTCCACGACACCTAACAAGATCAGCGTATTTAAAGTTTCCGTGTCAGCTGCTCAGAACTTGAACTGTACCCACATCCAGGTTGAGTTCCCCGAGGGTCTGACTTCCTTCAGTTCTTCAGAGCCGAACGTCAAGTGCTGGAGAGTCTCCGTGAGGGGCCTCTGATGTTCTCTGGAACTCTGGCATTGACTTTGACATATTGTGTCCTCTATCTCATCAACTGAGGGAGAATGCGAGGTGCTAGTTGTGTTCCAATTTATGTCCATTCTTAGGTACTCTTCACACAGCGAAGCAGGACAAATACAGAGTTTTTTCCATTTATTTCCTTGTTTTAATGATGACTGTCATGTGTCGCCTCTGGCTCCATGTCTGAAAGTCATTATTTCACACATTATGCCACTTTGTTTTAGCTGTTTAAGCCAAGAGAATATATCCTGTCTCTGTTACTCGATGATAGCCAGGAGTGGGTGTTCCCTTCAGCTCTTAAAAATTCTATGCCACACAAAAGAATCAACACTGTGTGAGACTACCTACCGTTGTGAAATGTCAGGGAAAAGGTTTTGGCACTAAAGGAAGCTTTCTCTGATGGCCACCAGGGAAGGAACAGGACGCCATTGGCTAGAGGGTAGATCCATTTAACTAGGGGGAGGGAACAGACCAGACGGCAGTTTGCATACATAATGGAGGCCGTGAAGTTACTGGGAGGACATGCAGATTTAATTTAAAAATAATTATATTCCATTATTGCTTTGTTCTTCATGCTGTGTGAGACACTTGGTGTCTGTCTCATTCCGTTGCTCATAAAAGTTCTCGAACTTGTTTCCTCGAGGGTCTGGACTCTCTTCTATTTCAGTCTGTGTATTAAATGTGCTTTTGACAATGTCATCACGAGCAAATTTTCTCGTGTACCGTTGTGCCTTTTAGTATGTCTGTTTGTTCTTAAAACATTTACTTTGTAGCTTTTCGGTTCCTTGGGGGGGGGGGTTCTGTTTATATGTGTGCTGGACTTCCTCTGCCTGTGTTCTGTTTCCACGGCTCTGCTATGACCCGCTCTCATTTTATTCTTATTTCCCATTTAGCGATGTTCTTGTTTTCATCTTTCCAATGTTTTATTTAACTCTGCTTCTCCTTTGATAGTGGTTAATTTAATGTTCTATATCTAATATTATTTTACCTTTGAAAAATTAAAAATTTCCCGAGTTCACGAAGCTAATTTCTTCATGCACATATTACGTCTGTTGCAATTTTTGGCCTTTGTTTTTCTCTTTTAGTGTAAGATCCTAACTTATCTTACTCCCCTCCCCCCCAAGACCTCATTGCCAAGGGGTGTCTTAGCTTCCTTGTGGCCATCTGCTGCCCTAAAGCAGTCCCTTTCCCGGCCTGCCCCCTGTGCTCACTCCTCCTGTTGCCCATGTTCTGATCTGCCAGGATTCTTCATTATTATTTTTGCACCTAGTTCAACACCTTTCTCACAGGCATCTTTCTTTGCTTTTTAATTCAAGAGCTCTATAAAACTGCTTTCTGTGGGAATCTAAGACCAGATTATACCGGAAAGTGTCTTATTAATCTTTCCTCATCCACGGTAATTTGGAATTTGAAGTGTTCTTTGTCCTCTTGGCTGGCTGAAGACTTGTTGTTGATGTCTTATTTACTGGAAAGGTTTGTCAAGATAAGCCTTTTGGAGACTGGAGAGAGAAGGGAGGCAACTCTTGGTATGTCTGTTTCCTACAACCTTAAAAATCTGCGATTATTGAGAACTATTAATAGTTTGTATATACTTTAACTACAGAAAACTAGCTTGGGGCATTTTCTTGAATCAGAGAAAGATTGTGGCATATGACATATACTTGACCTTTTAAAATGGCTAAATTTTGCAAATAATGGACTTTGGAGTCTTATTCTTTCAGATAACAGTACACTCTTCTGCAGGGGGATAGTTTTACTATCTTTCATGTAAACTTTAAATTCCAGATTGCTCTTACACCGATGTGTGTGATATATACAAAGCTAGGTTAAAGTTACTATATAATACCTTTTAGTGCCTTAATGAAATAGTGAATTATTGTTACTTGACCTTTTGAAAAGGTCAGTGGTACATTTTGTTTCATTTTTTTAAAGGACATTTAAATGTAATGAAAGTCAGCAACCGTACTATTACCATGAAAGTAAAGGTTATGGGGTACATTTAATTGTGTTCCTCTAGTTCTGAAACTGCTTTGAGATGGACTGTGCTAAAATCCCACGCAGTAATTGTTTTCCTAGAGTTTTCCTGTTCTTTTTCATTTTAGACTGTTGGAGTAAAAGATTATATTTCTGTTTGTCTTTTTCTGCTTACCTTTGCTCAAGTTCCATGTGTATTATCCTATTTAAGGTAAAAGTTTAAACTGCTTACCCATTCAGTTTCCCAAGAAAGTAAAACTGAGCATATTTTCCAGAGTAGTTTTTTTCTCCTTGGAAAAATGCTTCAATAGAATTTAGT
>NW_022106471.1:14006207-14007982 GCF_000313985.2 Echinops telfairi
CTTAGCCAGTTCCCTGCTTCAGCTGGAAAGGCTCACTTCCTGCAAGACATTCCTGAGGAGGAGCCACGTGGACCTACCCTGACGCAGCCCTGGGTCCTGGAGCAGCCTCCTGGAGATCCCTGCCTGCGCTGAGATGCTTACACATTCATTGATTAGGCTTTCCTCCTGAAGTCGGCATCACTGTGTGTGTTTTGTGGGATGGAGGAGGACTTTGGGGATTGGTGTTGGACACATGGGCTAATGTTGGACTTGTGGGCTTGGGCAGCACTGAGTTGGGATGTTTTCTTGATGTGCACTTACCGTATATATAAAACTCTTTCTTATACATATGAGTTTCTGTGGATTTGTTTCTTTAATGTACGCAGACTAACACAATTTCATTTGAGACACTCTCTCAATCTGTCTCATTGAGGGGCTTCCTCCTTTTTTTGCTGACCCTCTACCAGGTACATTGTCATTTCCCGGAACTGATCTCCCCTGGTAACATGTGCAGAGGAGGTGAGGTGAAGACTCTTCTGTCCTTGTTTCCGAGAAGCACTGTGGATACATTTCTTCCAAGATAACTTGTTGTTGTTGTTGTTGTTACTCTGGCAGTCCAGTGTACATTCAGTATTCTTCTCCAACATCATCATTCAAAGGCATCAGTTATTCTGTGGTCTTCCTTAGTCATTGTGTGTAGCTTTCTTGTGCATGTTTCCATGACTGAAAATACCATGGTTTGGGGCAGGGGTACCTTAGTCCTCAAAGTGACCATTTTGCTTTCTAACGTGTTAAAGAGGTGTTTTCTAGAAAATGTGCCCAGTGCAAATTTTCCCAATGCCCATCATTTAATTTCCTGACTCTGTGTCTCTTTCCATTGATGGTGGGCCCAAGTAAAACGAAATTCTTGACAACTTAATTATTTTCTCCATTTGTCATATGTTGCTTCTCTGTCCATTAGTGGGAACTTTTGTCTTCTTTTCCTTAAGGTATAATGTTAAGGGTGTAGTCTTAGACCTTCATCAGTAAGTGATTTAGATTCTGTTATAAGCAAGGTTTCTGTCAGTCAGCATATTGTAGGCTGTTTGTGAGTCTTCCTCTAATCCTGATAACACCTCCTTCTTCATATAGTCCAATTTCTTTGCTCATTTTATCAGCCTATAGATTGAACAAGTATGGTGAGAGAATACCACACACACCTCTCCTGGTTTTAAACCATTTCTCTCTGAACAACTAACTACCTCTTGTTCTTTGTACAGGTTCCACATGAGAACAATTTGGTGTTCTAAAATTTTCATTCTTTGGATCAACATCCCTAATTTTCTGTTATGTCTTACATAGTTGGGTGTGTTTGCATAATCAGTGTAGCATAGCTAAGTATCTCTCTGGTATTCTCTGTTGTTCAGCCAAGTGATCTCAGCAGTGTTATCTCCCATAGGCACAGTCATGTCCTCTTCTAAATCTAGCTTGAATTTCTGACAGTTCCTTATAATCTGCAACTCGTAACTTCATGTGTTGAGAGTTTAATTATTGATGGTCCATGAGTGCAAGAATTAAGCAGTCTCTGATTTTTATAAACATTTATATGCATTTAGATTAAGAAGCCCTTTTGGTGCTTGAGCTCAGTGTCAGGCTGCTAAAACCCACGAGGTCCGAGGTTTAAACCCACTAGCTTCTCTGAAGGAGAAAGAGGAGGCCGCTCCTATATGGACTTAGAGGCCCGCACACCCAAAGCTGCATTCTACCCTGGTTAGGGTCAATATGAGTCAGACGTGAGTTGATGGCAGGGGTTTATA
>NW_022106471.1:14008986-14018227 GCF_000313985.2 Echinops telfairi
AAAAAAAAAATGGATTTAATAGCCTGGATATGTAAAGTTTTAAAAAAAGATATACTTTTTGGATGTCATCTACTGATTGCAGTTATTTATATTTCGAAGTAAAATTAGTACTGACAGTTTGAAGACAAGACTTTCAACAGTATCAGTGGTACAAATTTTATTAACTTGTCAGAATTATGTTTATGTCATTCTTTTGTATGTAAGTGCGTGCTTGTGGTGGCATGCAAATAAAGGGTTTTTTTCCCTTTTAATTCTGAACATTGAATATTTTTGTCCCATTAAAATTTTAGATTGCACTGTAGTTGGCAGCTGAAGGCAATACTAAGTCGATACCAGCACATAATACAACAGGTAAGTCCTTCAAGAGGCATATGTAGATTCAAAAGCAGAATGTTGTAACAAACGAGTCGAGTAGTTGCTGAGTTTTGTAGATTTGATACATTATACAAAATATCTTCACTTTTGAGACTTTTCAACAGGTACCCCAGAAACTTTTATGTTAAGACTGATTTACATTCCTCGAATCCGTTCACCCTTCACCCAAGCCTATCACCTGAGTAATCTATCTGCTTCGATTGTGCAGTAAACTCACCTTCATTGAGTCAGTGCCCACTCATGGCGACACTGTAGGACAGGGTTGAACTTCCCCGTGAGTTTCTGAGACTGCAACTGTTATGGGAGTAGAAAGCCCAATTTTTCTCCCTCAGAGTGCCTGGTGGTTTTGAACTGCAAACCTTGCAGATCACAGCCCAATCCATAACCACTGTGCCACTCGGGTTCCTTGATTGCCTAGTCGTGGTAGGGAAAAACATGGACCCATTCTGGAGTTACAGGATGTCTTTGGCAAAAATGGGATCATAGCTCCAGATTAGCCGCCACCAAAGGGAGGGGTGGACATCAGTTAGGATCATGTGTCCTTGGATAATGTGGGTAGTTGTCAAGGCAGTAGGGGTGAAATATCAAAAGAATTAATCTATTCTTAATGTCTAGGTTCTTCTTTCTGAAAATTGCCTTCAAAGAGGAGAGAACAGATTTTTAAAAACCCCTATTACTAAAACAACAAAAAATAATGAAAGGCCTCCTGTGGAAAATCAATGTTCTTAGAACTGCGCTTCTGTAGTCATTTTGGTGCTTGCCCAGATTTCTCTCTCTCTCTCTCTCTCTCTCTCTCTCTCTCTCTCTCTCTCTCGGAGTTAGCTTATTATCCATAACTGACAATGACAGTCACTCTCACAATGAGTGTTACTGAGCTAAATATAGCAGAGAAACTATTTGATTTGTAGCATGTACGCAGGCTTCACTGGCAGTATAATTAACTGCAGTTGTTAAAGGGGATGCTTAAATGATTTCTCTCTGACTTCTCCCTCTGCCCACCCCACATGACTATATAGTACACTCAAGTTTAAGAGATGAACCTGAGGTGTTTGAATAGCCTGAACAAAACTGTTGAAAAGGACTAACTATAATGATAAGACCTATTACCCCTTTTCCCTACCAATTAGCCAAGAGGGTTCTGGGGATTGGGGGGGGAATCTTACTTATTGCTGTTTCTCCTCCTACTCCCAGTTGGCAGATACCCAGATTAGTTTGAATCCCTTTTATGTGATAAGAAGTTAAGAAGAAGGCCGATTGGAGACATTGGTTACATTCTTCATGTTGGGCACCTTCAGCACTCTCCTTTCCTGAGTCATACCTCCCCCATTAACATAAAGCCACTGCCCTCAAGGATTCTGCCTCATCTGGGCACAGTGACTCCCTGTGGGTTTCTGAAGTGTAACTGCTTATGGGAGTAGAAAGCCCAGTCTTTCTCCCGAGCAGCTGCTGGTGGTTTTGAACTGCTGACTGTGCCGATCTCAGTCCAACTCATAACCACTGCACCACCAGGGCTGCCTAAGAAACAACACAGTGTTTTGCTTTCAGAGAAATTGTGTAGTGTTGTATTAAAGAATGCAAACAGTGTTAAACAACATAATTTTAATTGCTTGCTGCGTTTACTCTATTAACAATGAAGAATTTAAAGGAAATAGAACAACTGAAATATAAATTTTGTCATTCACATCTATAGGCTTTAATTTATTGATACATTGACTAATTTGAAAAAAATATGAGCTTGTAATGAAAAGAAAGAGCCCTGGTTGTATTATGTAAGTACTTTGGCTACTCGTTGCAAGGTTTCAGGTTCAAACCCACACAGTAGCTCCATGGGCTAAAGACATGGAGATCGATTCCTGTAATGATTTCCAACTAGCCAACCCACTGCCATCAAATTTATTTTTACTCATAGCAACGCTTTATAGGGTTTCCAAGGTTGCAAATCTTTATGGAACTGATAACTTCAGCTCTGTTTCATGAAGCAGCTGGAGGGGCTTGAACTGGGAACCTTGTGGCTAGCAGTCCAACACACCTGATAGCCAAGAAGGTCCTATGAACAGTTCCAGTCAGTCACATAGGGTTTCTGTGAGCCGAAATCAACTTGACAGTACACCCGAGCAACAGTGGAAGGACCAGAGATGCCTGTAAGGTCAGGGAAGGATCCAGGCACAACACACTGTTAGGGTTTTGTTATTATGGTGCTTGTTGGGTGTGTGTTGTTGAATTAGTTCTGACTCACAGTGACGCTATGTACTTTCAATATTATACTTTTAAGATATAGTTATAACTAAGCGTACTCTTTTCTTTTTCCCCACAGTTTTATGGACATAATTCATGTACTATACAAATGTATATGTTAATTTATTTAAGTATATTATTTAATATAATTAATTATATTTTATAATTATATAAAATTATTTAAATATATTAAAAGGAGTTGAGCAACCATTATCACAATCAATTTGAAAGCATTAACAAAATTTTTGAAAGCATTTTCATCATCATTGTTCCCGTTATCATTAGTTCCCCATTCACCCCAATCTCTCCTGCAATATATAACCTTTAGGCGCTATTAATCTCATTACTGTTTTTATGGATTTACCCGTCCTATATTTCATATTATGAAAATCAAACAAACAAGCAAAGCCCCCACAGCGTCAACAAAACCTCAATGAAAGAAAGTAGAAGGCAATAGAAAATAGAAAAACTAAAAATGGGTCAAAAGGGAAAACAAACGATGCTAAATTTTAACCTAACTACAATTGAAACAATCCACTGTCCCATGTTCTCAGTCTGAGGGCAATACTATTCACGTGGCTGCTTGGTGGTTCGAGGACTCTCTGATTTCTTCACAGCAGTTTGCTACAGCGTCCATTTCTTCATGAGGGCAAATATTGAGCAGAGCCAGATCATAAGAACTAATTGTTCTTAGATTAGGGCTTCCATTTAAGTGTGAACTCAAAATCCAATCAGATAGAGGCAGCATTATCAGCTTGTTGAGAAATAATTTGAGTAATTAAGTAATTGAAAGAGTTAAGTAATTTCAGTAACCTTGAGACATTTGGTAATTCTAATAATACTATCATTAATCTAGTCAGTGGTATATAATCTAAAAGTATGAGAAAAGCAAAATATGCATATGTAGGAAAGTTTGTTTTAGGATGAAATACATAAGATGTTTGATTTACAGGTTAAACATTAATTAATTGAACACTGTTTAAGACTGAAATGAGCGTTAGACACAAGACAAAAATGTCACCAACACTCATTCACTGAGACAAAACTGTCTTCCGATTAGCACATCTCAAAAAACTAAGTGTGAAAATAGCAAGTAGATGGCAGTCCTAAGTTGCTAATAGCTCTTTTTTAACATTCATGTTGGCTTCTATCTTATTTCTATTTGCATGAACTAAGTATGCATTGAGCAAATGGAACTCACTGGAAATGCTTTTGATTTAGAGAATGCAGCATTCTCCTGATCTGGTGAGCTTTATGGTGGAGTTGAAGATGATCTTGGTAAGAATTACTATTAATTTTTAAGCTGTTAGCACATTCTGTAAAGATTAATTGTTTTGGTCCTTCCTTTTGAAATGAACATGGTTAGAATTTAGTACTTCTCAACACACAGTGCTTTACACTGTGCATACATGCAGATGGTATGTCACCGGAACTGCATGAGGAACGGAACTGTGGGTAACAACTACGTGGTCTGAATTGTATTACACAGTACATTTGGCACTGATGCTGCCCAGGTGGTGAAAAAATTCAATGTATTCCTGGACTGTCAAAGAATGTAACATCTAAAGCAAGATTAGATAGTCACATTAAACAGTTAAGGATCTAATGCAAGGGGATACCCAACCCAAAAAACTGGAATGTTTTCCCAAAGCTATACATTTAAATTTTTTCACAAAACAACTTATCACTTTCCAACTGCTCCCTATTACATTTAACATTTGTCAAATGTGATTCCATTCTTGGAAACATGTTGCAAATTCACTTGTTTGTATGGCTGACAGCACCTCCCTCATTTTTTTGTTTATTCACCTCTTCTATATTGTCAAATCGCTGTCCTTTCATGTCCCTCTGCATTTAAAGAAACAAAAAGAAATCATACAGAGTGAGGTCAGATGCAGGGGGCAAGAGAGGCGTGTTGTTTTTTGCCCAAACCTAGTGCAATGAGTTGGCTGGGTGAGCAGGTGCCTTGTGGTGGCAAAACCAGTCCCCCGTCTGCCACAAAGTATGCCCTTTTTGTCATATGCCATGCAATCTTTTCAGAACCTCTAAATAGAAAGCTTGATTTACAGTCTGACCAGGTGGAACAAACTCCAAATGCAGTACGTCTGTTCAGGAAGTTGACAGATGTTCAAAATGAGGTTTGCATCAATTGACATTTCACCATTTTTGAAAGGAAAACCACTTGTACACTTTAGTTTTTCCCATAGCACTGCCCTTTTAAGTTGTGTTAAACATCACAATAGTTTCTGCGTCATTTTTCCAGAGCAGAAAACAAAGTTTCATAGCCACACACTCTTCTCTTAAAATCGGCCATCACAAAAAACGAGGCTTGAGCGAAACTGCTTTCACTAGAAAATTCACTTTGACCAGAGATAACTTCCCAGGCGCCGCATCGGATGCACTGACTCAGAGCAAGTTGCTTGATGGTCACTTCACAGGGGAAATGCATCCTACGAAAGCTCTGCCCCGCAGAACTTTCTTCCGGTTTTTTGGGGGGTGCCCCTCATATATTGCAGAAACATATTAGAGCTGCATTTCTTTACTCATTTTAGTTCATTGATTACCAAAAGGTAGTATGAAAAGTAAGGGAATAAACACACAGAAAGATATCAATGAATAGCAAAACCCGATGAGAAGAAGTCCCCTAGTGTAAAGATTTATAATCTCAGAAACCTTACACGAGCTGACTCAGTATTTGGTTTGCTTTTGGCAGTCCAGACCACATGATCACCTGTTGTTTATGGCTACATTTTAGTTGTTCAAATAAGAAATCTGCCTAGTTAGCAGCTTCAAAGTAATTGCTCGCTCTAGCCTCAGTGATTCCAGTGGTGTTTGTATTGATATTTTTTTAAACCTAAATTTTGGTGCTCCGAGGGACATAAATCATACTGAAGAGCTCACAAATTGGCCAAGGAAAGGGACTGGGATACAGTCAGATAGATGGCAAAATACGTAGACCTACCTGAACCTATTGCCATTGGCTCTAGTGACCCTAGGGTGTACACGGGTGTACAGGGCTGTACGTCCTATGGGAGCAGATAGCTTCACCTTTCTTGGACCTATCCAGAGGAGAGAGGAGTCCGGGCCCTAATAGTGAAAGGGTTAAGCATCCCCTACTAATCTCAGGGCTGGTTCACACCTACCCATTGGTTCTGTGGGAGAAAGTCCTGGCAGTGGGCTTTTGAAGAAGTGATGGGCTGCTTGTGCTCGGTCACATGGAGTTGCTAGGAATCGGAATAAACTTGAAAATGCCTAGCAACCACAACAAAGGAGGCAAGGCAGAGCCTAGAGGTGATAAAAGAAACGGGCAGGTCGGTGTTTATTACGATAGCAACAGATTTTAGTTTGTCAGAATGTGTTTTATAGTGGCATATAAATATATTAACCTAGACAGTGGACTCAGAGTTCAGCCTTTTCTTTAAGGCTCGTGGTTCTGTGTAGCGAACCCAGAAGGGGAAGAAAGAAAGAGGCCATGGCAATGAGGCTTTGTTTTGGTTTAAATTAACCGGCTAGGCATAATAGTACAAGAGAATATTAAGATCTTTTCACGGTGTAGTAAATGACATTTTGCCTGACCTTCAGCACAGTCCTTCAGCTTTTTTGTGCCTCTTTTTTACAAAAAGGGGGGTGAGCAGCTAGATTTTCCATGAAAGTAGTGGCTGCTTTTGGTTACATGCAACAGATACATGTCCCAGCAAGTCCTTGTCTAGCACCGCACAGCTGATTGCAGGTTTCCCTTTTTCTGCTTGTTTTAAACAGGAAGCTGCTTTAAAGAATAAGCAAGAGCTGCACGCACCCCCTCCCCCCCAGTACTACTCCGGCCTCCTTCAAGAGCTGGGAACACTCGGCTGGGACAAGTACGTCATGTCACAATGTGTTTCAGAGTGCCTGGCTTCCCACATTCCAGTTGAATATATTTCTGGTTTGAGCAACTTCCCTTATACCTGCTTTTGGTCAAAAGTGTTTTGTTGTCAGTAGAGTATCTTATTTTTATTGTGGCTATCAGCAACAGGAATAATATAAACACTTAATTTAAAAGTGCTAAATATAATTTGGGAAAAAATTGTTTTATATATACCTAGTAGGTAGGTGAGCCTGCTTTGAAAACATTGGCCGTATTTCTCTTGGAAAAGTCTCTTGCGATCAAGTTTAGCTTCTGTCTTAGTGTGTATGCTTTGAAAAAATGACTCTTATTAGTAGGCTTTTTATAGACTTTCCACTTTGAACTAAATAAAAGAAAAGACACACCAATTGAGTTCTTATCAGCCCTTAACCACTATTAATAATTTTTTTTACCATTTACTTGTTATTTCATTTTAGATTATTGATCATATAAACCAATGACTGACTGACAGTGTCTGTCTGGGAAGAGTGTGAGATTTTTCCCACCACTCAGCTTTTCTGAAGAACCCTGGTGGCAGAGCAGGGTTGCCCTGTGGGCTGGTCAGCAGTTGCACCCACTGAGCACCCTGCCGTAGGGAGATCAGGCTCACTGCTCCTATAAAGACTTACATCCTTGGAAACACATAGGGGCCTTTCTGCTCTGCCCAGTAGGGTCATTCTGAATCGAAATCAACTTGATAGCAGTGGGTGAGTTTTCTTGAATATGTTCAAAACCTGTTATAGTCTATTAGTCGATTTTAAGGTAATATTCCATGCATTGGCCTACTGGGAGCTAACCTAGGAAGAACCAGGAAAATCAGCCGTTTAAAAAGAAAGAAACCAACATAACTCCAAGGCAGGGTATATGTCCTTTACTGTGATTTACGCTGCTGCCTGTGTTCCCGAAGAAACATTAGAGTAGAAATTGTAGAGTCCCAACTTACTCCCACTCAGGTTTGCTTCTAGAGGTGATCCCATTGCCAGTATCGGGGCTCTCCTGTGGCCCCAATAATCTCCTCTATCCTTTATAAAGCTGCTGACTAAGGGAGCAATTCCACCTCTCCTCCACACCTCTTGTCCTCCTCTTGGCCACCACGCTTGAACAAGTGGGCCAGATCTGTGTTAGTGCCCCTCTGTATAGAGATGGGTCAGCCATTTTCCCAGGCACATACCTTAGCTAGACTTCCCAATTGTCTTTTATGAGAACATCTCAATGTCTTACTTACTGTCTTCTAGATTAGCGGTGAAGATGTGTAGATTATTTTATCCAGGAGCCAGAGAGAATGTATGGCTCTATTCCATTTATACTTCCATGGGTTCTTACAACTTCAGATTTCACTCGCCAAGACGGAATGGAGGTTCCTGTAGCAGATAATAGTATTCCCACAAGGGATTGCATGTATAGGATATCATCAGAGATTTTACATGTTGTCTACGTTTCATGCTCGGGTTTTCGTGCCATCAGCGAAGCCAGCCTGTTGCTGTTGAGTGGACTCTCGTCCTGGGAACCCCGTGTGTGCCAGTCAGAGTGCAGCTGTTCCGTAAGGTTTTCCGTGGCTGATCTCTTGCAGGTAGATGGCCAGGTGTTTCTTCCGAGGTGCCTCTGGTGAACTCACACTGCCCGCTTTCGACAGTTGAGACTTGCTGATGATCACACCTGTAAGGGGCTCTCGTTTGGATTATGGAATTGTGTTTGTTTCACTCCCTGCTATAATTCTTATGGATGGATGCCAGGTCACTGGCTTGAAATAAGGGATGCCACAGGAAACAGCCCTGTACGCTGTACTAGGATGTCCTTGGAGGAAGTCTTCCGTTCCATGACGCAGTCTTGTCTTTCAACTAAAAAGAGCGCTGCACAAGTCTTCTCCTATTGTAGGTGAGCCATGGTTCTTTGCCTTACCCTCCCTCAGAGAGATGGCCCATTCTTAGTGACTCCCATCACCATCACCTAGGTTTGAGTTACAGATACTTTTGTTTCTATCACCCTCCATTACACTGTTATGCAACAGCAAATTGACTTCATTACTTCCAGCAAGCAAATAACACATTCTTACCCAGCACTTCCCCTCCTTTGGCATAAACCAATCAATCACACAAAAACAAAAGCAGCCACCCTTCCTAGGTCCTTCTTTTGTGATGATTGCACCTCGCTTCCAGACATTCCTTTGGTCATGTGTGCTGATTGTTTTGATTTATTAATTTCTAATTAGCATGCTACTCTTCCAACTGGCGTGGTGGAATAAGAGAATGTAATTTTTAATGGCCTCTTTTTTGACAGACTACGTTGGGTGTAACCCGTTGGATACATTTCTGTTTTGAATATTTGCATTACTCATTTGAATATGGTGTCCAGAATTACGATGTGGCCATTCCATAAAACCTTCTGTGGCTGTGAGTTAAGCATTGAGCTGCTAATTGCAAGGTTGGTTGTCCAGACCCACCAGCTACTGCAGAGGTGAGAACCGAGGCCCGCTCCTGGACGGAGTAGAGATCTGCCTTCTTAGAACGCCTGCATCAGCTCTCTATAGATCAGAATGAATTTGAAGGCTGTGAGCTTTGTGTAGTAATTTCTTAGTAATAAACATATTCTGAGATTTTTATGTTTGATATTGGGAAGTGAAAGTGCATTTCTATAAAAACTTTTTAAGTAGAAATTCTACTCTCTAAGTATCTATTTTGAAACTGAAATTTAGTTTCTTGCGAGTTGTGTTAGACCCGGTTGACTAGAGAAACAAATCCAGAGACACTC
>NW_022106471.1:14019109-14042544 GCF_000313985.2 Echinops telfairi
GGCCCACCTCCAGGGAGAAAGAGAAGAAGTTTCCAGAATCCTCATGAGAAGGCCACGCCCACAAGGAGGCATCATCAGGCAGTGACCTGATTGACAGAGTAGAGCCCACCCCTATACTTATTGATCAAGTTGACATGAAGTTATGTAAGGTCAGCAGTTTGAAACCACCATCCGCTCTGTGGGAGAAAGATGAAGCTTTCTCCTCCCATAAAGATTTGCAGTCTTAGAAACCCACAGAGGGAGTTCTACTCTGTCCTGTAGGGTTCTGTCAGGCAGAATGGATTTGATGGTAGCGTGTTCTGTTCACTACTGTTGATGAATATGCGGATTGATTCCAGTTTGGGTATTGTGAATATTGGTGCATCTGCCCGTTGAGACACATGCTCTCGTTTGTTTTGCATAATATAACTTGAGTAGGATTCCTGGGTTCTAGAGTTTGCATATGGTCAATTTTTGAAGATATGCCAAAGTGATTGAATTAATGTAAACTCTTCCATAAGTTTATAAAAATTCTACTTGCTTTGCATTAAGACTAGGGTTTGATATCGACAGTTAAAGTATTAATGGCCCCTGTGATGTAGTGGGTTATACATTGAACGCTAACTGCAGGTCAGGAGTTCGAAACCACCAGCTGTTCCATGGGAAAAAGATGAGACTTTCTATTGCTGTAAAGATTTCCTCTCTGACACCCACGGGAGTAGTTGTACCCTGTCCTGTAGGGTTGTAGTCTACTTGATGGTCATGGGTGAGAGTTAATGGCTAATAAGAGGAATACCTTCTCGTGTTTACTGACCATTGCGATGCTTTATTTATTTCAATCGCATGATCCAGAGGACTGTTTTGATGCTTATCTATAAGATCTTAAGCTTCATTGGCTAACTCAAAAACAAACAAAACCTCATTGCCACCATCGAATTCATGCCGATTCATACCAACCTTGTAGGACAGGGTGAACCCCCCTTGTGGATTTCTGAGACTGTAACTTTACAGGCGTCAAAAGCCTCATCTCTCCCCTACAGAGCAGCTGGTGGTTTTGAACTGCTGACTGTGCAATTGCAGCCCGGCTCCTAACCACTACACCACCAGGACTCCTCATTTGATAAGGCTTAATTATGTAATAGGATTTGAGATGGATGGAAACTAATCAAATCATCATAGTTGGGGGGCGACTGAAGAGAATGATACATTGGGATGCACCAGTCAGCAGATCAGGGCGGAGACTGGACAGACTTTTCTTTGAAGTGTCGGTGTCATGGACTGAGTCCTCTTTGGACACAGAGTTGGGGAATAGGGAAAAATACTTTGGCTTTTTAAATGTCTTATTGAGGCCTACCTGTTAAAATCGTAGTGTTTAGGATGCAATTAGGATGCAGGAAAGGGCCCTGGTTTCACTCGGGACAGGGGTTCTAGTGGCTGTAGTTCTCTTCTGTGGGGATAGTGAGTCGGAGGCGGTTTTCCAAGTGGACCTGACATGGTTGGAGAAACTCCAGCAACGAAAATCATTTGAGGCACTGAAGGTGCAAATAGGATATTTTTGAATGAAAAAGTTTCCCCCCAGTTGGTGCCTTTATTGAGAGAGAGTTCCTACAGTGTGAAGCACAAGAGGAGCAGTGATAGGCACAGCTTACAATTTCTCATAGAACTGCTAGTGGAAGAGCGCTTCACACGAATGCGTAATTATAACTGCGATCAGTACTACAGAATACAATTACAGGGTGCCTTGAGAGCCATTAGCAACAACGTTTTGTGTTAGAAATGCTACACGCATACAAAATATTTGGTGGAGTCAGTGTTTTAAGAGGGAAGGAGATGGTACGGAGTTGTGCTCTGCTGTGCGCCCGTTGTTCTGAGGTGAGAGAAGATGGAATGGGTTTTCATCATGAAGTATCTTTGAAGTACCATTGGCTATGCTCCCCGTTTTACGTGACTTAATTAAGGCTACTGCATTTCAACGTTTATATTTGTATTCCTAATTTTAGATCAGTATACAGATAAAGCTGGCGACGTAGCACTATTCGGCTTTCTGACTCATGCTCACTGGCCTTTTGTGAGGGGCCAGCTCTGAATCAGAACTTTCAATAGACTTCGCCCAAGGACTCAGAGCTGGTTACACTTTGAGGGTGAATCCAATTTTTAAAAATCCCGTTGTCCCGAGGGCAAAATGAGACCATTTTCAAAATTAAACCATTTTTAGAGAGAATTTTAACACTCGTTGAGATGTGTGAAAGAGCACGGTTTAATTCTAGTGAGAAAGGTGGACGACTGACCTGAGCCTCCAGCTGCCGCTGCCTCCGCATTTGTTATGCACTCTCTGCAGATAACGGCAGGGCTAGCAGTGCAGTGGTTGTCTACACACATCTCACTTTACCTGGAATAACCTAGCGGAGACCTTTTGTCCGGACTCCTTTCAGTCTCAGAAGTGTCCCAGATGATATGAAATGCCAGTCCACCTCCCTTTAGGCAGTATATCATCTGTCCATTCAACCACTGGGCTTTAGAGGGTTGCCTTCAGAAAGAGTTAACTAGCTGACTTTTACTGAAAGGGATGCGCTACTGAAAAATTGTCAACATAAATAGTTTTTTAGTTAAATCCATTATGTTGGTAAAGTAAGTGACTAAATGGTGATTTACAAAATAATTAATAATGCATTTCCCAGAAATATAACATCATAGGAAACAGACATACTGGTTTATGCTAAATGAATCCCAATAGCCAGACCCAAAGCTTTACTTCTGGCTTATCAACCAGATGATCTTGAGCAAGTAACTTAACCTCTCTGAGCCCCATTTTCTTCCGTTTTCAAAAGCCGAGTTATGCCCCGTGATAAGGATTAAGAAGAAACATATGTTGGTGACTAGTACAGTTCATTGTACACAGTTGTTCTCTCAGAAATGCCAGACTTCCTCGGAATTTTATAGCATTAGTAAATTAGTGCTGTGATTTAATTATAACAAGTAATTATACTTTTTGGTTGTATTATATATGTGTTAGTCTGTGTAGAGAAAATTATTCATAAGCACTTGTGTATAAGATAGAGCTTGATATAAAAGAGTAATTGTATATTAAGAAAACATCCCAGCCCAGTCCACTTCAAGTCCATAATATCAATTAGCTCATATGTCGGAGGCCAGTCTACAAAGTCTTCTTCAGACTCACGCAGCCATGCAATGATGCTGAATGCAGGAAAATCAGGGCAGTCGGTGGAAAATCTTGTGGATCCAGTGGCAGTGGAGGCATCTCAGTGCTGGCAGGGGTCTCTACATGGCTCCTCCATCTCCAGGGCTCTGGCTCCATCAGCATAGATCCATGTGTCTTGTCAGCAGGGAGAGGAAGCAGAGAGTGTGGGTCTGGCCTCCAGTGAGTTATTTGTCTCCGTAGTGCCTCCAAATGAGGTCATCAAGCTGCGACCTGATTGACAGGCTAAACTCCACGCCTTCACGCATAATAGTCTCAAGTGGATACCAGATTATGTAACTACCAAAATATATAAGAACAGAAATTATGAGTATAATTTTAAGAAATCTATGATACCTTTATAAACAAGGTGAATTTTTTTCTTATGCATTAACTTAGATCACTGAATTATTTACACTTTATCTGGTAATGCGTGTTATTTTTTCTGTGTCCATAATGTCTCTGGTATCAAATTTGAACAGAATTTGCATTCAGCTATTGTTTGAAATTAATAGATGAATCAAAAAAAGATGAGCCAGTCAGATAAGAGCTTCCCCACATCCATATCTACACGGAACATTGGTTCAGACATAGAAATAGGAAACATTCTTCTTCCTTTTATTTCACAGAGCAGCCAAATTTTCCTTGGGAAGGAGTAATGTGGGAGTTCAGAGAAAGGCTAGGTCCTTTTGGCCGACGCATGATCCTTCAAGTCTTAGAGGAAGTGGACATCGTGTTGGGCTTTTGAAGAGAATGGAGAGCCCTAGAAAGGGAGGGAATTGAGTGGTGGAGGCAACACAGTGATGGAAACATGATTTCATTTTGGACCCTGGAGTGCATTGGTGGCTCATATAAGGGTAGTAATATTTTTGAGCATCTCTCTAAAGGATCCTGACTGGTTGGCTAGGGATTCTGTAATGCAGGTGGGGACTTACTGAGTATTTTTAGCAAAATCGCAAACTCACTGCAATCACGTCAGCTTTGACTCATAGCTACCTGTAGGGCGAAGTAGAACTGCCCCTGTGTGTTTCTGAGGGTCTAAGTCTTGACAGGAACAGACATTTCATCCTGAGGAACCACTGGTGGGTTCAAACTGCTGACCCTGGGAGCCCAAGGCATACTCTACTATGCCAGCAGACTCCTTTTATGGAGCAAAGATTGATACCGTTAAAAGGTGTTTGGGAAGGTCAGTCCTGACATAGTGGGCAGGTGAGTCGATGTACAGAAGAAACAGGAAGTAAATACCAATTATGGAATTGTTTCTTTGTAATCAAGAATCGAGTAGCATATGGACATTTTGATGGCTTTATTAAAACATGAAAGTCTTATGTCTGCCTTTTTATGTTATTACTATGTATATATATCTAGATAAAGGGAAAGAAAAGTATTAGCTAAATATTTATTTGTTGTTCAGAATGAGTGTACGGTTTCACAAGAAGTAAAGTACATTCCTTTTGTTTATCTGTACTGATAATAGTCAGCAGGTACTGAGAAGCAACAAAACCCACATGGTAGATGCACACCAGCTTGCGTGATCACGAGGTGTCCATGGGATCAGGTATCAGACATCAAAGACCCAGAACAAAAAATCATATCAGTGTGATTGAGGGGGATGTGCTAAGTGGAGACCCAAAGCCCATCTGTAGACATTTGGACATCCCCTTACAGAAGGGTCACAAGGAAGGGACAAGCCAGTCAGGGCGTCGTATAGCACCGATGAAACGTATAGCTTTCTTCTGGTTTTTTAATGCTTCCTCCCCTTACCCCTCTATTATGGCCTCAGTTCTACCTTACAAATCTGACTAGACCAGAACACGCACCTGCTACAGATAAGAGCCCGCAACACAGGGAATCCAGGACAGATAAACCCCTCAGCACCAATAATGAGACTAGAGCTACCACAGTGACCGACCTATAACCCTGCCCCTGGGGACAAACAACAGAAAAGTGGGTGAAGGGAGACAGGACGACGTAAAATATGAAAATAATAATAATTTATAAGTTATAAGGTTTCATGAGGGATGGAGGGAAAAGAGCTGATATTAAGGGCTCAGGTAGAAAGTGTTTTGAGAATGATGATGGCAACAAATGTACAAATGAGCTTGACACAATGATGGATGGACGGATGGATGGATGGATTGTGCTACGAGCTGTAAGCTTCCCAATAAAATGCGTTGATAATTTTTTTTAAAAGCTAGTAGTAGCACCATGACCAACAGAAAGCCTCTTAGGAGCTTAAATATTAATAACCTTTTGAAGTGTTTAAGAAACTTCACTCTGAAGCTTGGTGCCATTTTTGTTATTACAAGCTATCAGAAAAACGAATGTAGCAGATGAACATAGAACAAAATGGACTGCCAAAAGTGTGATATTTTATGGCTTTAGATTTTAGATTTATGTTTCAGATTTTCTTAGTCATGTTTTAAATATGCCTACATAAGCAATAAATATCTAAATTCCTTCTAAATATAAATTTTAAGTATAATTTTGTGGGCATTTTGCTAGCATCCTGGCATAATAACTTCTAAAATTCATTTTCCAGCAATGAAAGTTTTCTAAATTTATTACTCAAGTGAATTATTTATACTTTCTTTAAATGAGTAAAATGTATTCCTTCCATATTGTTTAGAATGAGACACCTGGCTTAATAATAAGGCAGAACATTTGAAAAAGACTTTTTCTGTTAAAACAAAAAATCTATTATATAAACCTCTACAGCATCCTTTTCTGACGTGGACTAAATAGTAACAAACTCCTACTAGTTGGGATGCAGGCTAAGGTGCTCGAACAAAGAGCATCCCATGTCCTCAATGAATCAAGTCAGGCAGGCGGTATCTCCCAGTGGTTGAGAGTGGACTGGTCCCGCTGTGCCCCAAGGTCATTGCTTTTTGAGTTGTTACTCAGCCAGCCATCAGAACTGCATTGTTCAGCACAGTAGCCAGTAGGCAAGAGAATCCATTTGCATTGTTATTTAAATTAAAGTTACATTCAAAGGCGGGGTTCCTAACTAGCTACCTTGTGGCTCTTGTGGTGCTGGGAGAAAACACCTCCATCTTCTGGGAGGTCAGTGCTTCACTGGAGCTCCGTTTGTCCTCCTCCCTGGTAGTTTCTGCTGGCCCATAACTGGCCCTTCCAAGTTCTAGTCCACAAGAAGTGAGAAACAGCGAGCATAGGAGGCAAATGATTTTGCACATACCTGTTTTGCTTATATTCCATTGAGCAGCGTGTAGTGATGGAGCACACCCTGCTGCCCTGGCAGATTGGAAGTCCTTGACTGAGTGGAGTTGTACTTTGTTAAAATTGGCTTCCCCGTGGCAGGGGGTGGGAAGCATTATTTGACTAAAAGGAAGAAGGTGTGAATGGAAGCTAGAGGACTAAGGTTTCACTCCATCCTACAAAGGGCAAGTGACTCATGTGTGAAATGTTTTTTTTTAATGACCATAATGCGAACCAGCATGAAATCGTGAATATTTTTATGGCATTATTTGAATTATTTTTCAAAGGTTAACAAAATTTGTAGTTGTTCGGACCGAAAGGCCGTATTTTGAACATGTCACTGTTTTTCCCTAATGTATTATTACTTCTATGCCCTACACTTGGGTGTTGGCTTAAGCTACTGCATACTCAAAATCTACTCTAATCCACTGCATGCAATTAGGGCTAGTGTTTATGAAAGGCTTTCAAGAAGTTCATGGGAAAATAGAATTAAAGGGTAGTGGAATTTTCCCAAAAGTTTCCATAAGTGTTCAACAGTAATAGTTTGAGCACTTTTGGAAGTGTGAACAGTGCTAGTGGGTGGTTTGACTGCTCCTTCTCTCCCTTGCCATCGATCCCTCCATTCTCTGAACACATGCTAAGTACTGTTCAGGGTTGATAATAAAAAGCAATCTTTTCACACCCCGTTTCCTATTCTCAGTACTACTCTTTGGAGGAAACAAGAACACGACTTTGAAAGGTTCCACAGCGTTCTGCATTTCTAAATATTGTGTCTCTGTCCAACATTTCTTGATTTATCACGTGGAGGCAAACTGCAGCAGTCGGAAAGGATGCAGCCCGCTTTCGTCCCTTTTCTCTCTCCTTCATTATGATTTATTCTTTGTTCTAGTCAGCGTTACTCTGTTAAATTTGTCCTTGTCCATTCACTCATAGATACTATCTCTGGATTCTCAAATCAGCAATTACAGGCATTTTGGATTTCTTCTTAATTTTCCCCCTCATTTCTTTCTTGTAAATTGTGATGGTTAAACATGTGACCCTTAGTTCTTGGAGCTACATATTTATCTTTTATGGTATTGCCCCTTGCTAGATTCTGAAGTCTCCATTGATCAGGTGGTCACATTTTTTAATGACTACCTAAATATTTTCAGTGAAAAGTCAATGGCAGAGCAGTTAATTGCAGTGTTGTAGCACAGCTCTGCTGTCTACAGTGCAGGTAAAAACAATCTCTTCCTTGTTATGGATTCTTTACTGCTCCTGTGTGTTTGTTTATTTATTTTTTACTTCCCTTCAGCAGTTCAGTCATCCTCCGTTCTGTGGCCGGCTGCCTCTTGTGCACAGGGCCCTCGCTGCAGAGCCCACTCTGTTCTCACCTGTGCTCCAGCCAGGCTCTGCCAGGTAGTTTACAGCTTCACGACAGTCCTAGAATGTCGATCTGCTTTCTTTCTTTCTTTTTTTTTTTTTTTTAGTTGATGCTCTTTATTTTTTTTTTAGAATTGGCCTATCTTTTTTTGAAAAAAATCCCTTTATGATTCATTTTTCTAGTGAGTAGAGAGAAGGTATAAAGGCACGTGCTCATCTCAACATTTGAATTCCCACGTGTGTATGTTGTCATCCCATGCCCGTATCTCTGGGTCCATGGTGACCATACAGATGCTAAACCGTCATGTTCTAATTGCTTTGGATGAATTGTGTATAGAAGTCACTACAAGAGAGTAAAGATAAAAATGCAGGCAAACATGGATATTTTTATGTGAATAAGCCTACATGATAAAAGTTTCATCTATGAGTACAAGTAATTTTGTTTCACTTTTGTTCCACTAGGGAAGATGTATCTCTTCCGATTTGGTGCCATTCTTCATTTCAAGCTGTTCCACAGCTTCACGGGCCAGCATTTCTTGAAATTGACCCACTTGACCATTAGCCCGGCCCAGTGACCCAACGGGCCGATAATGATGGTTACAAACAGTTTCCTTAGGTTAGGAGGCTAATGTTCCCTCTGAACCCTGACGGACTCACCCCCCCCCCCCCCCCCCCCCCCCCACCGCCGTCTGAGTGCTAGAGTGGTGCAATACCTTTAAACTCTTCTTTATCTTTGTAAGAGAACAGTATTGTAAAAATGTCAGAACAATATCCACGTGCCCAGATCACTGGTAAATATCCTGCTGAATTCGAACCTTTTGGCAGTAGCTTGTGCTTCTCCTGGGATCGTATATTTTCACAGAATAATATATTTCAAAGAATATTGGCTTCCACTGTGGAAAATCCATGCCTTTAGAGCAACTTTCAGCCCAAACAACTATGCTTATGTTGTATATTTAAAATATTAGTCATGTTGAGTCCAGGGCCATCCCAAATGTCAGGGGAATGTGTCTCACACAAAAAGAAAAAGGTCTTGTCCCGGGACCCTGGCCCCTCGGTGCATAGGCAGCATTTTCCTGAGAGGATCAATGTGAGTGCATGACCTGGTATCAGCCAGACTTTTGCACAGTGATGGTATCGATAATGGCACAGAAGTCCGTTGGGGAGAACAACAAAGGGAGCTGTGTCAAACTACAGAAATGGATGAACTTGACAGGGAACTTATTAGGCAGACGGGAACAGGCAGTGTGTACCAGGGTCCCAGGGATGCAAAACAGAAACGGTGCTTCCTGACCACAGCCTGAGCCCTGGCACACGTGGTTAATAGCCCCGAGATATATGGCTGCATTTGGCACGAGGCCGGTGCATTATAGGCAGCCAGTCTTGTAGCCGCAGCAGCAGCAGCAGCAGCGGCTGGTGTGCAGAAAACCCCGATACATGTTAGTAATGGATTAATAGGAATAGAACAGATCTTTGCATGCCGAGTCTTCCTCCCCTCCCCAATGTGGTCATGTTTCCCCACCTTCTACTTGCCAGACTCGTGTATATGGAGAGTTCCTTCAGCACCTTGAAGCTGAAAGCCAAAGATACTTCCGGTAGAGAGCACCTGATCACTCTCAGGCTGAAGGCGAAGGTGAGTGCTTGCTTCAACTGCCCCTGAAAGTGCCCTTGTGCGATGAACATGGGGACGTCTTTGGTGCAAAGAATGCGGACTGTTTTCGAAACTCTATGTATCTGGTGCTTGTGAAACTGATATTGGAAAACCTCAGAGAATATTCAGGTTTGTGAAAGCTTAGAGTTAGCTTCAAAGTACCATCATGTGATTTTTGTCACATCCTGTATTTAAAAAAAAAAAGAAGTGGACACTTCCCCTATCCCAAGCCTTCAAGTCTTCTAATGAATTTCCTTTGTAGTTCTTGTCTCCAGCCCCCTGGCCCCAGGCTGTTTGAATATGTGGGCTGACGTGTAGTGGGAAGGCCACGCTTGCACACAGAGAGCCCTTACTGTGGGCTGGTGATGTCTAGCTGCCGCACTGATTCTATTGGCCCAGAGAATGGCTGTTACTCCTTCTTTTTAGCTCTGAGGTTTGAACGTGGAGTAACAAGTGGAGTAAGCAAGTTGAGCATATTAATCATTTACATAGTAATCACCAGGGAAACATTAGAATTTGAAGAAAATCAGGGCATCCAACTTTTTTATTGTTCCAAGGAGTCATCAATCAACTCTATTTCCAAAGATTGTAGTGATGAAAAGATCAATTGTGTTTGTCCTTTTTAAAAATGTGTTTGGCATTTAAGCTTTCCGCAAGAGAAAATTAATATATAAAGCTCTACCGGGTGACACAGAAAAGTGGATATCTTTTAGTGCCTCCAGATCAGACAAGTTGAGAAATGACTCATTCTCTTTCTCACACACAAAATGTTTAGGTATAATTTTAAGAGCCATATGTGATAAGTGTTAGGGAAAAAATGGTGTGATAGATGTCTTATTTGTGAAGTCTTATTTGTAAAATGATTACGTAGCTATCTTGCATTAAAATGGAAATATTAAAGGGATGTGCTCTCGGGAGCTCTAGTAGAGATGCACCTGTGCCCTCCTGAGCGGTCACCTTTGGCCAGTGGCAAGGGTTCTGTCGTGTCCTTCCAAGTGCTATTTGTCTATGACTTTGTACACTAACAAAAGGTGCATTCTTGCTCTGAAAACCAAAGTGAAAGATGTGCATACACTTCCATGACTTTGAAAACACACCTCCATTTACCATCACTGCTTCTTGCCTGCTCCAAACACACACACACACACACACACACACACACACACAATTTCTAGTAGATGCCTTCTATTAAAAAATAAATATATAAATCAAAATAAATAGGAGAAACAGTTGACTCTGTTGTTTTTCATAGCTGCATTTTTATGTTTATTCGATGATAAAGCACCGAGCTATGGTAGTTTATCCCTTCGTTATGAAAGAGTGTCTCAAGGCTTCCTCAGGTGTGGCCAACGTCACCACTATTTCTTAACCACTGTGTGATCAGATGCTGGGGTGGCGTGTGTGATCTGTTCCAGTTTGCATGTACAGTCATGCACTGTCACGTCTGTTCAGGTAATGTCTGATCACCTACACATTCAGGGTCTTGTAGAAAATCCGAAAAACATGACCCAAACCCACCAGCACCAAGTTAATTCCAACTCATAGCGACCTTGTGCAGGCTCTGCAAGGCAGGCATCTGTACAGGAGTAGACGCCCTCCTCTTTTCCAGGCAGGACCACTCATGGGTTTTCAGTGGCCAACTTTGTGGTTCGCAGCTGTCCAGTGGTTACTCCACAGGGCTACCACTGCTCCCAAGATTACCATAGAATTCAGAAATCCTTATCAGAATTCTCTGGAATGTAGTGAACAGCTTTCTGCACACAGTATGTATACATGTTTCTTATGTGCAAAGCAATCGCAATGCCAGGCGTTTAATGATATACATAGAGCCTATATTACATATGTCAGAATAAATGCTTATGTTACTGGCTTCTGGGTGTACTGTACTGTACTTTCTAATTTAAAAATTCACCCAAAGCCCATCTGTAGATAATTGGACATCCCCTTCCAGAAGGGTCACAAGGAAGGAGAAAAACACAGTGTTCCTCTAGTTCTTTAATGCTTCCCCTCTCCACTGCTGCCACCTCCCCCGCCACTATCACGATCCCAGTTCTACCTAACAAACCCAGCTAGACTAGAGCATGTACATTAGTACAGACAAGCGCTTTCAACACACAGAATCCAGGACAGAAAGTAATAATAATTAATAATTTAGCTAGGGTTCATGAGGGTGGAGGGCGGAGGGAAAAAATGAGGAGCTGATATTGAGGGCTCAAAAAGTAAATGTTTAGAAAATGATGATGGCAACATATGTATAAATATGCTTGATACAATTGATGTGTGGATTGTTATAAAAGCTGTAAGAGCCCCCAACAAAAATATTTTAAAAGAAATTATGAAAGTTTCATTATACTCATAAAATTGATCCTGTATGTGTATCTAATGAACATAACGCGTATTTCTTTGATCTCAATAGATACACAATAAAGCCAGCTGCAAACTAGATCAGTCAGGTTTATAATATGCACATTGTACGTATCCGTACTTGCACTTAGAAGAATATGTTTCAAAGATGTCACTGTTTCGTAAACTACACAGTGGACGCATGCTTGTATGTTATATTACACATTGCTACTTGATTTCTGGACTTCTTTTCCTATCAGTTCACATGACACGATAGGCCACCCTGAGTTATACTCAAATGCAGGCTCTTCATCCTCTTTCTGTGTATTGAGTGCGCCTTCATTTAGTATCCTGCGGAGCCACTGACGCTTTACTTGGTAGAGCTACTCCAAGGACCCAGCTGCAATAGACCGTTCATTGCCTGCGTGCGTTCTCAGTGGATGCTTTGCTCTCATTAGAAAATTGAATCTACTCTCTGCAGCATCAAAACCCAAACCCTCTACCGTTGGGTTGGCTCTGACTTTTGGCACCAGAGAGCGTTCTTCCACAGTGCTGCTGGGCAGGTTTGAACCTCCAGCCTTTAGGATTGGCTGTTTGGATTGCCAACAAACTCAAATGGAACTGAATTTTATATGTAGGTATTTTAACCAATGGAAGCCGTCAATGTGCGTTGCTGATTTTTATAGAATTTTACAGACAATAGAGAGCTCTAACACTTTCATTTGAATCCCGCAACCTTCAGACAGGAAACAACCAGAGATGTTCAATAACAGAAGCTCATACAAGCCTCGTTAGCAGGGCTGGGCCTAGAGAAAGCCCAGGTCTCTCTCCCCCCATGATGTAGGAATAACATACAAGCGGTCTTTCCAGTGATCGCAGCGGTTAACGCTGAAGTGCACTAGTCGATGTAGTAAATTGTGTGAAAGAGCGCCCCCCCCCCAAATCTCAGCTTGACTTATTGCGCCCCCCCCCCAAATTAAGCAAATAATACTTTATATGGCATCCTAGATATTTGCCTTTGTGTTATCAGTGCTATGTAGCAAGCTATTACTAGTTAGGGGTATATTGATGATAAACTTCTTTTTAACCCAGCAGTCATTGTAGCTAACTTAATTCCTCTGGAAAGCCTTGACTTCAAATGTGCGTTTGGTTTTTAAATACTGTGTTTAGTTTGGTCCTCTTTTACTTAACCCAAAATAGTACTGAAAAATAGGAAGCTGAAAAAAAAGAAAACCCTAAAACTTATCGTGAGCATGTTGTCAATGTCATAGTTTAGTTTTCCTAAGGTATGTTTTGTTCATTGAGTTTAACTTTTTTGTAGGAAAACGAGTATGATTGAATTATATGTGACTTCGAGGAATCCTAGAATTGAATATTAAAGAAATTAGCAGGGCAGTTCTCTCATGAGAACAAGAATTTTAAGAAAAACCACCTTTTGTGTTTGTTAACTTGGAAGCATGACTTGTCCCATGACTGTCTTTAGGGATTCCACTGTTTAAGATACTACTTTTAGTACAAGTAACTGAAAAATTAATTTCCTGTTTACCAAGCTTAAAAAGATTTTTTCCTCAAAAATATTTCTTAACTTTTGTTTTTCCTTTAGAAGCCAGAGAGCTGTTTAGTTGTCCATTTTTATCTACTTGCCCAAACAATTGTCTTATGTAGAAAATCATTGTTAATTATTAGTAAGCTGTGTGGGTTTATTGTTTTGTGCATATCTGGAATCTTCTAAGGAAGTCTGCCTATTGAGACGGTGATGGAAGCAATTTGAGATAAAAATTTTAGAACTGGCAGGAAGTTAAATATCAACCAGTTCGACATCTCACTTGCGAGAGAAGCAAAACTGAGACTTAGTGTAGTTCACCCCACAAATCACAGTGTCAACAACTGACTTGGCGCTGGCGCGATTCTTCTCGACGCCAACTGTCTTGTTCCACCCCACCCCCAACCCCCAGGCACCAAATTGGGCCCCTCCTGATCCTCACTTGAGACTTTTGACCTGCTCTCGTAACAGTGGATTCAAAATTAAGTTTGGTACATATAGGTTTATAATACTTTTTCCTTAATGTGTTCAGGTTTACTAAAATACCGTATGTGAACGGACTACACAGAAACAAACGTGACCTAGTTCATGTGTTGTTGTTGTTGTTTTTTTATAGTACCCAGCAGAACCACCAGATTGTGTCGTGGATTTTCCTGTACCCTTTCCTGTTTCTTGGACGCCCCAGGTAAACCCTGAAATTTATTGGGACTAAAACGTGGATTTCATTTGCTGGCACGTAGTCCTCCACATTATGGAGTGATCGCTGTTTTTCAGTTTTGGTTGAGCATGTATTTTATAAGTCAGTTTTCTGCAGCTCCTCTTTCAGATATACTGAATGGCCTTATTCTGTCTACACAGGGACACACACACACACACACACACACGCACGCTGCCCCCTGACCCTAATATGTCATTGTAGGGAAGCATATGGAAACTCGTTTGATGTTGCCATTGCATTTAAGTCCTAGAGAGCACTGAGCAGAAAGCGGACAATTTGGTAAGATTTCCCATATGGCCAGGACTCACCACCGATCAACATAATAGTGGACGATACTTTTCATACGACAGCGAGTTATGACTGAATAGCTAAACTCTGCTGTATCACTTCAGTTTTCTTTAAGTTCCCTCTCTTTTTTCTTTTTAAAATCATTTTATTAGGGGATCATACAACGCTTATCACAGTCCATACATCCATCCATTGTATGTCAAGCACATTTGTACATTTGTTGTCCTCATCATTCTCAAAACATTTGCTTTCTACTTGAGCCCTTGGTATCAGCTCCTCATCCTCCCCCCCATGAACCCTTGGTAATTTATAAATTATTATTTTGTTTAAGTTCTTCTTTCATTCTTGAACTTCAGCTATTTTTTGCAAGCTTTGAAATGCTTACATTTTGCATGAAGATAGAAGAAATTCTTTTTCTGGCTGCCAATTATGTTCTGAGTACATGGGTGGGATCTAGCTAGATAATGTATGTAGAGTCCTTTGTAAACTGTAGCGTTATACCGTGTGAGGTGGTATGATTACCAGCAATCATGAGTGTGTGTGTGTGTGTGTGTGTGTGTGTGTGTGTGACGTGTAAGCTGTGCTGAGTGGTTGTGGGATGAATAATGGGCTTCACCCTTTCCATGAAGTGAGTTGTGGCCGTTGGTGACAAAACAGAAAATTTCTAGAGAAAAAAAAAATCCTTAGTGACATTTTACAGGCATTCTCTAAATTGAGGCTGCTATAATTCTGATGAAATTCATATAAAAATTTACGAGGGGTACCCCCCTCAAAACAGGGATTTATTTTCCCCAAAGCTGTGTATTTTAAATATTTTTACAAAACAACCTTCCCACCTTCGAAGTACTCTCCATGACACTTACGACATTTGTCAGATCTGGGAGTCCATTCTTGGAAACATTTTCAAACTCATCTGTTTGGATGGCTGACAGAACCTCACTCACATTTTTCTTCACCTCTTCCATGTCATCAAATTGCTGTCCTTTCATGTCCCTTTTCATTCACAGAAACAAAAAGGAGTGCATGGAATGAGGTCAGGTGGGGCAAGAGAGGCATGCTGTTTTTTTGCCAAAAACTGGCACACTGAGATGCATTGCCGTGGCAGCAAAAACGTCCCCCGTGTGCCACAAATCAGGTCTTTTTGTCACACACTGTTATGCAATCTTTGCAGAACCTTTAAATCGAAATCTTGATTAGCAGTCTGACCTGGTGGAATGAACTCAAAATATACTAGACCCTTCACATCAAAAAATAAATGAGCATTGTGTAGGTCTTTGATTTCACTTGACTGGCTTTGGGGGGCGGGGTGACAATGGTGTCTTCCACTGGCTTGATGTTTGCTTTGGGGGTCGTTAGAATGGCACCGTGTCTTGTCACCGGTAGTGACCCTGGGTCCAGAAGTCTGGGTCACTTCAGAGCTGTTCTTTCAGAGCACGGCATGTTCTTTTTCCTGCTCGGTGGGAACTGAGGCACGTATTTCATAGCGGCTTCTCATTACCAAATCTTCTGTTAACGTTTGCTGAACTGAGCTCAGAGGGTCCAGATCACATCCCCTTCTCTTCCATAGTCTGTCATAAGTCTTCAAGCACAAGTGCACAGATTTTTGTCAAGATTTTCTTCCATTTGGGAAGTTGACGGATGTCCAGAATGAGGTTTATCATCCATCGACATTTCATCTTTTTTGAAATGAGAAAACCACTTGCATGCTTGAGTTTTTCCCATAGCGCTGTCCTTGTAAGCTGTTCAACAGCACAACGGTTTCTGTGGCACTTTTCCTGAGCAGGAAACAAAATTTCACAGCCACACGCTGTTCTCTTAAATCAGCCATCACCAAAAAAGAGGTTCAAACAAAACTGCTTTTATGAAAAAATTCACTGTGACCATAGAGAACCTTTCCAGGCAACACCACTGGGTGCACTAACTCAGAACAAGTAGCTCAGTGCTCACCTACCTTGAAGTGTGTACCATGAAAGCTCCTAACGGGGCTTTTTTCTGTTTTGGGTTTGGGGGAAAGCGTCCCCCCTCGTGTACTTGCACTCAAAATGTGTGACTAGAGTATTTGTCTTGTTTATGAGCTCCATTAAAAAAATGCCTAACAGAACTAAAGTAGTCCTGTGAAAGGTGTAAGTTTTCTCCCCCAGTGGAAACGGAGAATGTATACCGCAAACACTATGAAAAATAAAATATAAAAACGGGGTAGCAAATGATTCTATGTTTTATATTTTGATAAATGCTCTAAGTATGTAAGATACTGCATTGACTTAAAAAAAAGAACTGGAATTATATAAATCTGCACATCTGTCTTATTTTTTAAAAAATATATTTTATACTTGATTCTCTAAAACTTTTGCTTTATGGTTTAAATATGTCAGGAGAAAATATTACCTATGCTGTCTTTTGTTCAGGTGACCATTCTGTAAGTTATGCCTTAATCTGTGTCACCCTTCCAAAGTGAGGAATATGTTTTTCATGCGGTCTTATATGAGGGGACTTCACAAGTCCATGGAGAAATCCCATTGATCATTGTTTTTCTGTGAACCTTTTGAAGATACATTCTCTCGACTGGAAAATGTTCAGTCTGCATGCCAAGATGTTGAGCACTTCGCTCTTTCGCAGAATGAGTGTGTGAGTTTTCTCCTGGTGTTGCCAGTAGGCGTCCCTTGTCGTCAGCAGAATGAAGCAGGGCATGGCCTTTTGCTCTCCTCACGTGGTTATCTTTGAGCCCCTGCTGCGGCGACTGTGTTGTTCCCTCTCTTGCTAATCCTCTAGTTTCCGTGATGTCCTTTTCCAAGGACTGGCCTCTCCGATAACATGTCCAAGGTGTGTGAGAAGAGGTGGCACTGACCTGGCTTCTCAGGCGCGTCCTGGCCATGCTTCCTGCAAGTCAGATTGTTTGTTCTTTTGGCAGTCCATGGAACTGTCTGCATCCTGCACCAGCACCACGACGCAAACGCACCGATTCTTCTTCAGTCGCTCTTAGTTCATGTCTGGCATTCACTTCCATAAATAGGCATAAAATGAATGTTTCTCTTAAATCAAATTTGAGTTTTAGATTCAATTTTGTCACACAGGTTTTCTACAAACTCCAAGTAAACTTGGAATAATTAATAGTAGCTGGAATGTCATAACTTCCATTGTCAAATTATAGACTACGTCGAATAGTCTTAGCAAAGAACCAATAAAACTTATGACTCCTTTGTAACAAATAAAACTTACAACTCCTTATAGCTCAGATTTGACTGATGTCCATACATTGCTGTATTTACTTCAATTGTACCTCATTGTCTCTTAGAAATAAAATGTTCAAGAAGCCAGTAGGATCCCACCTTATTTCCCACTTTTTCTTATTCCTTCTTTACTCTCTTTCTAGGAAACTACTTCCCAGAAATTAATGTGTGTGCTTGTCATAATGTTTTGAGGGAACTAGAGGGGTTGCACTTGTTTATACTATAGTCTATAACATTTGTATTCTGACTTAAAATATATGCACACATTGTTTCTAAGATTTATCCATGGTACACGAGTGTGTCTATATGTTTCTTTTAAATATTTTATTTCACTTTATGATTCAGTGACTTAATTTATCTGTTGGCCTACAGATAAACTTGCTTATCTTTTTTCAAAAACTTATTTACAGTAGTTCCGTGAACATCTTTATACATGTTTTCTTATGTATGTCCATGAGACTTCTGTTGTTCCTGAAAGTGAAAATGCTGACATAGCGGAAGAGGGACCGCTTCACAATTATGAGACGTTGTCCCATTGCCTTCCCACAGCTTGATCCCCCCATTGCCTTCCCAGTTTGATCCCCCCATTGCCTTCCTACAGCTTGATCCCCCCATTGCCTTCCCACAACTTGATCCCCCCCATTGCCTTCCCACAGCTTGATCCCCCCATTGCCTTCCCAGTTTGATCCCCCCATTGCCTTCCCACAACTTGATACCCCCATTCCCTTCCCACAGCTTGATCCCCCCACCCAAGAGTGTAGTCATTCCACTTTTTCAACAGAAATTGATGGAATATCATTGTTCATAATTATTTCCTAGTTTTAGAACATACTTATTTTCCTTTATTGTGAGCATTCTTCCGTATATATTCTGTTTTTATGCGAGTTCTTTTTTGGTGGTGTTAGCATACAGGCTAGGTGTTGTGTCCGCAGTTTGAAACTACCAGCTGCTCCAGGAGAAAGCCGAGGCTTTCCTTCCACTCCTGCACAGAGCTCGTCTCGGAAACCCACAGGGCAGGTCTGCTGTGCCCATGGAGGCGCTATGATCCGAATCCACTCAATGGCAGCGAATGAGAGTCCTTTTTCGGCACTTGGGTTGTAGAGAGAGCATGTCTTTTAATTTCACATAGGATCGCTTATGTCACAAAGAAGTGTACCTTTTCACGTGGTCGTATTCACCAGTCTCGTGTGTTTGTGCATTTTGTGACTCGGATAGAGAGCCTCTAATATTTTGATTGGAAAAAGACCTTTTCCCACTGTTTGAGGCAAACATTCCTCTACGAGCCGGCCTCGCCTCGATGCCTCTGAGTGAGCTTTTCCCTTGAAGTGTGAGACAGGGACAGGGTGCCCTCGTCCACTTTATGTAGGGCCGTAGGGTTTGGATGTACTATGTCCATCTGTGGCGTCGGCGGTGATTTCAGGTTCTTTCTCTCTCTGACAAGGTGCCCTTAAAATGGCCTCAAGAGTAAGGCCCCGGAGAGGACAGTGCAGGGGGCAGTGCTTCCTTGCTGCACATCGGAGCTGACTGAATGGCACCTAGCCACCACCACAACGCGAACGATTTGAGCATTAATCTATACATCTATATACATATACACACACAAACGCATGTCAATATATTCACCTTTGGTTTTAGAGCCCTGTAAGTATGTTGCGGGTGCCATGGGGAAAATGCACTCTTGAATCTTCTAGACTGAATAAGAGTGTTGGCAGTATTGGCTTAGATTTCGAAAGAAAAAAAAGCAGTTTCGGACTTCTTTGCTGCATGTAATGCTTGTTCATCGCCCGCCTGGAGACAATTCTGATTGCAGGAGTTATTTTTTAAAACAAATTCTCATCAGCTGCGTGTCTGAAGCAGCATACGTGTGACTGCCGTTGTTCTCCGGGCCCGTAAACACAACAAAACAGAAATCCTTGTCTGCCTTTGTGCATTGCCTCTGGACTTTAAACTTGGAAGATCTTTATTTTCCTTTCCCTTTGTCAAATACCAGGCATGGCTTTGTGGCATCCATATTAAAAGTGGGTAATTTTCCGTATGGTCCCTGTCCTCCCGCTGGGTTGATAATGTTTTGATGTATTTTCCGTTTGCTCTGATGAGAGGTCTGCTGGTGCCGCGCTGACACATTCATTTGGATGACTAATTATAACTTGCACCACGTCAAGCTGAAGATGGCGGGGTTTTGTGCGTCATGACAAGCCTAGTAGCCAGTGCAGGTGTCTCACAGCATGATCAGCAGCAGCCAGTGTATTCTGGCTCCGAGGAGACATTTCACGTGGGGAGAAATCAGCACCAAGGGCAATGCTGCTGCTCCGCCACTGCCGCCGCCGACCAGCCCAGTGCTGCTCCTGGACGCGTCTCCGGACGCCTCCTCCCAGAGGCTGACTCCGTTTACCCAGCGACGTTTCCTTAGGGGTTTTAGCATCGAAGGGAAGTAACCTGCCGTGATTTTTATCAGGTTCTACCCGCCAGCATCACAAACGCCCCGAAATGTGTCTTCAACAATCTGCTACCTCTTTGTCACGAATGGGGACACTGATGACTAACGAGGTCACAGGATGAACGCCCAAACGTCCATTGTTAAGTGCACGGGGTACTAGTGCATATATGTAAAGCAAAATCCATTCAATCCAGGTCGTTGGCCAAAAAATAGCTTCTGAAAATGCGATTCTGCCTGTAAATGTGTCATTAAGTGCAAACTTGCTAATACCTCCTTGCCACGGCGGTTGGGGTCTTCTGATCTGGTTTGATGCCCACATGCAGTGGTCTCTATATTTTTTATCGGGGAAATCTGATACTCTTGGAAGAATGCCATGGCTGCAAGAAGAGGAAAAGTAATGATAAAGCCGATCATCTGATGGCGAATGAAGAATTTGTAATTAAAGGAAACAGTCCTTTTACATAGCGGGGAGCAGGATCCATTAGTTAGAGCAGCAGACTAGCAGTTGGGTGTCCTAGGCTCTGTTTACAGTTCAGCCATTGACTTAATTGTACAATTTCTAACACGCCACATGACTCGCCCTTTGCCTACGAACTTTCTCTCTTTCCCCAGAGATGCGGAGACAAAGACAGACAGACAGTGCCGGGCAAAGGAAGTCTCAGTCGCCCACACTCAGGGTCCCTGGCAGAGGGCCCATGGTGAGCAGGTGACCTTTCCGTTGGCCGGTCTCCTTGGCTGTCTTTGTTGAGCTTCATAGCACAAGGTTACATTTTCACCCCGAGGTTGGCAAATTCAATATGGTTTTGCTTGCCTAGCATCCTTATGGCTGCCACAGCAACAGCTTTAAGAGGCAGAGGCAACAAGATAGGACTTGAACTCATGCTTGAGATAAAGGTAAATTGATAGAGAAAAGATTGCTGGAGTCAGGTGATCTATTATATTTGGTCACCTATTTTCTTCTTTAAAAAAAAATCATTTATTTAAAAAGTACCCTTCATTGATAGTCTTTCTCTCACTCATACATAGAATATATGTGGGTGTATGCAAAATTAAGAACACATAAAATCACCTTTAATGTCTTTATTTAGTATTGAAATTTCACTGGATATATTTCTCTCTCTCTCCCCAGGTGACCTCCTATTAGCTGATTCTTTGGTCCTCTGATTCATAGCATTGTAAGCCCTTGTAGCTTGTTTGTTTGTTTGTTTATGTGTGGCCTGAGGACTTTCATCTTTGATAATGAGGAGTTATTATTATTTTTTGAAAACCCTCCCCCCATGCATACTTTCTCTCTCCCTGTTTCCCCCGGTTGGTTGGATTGTAGCTTCTCTGATGTCAATATTCAGTCTCTGTCACTGCACGCATGTGTGTGCACGTGTCTAGAAGGGGACCTGCTCACGCAGTGGTTAGGGAGTGGCTGCTCATGGACAGGTTTATGGTCAGACAGACCCCGTGGCTCCAGGGGAACGGCCTGGCCATGCGTTCCTGAAAGAGTCCAGCCTGGAAACCCAGTGAGGCAGCTCTGCTCGCGCTCCTGGCTCCCTGAGCGTCGGAGGTAACTCGGGCACGTCACCATGTCTGGAAACCCAGCGAGGCAGCTCTGCTCGCGCTCCTGGCTCCCTGAGCGTCGGAGGTAACTCGGGCACGTCACTATGTCTGGAAACCCAGTGAGGCAGCTCTGCTCGCGCTCCTGTCTCCCTGAGCGTCGGAGGTAACTCGGGCACATCACCATCTCTGGGAGAGAAGCCAGGCAGCTTTAGCATCGACAACTTTTCTTCGTGACCTTGATTTCTGTTGTTCCTTAGTTAGCATTTGTCCATTTTTCACCCCCATGTCCTTAGTTTTTAATGTATTTAAAACTCATTCAACACTCAGTTCTCCATCTGTATCTTTTAATAATTCCCGTCAGGCATTACTTTACTTTTTATTTTTTTCTGGAAAATGCCCCCATCTCTATCTACTAGCCTTCCTAAAGCAGGTTTTCACTCCTCTCGTGCTAATTCCTAAGAGTTTCCCTCATAAATATGACAACTTAATTTATCCTCGGGCATATTAATAATAGACTTTTGCCTGTTTTCCACTAAATGCTTTCTATTGTCTTGAGTTGCTTTCCACCCTAGACTTTTAGAATCCCTGACTATCGACTCATGATTAAAAGCCAGGGATGAACACACTGCTCTGGAAGTTTTGAGTTCCTGGCTGGGACTTGGGAACGGTGACCTTCATTGGTTGCACAGTGGTTTGGATAGGCGTCCTCTTGAGGAATCCCAAATGACAACATCGTGGAGCCATTGTGATTAATTGGTTGGTTGGCTGGTCCTGTTTCTTAGAGGAGACTTCCAAACTTCGTGCCTGGCAGGTAGGACTGGCCTCCTGTTTCCTGGCAGCTGAATGGGGAAGAAGGCCAGGAGATGCAGCATTACGTACTTTCCATGTGCTGCTGTCCTCCTGTGCTCAGTAGTGCAGATGACACTCACCTGTACCTGACATTTCCTAATCTGGTGACCCTGAGTGTAAAATCCTCCAAATATGATCACTCCAGCGGGTGAACAGCAGGGGCATGAAATGGGGTTGAGTGTCCAGGAGGTCTAGCTCTTTACCCTAATTGTAGACATCCCACCAGGTGGGGCTGCACGGGCAATGACTTTCTGAAGTAGGCCGAGCCAGTGCAATACAGGTAGCCCCCAATTCCCAACAGGGCTCCCTTCTTACTCTTCTGCCCTCAGTTGGCCCTGATGTCAGTTGAATGTCTCACCCTTGAAGTGTAGACATCTTTATAAATTTCCCCTTTGTCGCTGTGGGTTGGGCACAATTTGTATAAACCTACAGTTATATAAATTGAATACAGTTATATTTGAATCCATACGTGTATAAAAATGCACAAAGTAAAAAAATTTACTCCGATGCTGAATAGATGACAGGCAAATTTGGCCGATTGCAAGAATCACTCCGCTTGTGGAAGGTTCAGGGTCATCTGGATCATCCCTGGGAATGGGGTTGGCATTTCCAGTCGAAATTTTGCACATAGCACCCCCTGATTTCTAGTCAAGATTAGTGGACGTTGTGTGGGGGCTCCTGTGCCATTTCTCTTCATGTACAGCCTCCTGAACCTCCCCATGATGGCTTTTAACCAGCCTCATTCTCATGACTGCTTCTATTCTGTAGTATTTTTTCCTCTTCAAAATCCATTACATCCTAACCTGTCAGTTCCTCTTGTGATCTGTATACCTTATCAGTGATACCAAGTTCAAAGTTCAGCATCTTTGCCATACAGCGGATTTTTTTCACTTATCCCTTCTCTCATCTTGTCCTATTCCAATTTTCTACTTCTCCTGCATGCCTTTTTCCATGACTCCCTCCCAGGAAGAGAGTCAGTGTTTCAGATGCACTGATGGTCTTAGGTCTGAATCCGTATATAACTTGAATGTATCATGAAACATGGCTCGTAACTGGGACCCATTGAAGGCACCCCCCC
>NW_022106471.1:14042792-14048882 GCF_000313985.2 Echinops telfairi
TGAAGTCCTAAGTGCTCATCTCTAAGTAATATACTGCAACTGTGCTCCCGTTTATGTTGTTTTTCATTATTTGGTGTTTTCCTTTCCTTCCACATTAACTTCAAGATTTATTCATGTTTTGCATTTAGGTGTAGTTTGTTTATTTTCCTTGCTGTATGGAATTGCATTGTAAAAATATATCACTACAGAATTTAATTGTCCGTTTTATCATGACATGTTTAGAATTGGCAGTTTTTAGTCCGACAAACTGCTGTTCTAAGTATTCTTGCACGCGCATCCAGTGCGTGTCTAAGGTTCTCTAGGCTGGAAAGCTAGCGGGCTTGCCGTGCATTATGTGTGTGAGGCGTCATCTCGCAGGTACGGGCGCCCCACTCCCGTGCACTTGCAGTCTCGGGAGCTCACGGGCCCATCCTACCTGGTCCCGTAAGGTTGCTGTGATTCGATGTGGGTTGATGGCAGTGAGCTTGGTTTTTGGTTTGGCCTTTTAGCTTCAGTATTCTTTTTTTGCCCCCAATAGTAAAATGTTGTAATATTTATTTTCCCATCATTAAGTTTTTATGTCATCTTCTCATATGTTCATTTGTAATTATAGCATTTATTACAAAATAAGTATCACAACTGAAGTATGAGCCCTTTAAAGCAAAATCGTGGACAGCCAATTTTTTGTTGTGGGAGATCAACACAATTTTACATTGGCTGTGAAAAGAGCTAGGTTCACTAACTCATTTTCTTAGTAAAAATATATTTTTAAATTTTAAAAAAATATTTAATACTTTTTTAATAGTTTCGCTGGCATTTACTCACATATCAAACAGTTCAGCGGCTTAAGCATATTAAGAAGAGTTGCACAGTCACCACCACAGTCAATTGTAGAGTATTCTCTTCATTCGCATCCTCATCGTCTGCTGCATGTGTTCTTAGACACCAACGTTGTGATGATTGAATCTTGAATTTTGACAGCACCTGTTAGAAGAACAAATGTGTCTTGGAAGAAGCACACCCAGAACGCTCCTTAGAAGTGAGGGTGGTGAGACTGTGTGACATGGGCTTGAGGCGTGGCGCTAGGGGAGACCGGGCCCTTGGGAAGAACATTAAGCTCGGTCCAGTGCTGCAGCGCTGGGCTGACACAGGCAGCGCGTCCTTCTGTTGTGCGTAGGTTGTCTCTGAGTCAGACGTTCAGTGGCACTTCACCACCACAACAGCCTTGTGAGGTCATCAGGAGCCTTGGTGGCACAGCGGTTAAAATTGCTCAGCTGTGACTTGACAGGTCAGTGGTTTGAACCCACCACCTGCTGCACAGAAGAAAGATGTGGCAGCCAGCTTCTGTAAAGATTTACAGCCTTGGAAACCCTTTGTGACGGTGTTACTCTAGCATTATAGTGTGTGATAGGTAGGTTTATTATGCCAACCTGGCCAATAGGAATGGGTGGGATTAACAAGGTTGCCGTTTGATTGGAGGTCAAGGAGATAAATGGCTTGCCAAGCCCTGCCTGTCTCTCTCTTCCTCTCTGGTGATCGGACCAGTGTGTGGCTGCCTTGGCTAGTTCTCTGCCTCCTCTTGTGAGCTACACTACCTGTGGGACACCCAACCTGTGGATCGAGTCACTCAAGTTTGAGGTTCCTTTGAGACCTGCTTTGCCACACTGTTGGTGTTTACTTCGCATACGCGGGGGACGTTTGGATCCTGTCATCTGGCTGACTGTTGGTGACCCACCCTGCTGTTTGCTGCCTGTGGCCAGACTGCCCACATTGGTCTACAGAAGACTCAGCTGCTTCCTTGACCTTGGACCCAGCAGCCCTCCTCAGTTGAAGGGCTCTTCCATTATATTAACTGTTTCATGGAAGTGGGTTGCACTGAGCCCTCTGTACTGCTGGATGGACTAATTAGCTGTTATATTCCTTGTGCTGTGTCTATCCACATATGTATTTTACGTAAAATCATAAGTGTCCTGGTTTTGTTTCCCTAGAGAACTCTGTCCAACACATAGTGTTACGACAATTTAGAACTGACTACATAGCAACTGGTTGGAAGGATGTGTGTTTGTGTGAACAAGGTGGACAGTGCCTCCTTATCTGCAATATACACTTTACAGAGTCTCCATTTTTGAATGGATGTATTCTCTTGTGCATAAAATGAATATGTCGCATTCGGCCCTGCGGGTAAACTCCCTCATCACAAGACCACGTCGTTAATGTGAAAATTGGTGTTATGCAACCGTGGGGGTCGACCAGATCATGATGTCACTGACACACCGCCGAGAACCACGCCCCCGCCAGAGGGACACCCAACTGTGACCACCTCGGCCAACGCCACTCATCCTCCACCTCGGAGTTCATTGTGTACATGGCTGAGTTGTTTATACACAGTCACTGGATAGCAAATGTTTTACTCTGCTTGTAAGTGTAAACTGTCAGATAGCATAATAGTATGTGAGGGGTACATGTAGTAGGAAATCACTTAGGTGAACAGTGGTGTTAACAGTAAAAAAAAAATCACATGCTTAGTGTAAGAAAGGCGATGGATTCTTTATGTATAACGTCACAAAGACTAACATTTGATTAAAGAGATTCAGTAATAGATGCACCTGTAGAAAGGGTTGACAACATTAGTGAAACTTTTAAATAAGGCCAAATGAACTGAAGATGTGGAAGAGCTATCATCTCCTTAAAGATACATGATTCGAAATATTTCAATTAATATTAAAAAATTTTTAATTTAATCTCTTGATATTTATTTCCGTATTCTATTGAAGCCGTTTGAATCCCCCAAAGATAAAGATAAAAGTGATTATTAGAGGATTTATCTGCATGTATTACAAGAAAGTATAGAGAAATCAGAATGGAAAAGAACCGTTGCGAGTACCAGAAAATGATGCTATTAATTTAAGTGTCATCAGAGCACAAAAGATCACATTCCGGGCCTGTGCGAGAATTATTAAAATACTGGAAATAATAGTACTTAAGATGAAGATATTATACTCTAAGATCTGGTTAAGTGACTGACATTATTATATCACTTCAGGTATTATAAAAGTAACAAAATGCTTTTAAAGATAATAAGCATTACATTTTGAGATTGGCAGTGTTCACACTTTTCTGCTTAAGTGCTTTCCTGGTTTAACATAATTTAATCACAGTTATAGGGGAATAGCTGACATCTTGCTTCCCATATATATCTCCCCTCTCTTCTTTAATACATCTACACTTAATGTATGTACATAGAAAAGTAGTAAAATGGCATGCTCCACGGGGAGGGTTCATGAACTGGTACTCTCTGCCCCTTTGTGCTTGTGGTAAGGGGAAGTGTAGCTATTTTGCATTCCACCCCAGCCCCAACTCCAGTTTCAAATTGTTTAGGAACCACAACAAATAGTCCTCCCATATAAAGCCATTACTTTGCAGGACTCGGTTGTGTTTCTTTAATAGCAGTTCCATCGAGGTATAATTGACATACAATAAACTCGCCGTTTTAAAAATGTGTAACTTGGTGAACTTTGGCATGCGTTTATGCCTGTTAGATCTTTGCACCACCAAGGTAATGGACCTGTCTCGCCCACTCCTGTTTCTTCTTTCCCCTCCCCCCCACTTTCCTTACTTGCCCCTCAGACCCAGCCCCCAACCTGGCTCCAGGACAGCTGCTGTTCTGCTTCATGTCACTGCACATGGGTTTGCACGTTCTCGCATTTGATGGCATTTTCCCCCATGTCAGGCTTCTTCCAGCCCAATTGTGTTGGGAGTCACTCATTTGATGGCGTGTTAACGCATGACTGATGCTGAGTGCTGCGCTCTTGTAGGGATGTATAACAGCTGACTCTCCCCTGCTGATGGACATACGGGCTACCTTCAGGATGTGGCTATCATTTATCAAACTGCAAGGCACATTATGTGCAAATGGTTTTATGGGCATATGCTTTCCTTTCTTTGGGGTGAAAACCTAGGTGTGAAATAGCTTGGCCTGATTTGCCTTGAAGTTATCAGTGCTTCATAGCTTTTCATATACCGATATATATGTTTAACGCTTTAAGAAATTGCCCAACTATTTTCCACAATGGCTGTATTGGTTCACATTCTCACCAGTGGTGTATAAAAGTTCTAGTTGCTCTGTATCCTCAGTGACCATTTCGTAGGGTCTGTCATTTTCATTGTAAACATTCTTTTTTTTAATTAAAAAAAATCATTTTATTACGGGCTAATACAACTCTTACCACAATCCATACACACATCAATTGTAAACATTCTTACAGGAGCTCTGGTGGTGTAGTCTGTCACCAACTTTGGACTGCTAACCCACATGGTTGGCATTTCTGACCCATCGCTCACTGTGCTGGAGAAAGATGATTGTCTGATCCTGTAAAGATTTACAGTCTCCAAACTATCCATTCTACTCTGGCCTGTAGGGTTGCTATGAGTTGGAATTGACTCAGTGCCAGTGGATAGAGGTATACCCCCCAAAACCAGTTGTGATACGAGGGGGATAGTGCATTTGGAGTTCGTTCCACCAGGGAAGACTGTTGATTAAGCTTTCTATTTAGAGGTTCTGAAAAGATAGCGTAACAGTGTGTGACAAAAAAAGGCCCGATTTTTGGCAGATGGGGACTGGTTTTGCCATCACAACAAGGCACCTGCTCATGAAGCCAGCTCAGTGCACCAGTTTTTGACAAAAAAACATCATGCCTCTCTTGCCCCACGCACCTTACTCTCACCCACCCTCACTCAGTGTGACTTCTTTTTGTTTCCGCGAATGAAGAGGAACATGAAAATGATTTGACAATGTAGAAGAGGCGAGAGAAAAATGAGGGAGGGGCTATCAGCCATCCCAACAGATGAGTTTGAAAAATGTTCCCAAGAATAGAATTGCAGATTTGACAAATGTATTAAGTGTAATGGAGGCTACTTTGAGATAGATGGTTGTTTGGTTAAAAAAAAAATTAAATACATAGCTTTGGGGGTGGGATTCTGGTTTTGTGGGGGAGGGTACCCTCTTGTATAATGGAATCGCATTGTAATTTTCACTGACCTTTCCTTTATGATCAATAATGTTGAGCATGTTTTTAAAATGTGATTTTTTTGTCACTTGTGTGGCCTCTTTGGTAAAGTATCTCCCCATTTTTTCACCTCATGACGTAAACGTTTTTTGAAAAGGAGAAACATACCCTGAGGCTTGCACACTCAGTACAGCTATGATGTCACTTCTCTCCAAATTGATCTCTTGATTCAACCCAATTCCAGTGGAAAATCCAACCGACTTTTAAAAGAAACTGATAGGATGATTATAACATTCTTATAGGGACACAAAGGACTCAAAGATATGTTCATTCGAAGCCTTGGGTACGCCTCTTTTCAAATTACAGGGAGCCTTTCCAGTCCATTGCCCCTTAGATGACACTCCCCTGACCTCTGCTTTCCACTGTAGGGAGACTGGACCTAGGCCGGGGACTCTGCTTGTCAGCTCAGCACTCTGCTTCTTGTACGTGTTCTAGAGGCCGTTCGAGTTTCTATTGTTTAAAGTCTCTGCTTCATTTTTCTGATACCAGCTAAAATGTATAGACAGACAGACACCGAGATAAAGATGCTCAGTGGGATGTGCCTTCCAAGTGAATGTTTGCTGCAAACCTTTGGGGCAGGTGAAGTAGCATGCAATTGACTACTTTATCACTTTGATTTGCTTCTCACAGCCTGTCTATCTTAGTTTCCTCGGCACAGGTGAGGGACTTTATGGAAAATAAATAAAGTGTTATTTTCTCACACTTCTCAAGGTTAAAACTCCAAATAGGGGTCTAGACTGTGTGGATTTCTTCCGTATGCCATTCTCTCCTTGTCTGGTGTCTGGAAGTCCTTGGCATTCGTTTGCTTGCAGAGGTTTCTTCACATAGCATGTTTTTCTTCGTGTGTGTGTGTGTGTGTGTGAGAGAGAGAGAGAGAGAGAGAGAAGCCGGTTCTTAAAAGAGGTCACCCCAAAGGGATTATTCGGCTTGGGACCCACTGTTCTATGGAATTACTTCATTAATGTAGTAAAGAAATCCAGGTTCTCCACAGTGTCATATTGACAGTGATGGGGCTTAGAATCTCAACAAAGCTTTTTTTTTTTTT
>NW_022106471.1:14049726-14051746 GCF_000313985.2 Echinops telfairi
TTGCTTATGTGGTCAACAAAGCTTTTGAAAGACCCCATTCAGTCAGTGAGTCTCCTTCTGTGTGTATCTGTTTTGGGGAATAAGTTGTCCTCCCACCACACTCATCCTTAGCTGAGAGGCACGTGAATCATTATCTTATTTCTGGCATATTTTTCTTTTCTATAAGGAAGTTAATTGCTTTCTAGGCACTCAGCTGTGTGTGTGTATGTGTGTGTGTGTGTGTTTGCAGCTAATTCCTATTGTCTTCTGCAATTTTAAAATCTTTGTTCTTCTGTCTTATTTCCTGCCATACTGTCTTTCTGTCTCTGTGCAAAAAAGCGTTGGCATTTCCTTTGCTTAGTGAATCGCAGGGTCCTGAGTGTCGTTTTTGCGTTTGTACCCTAAGTCAGCTGTGGACGCACTGCACCATTCCAGCTAGGAATATATGGTTCCAAATTGTTCCAAATTCAAAAACCTTAAACTTCACTTTTTGAGCTGTCAGCTCCCTTCACCATTTTCTCCTGTATACAGCACTATGCCGATTTAAAGACTCCATAGTGAAAGTTTAATTTTTTTTAGATTCCTGTACCAAAATTGGAAGCTGAGTGCTATACTGTAAGAGAGTGGACATTAACAGGAAGATAGCTGGAACATACACATTTCTCTCTTGAGATTCTGAGGAGGAGCAGTGCTGGGTGTTCCTGGGTAATTTTCAGATATTAATCCCATTTCTGACCACACATACACATGTGCACGCGCACGTACAAGAGCACGCATGCATGCCAGAAGAGTTGAAACAAGCTTCATGGAACTGAGTCTTGACATGCGCCATGTGTCCCCCACACTGGAGAAGTGAACTAGAAGAGGTTTTCTTTGAGTACGCACTGGCCACAGAGCCACTCAGTGCGAGATTAAGGTTTAAAACAGCGGGTACTCTTTTAAAAATATTTTTTCTTATGATTTATTATGTTCTTGCACTGTTAGCTTATATTCATCATTCATACATTTGTATTTTCAGAGGCCTTTAATGCACTTTACTTCTTGTAAACAGATTAAGCTTATTTTTTGAAATTGTCAAAATTTGAAAACTTTCAACTTGCTTTTTGTATCTTAAAACTGTATTGTAATCTTTTAAATACACCACATTTAATGAGAAATTCCTGTCTGGTGAAAAGCATAAGTTGGTCTTCTCAGAAAGGTATTTACATTAATTACCCACAAAATATTAATGTCTGAAGTAATGAACTTAGAAAATAGAAGTTAAATTTGCAAAGACACCATATTGGTAGTTTCTGCTGTAATCTTTAAAATGTGTAAGACTTTCCCATACTCTGTCCAGGGAGGTGTGCAGTTATTATTGACTCATAATATTACAGGTGATCTTGTTTAATCAGACAGTAGAGTACTGCATTTAACTAGGTTGATTGTAGAAAAAGTGATAGTGAAATTATTTTCTTACGAGAACTGTGTAGACATTATGCCTAATAAATGAAAGCGTCAAAGGGGTTGTGGGAAAATGGAATTAAAAGATAATGGAATTTCCCCCCTTTTAGAGCCCCCCCCCCATGGTAGGTATAGTACTATGATACACTAATAAAGTTTAACATACATGTCTTATATTGGTAACTACCATTTCATACATACAGTACAACGTGCTTCATAGCAAAACTAAAAAGGATTTTGAAAAGGCCATTCTTGTAAAGTGCATAGTCTAGTCCCGTGACTGCTCGTGGAGCTGAAGGGTGGGGAGGCAGGGAGAGGGGAGCTCCGTTCCTGCAGTTTCTAAATGGAAAGGGGTGCCGTTGAGGTGAACGATGGCCTGCCGTTGGTGGCGTGCCGTGCAGCTCACTATGAGTCCATCTTTCCTCAGAGCTCCTTAGGAAGCATTCACAGTCAGTTTTTGGCAGCGTTGGACTCACTGAAGGCATTTTGGGACGTTATGGATGAAATCGATGAGAAGACCTGGGTGCTTGAGCCGGAGAAACCTACGCGGAGCGCAACAGCACGCAGGATTGCGTTGGGTAGGAACCCAAGGACCCCC
>NW_022106471.1:14051846-14054809 GCF_000313985.2 Echinops telfairi
GAAAGTGCTCTTGCTTTAATTGGTATTAGGAAAACGAATCTTAAAGCGACACTCGTAGGAAACACTTAGTTGTGAGAAACCAACTATGAAAACATACTGGGCTGCCCTGTGGTACCTTTTAGGTCTGCGTCTTGAGATGTAAGCCGTTCAGGTGAGAAGGGCAGATATTGAGGTGTTTCATTATAAAAGGTGATGATGTTATGGAAGTAGCATTTAGAGATCGTGTTTAATTAGATTTTAATTAGCACAGAAATAATGGAGCAAGTTATTACAATCTCGTGTTATCTAGAACAACATTACGTTTGAAGTAAATTATGTTTTTCATCTGTGAAAGCAACACAGTGTGAGTGTGAACAACCCCAGGACTGAGATCTGACAGAGCCATAGGGGACGGATGAATGAAAGTGAAGGGGACCCCCGCGTTGAAGAGTAAACAGAATAGGAAAATGCAAAATATTTTAATACCTTCAATGAATAACATTAATGAATAAGATGTGCTCTTACCAAAAAATCCCCACATAGAAAACATGTTCCTATTTATAAAATGATTATGTATTTGCATTTTCTTTGTGAGCAGTTAGTACATAAAGCCAGTTATATAGTCCAGCCTCTCCAGATGTTACTTAGACTCTTTAAACCGTATCTCGGCCTCTTATTAAATACCCTAGTTACCTGGTCATAAAGTAGCCATTTATCTCTCTCCTTTTTCTTCTGCCTCTATAAACATGCTATTTGAAAGGCATAGTATATTCCATGGGATGTTTTGAAATTACGATGTGAATCATCTCTAAAGTACCCAGCAATTTTTAGTTAGGACTTCAACATAATAGGTTGAGGGAGAAAAGCGATATGAGAAGAAAGGGTATAATGCTACAGTAGTTCTACAAATAATGCTGTCAGTTTGCGAGTTTTCAAAAGTCTCAACATTTAGTTTGGAAACATTGAGAACATCATGCTCTATTTGGGAACAACTAGGTATTAAGAATAGAAATACTTTCTTTGAAGAATTTATAGTATTGTTAAAAATGTTGTCATTATAAAAACTCCAACTCACTGCCATCGAGTCAATGCTGACTCGTAGTGACCCCGTAGGGCCTGTGGGTTTCCGAGACTCACCTGATGGGAGCACCTGTTGGTTTGGAACTGCTGGTGCTCTGATTTTTCACCACTGAGCCACCAGGGCCCCTTCAACCCAAACTCACTGCCACCAGGTTGGCTCTGATTCCTAGGGGCCCCTTGAGCTCCAGCCGAAACCACCAGCTTCTCTGTGGGAGGAGGGGCTTTCTACTCCCACGAAGAGGAAGAGGAAGTCTCGGAAACCCACAGGGGCAGCTCTGCCCTCCTAGAGGGTCCCCAGGGGATTTCCTGTGATGGCTCCTTCAAGACTCATTCATACCAGTTTAGGATTAAATGTATTTTATTTTATTTTTCCTTGTGAAACATCAATGACCTCGTTTGGATTTCCTTCTGTCTATAATTACCTTCATGACTTAGCCTCCAGGCCCTCCGAAACACCACCCCCACGCCCCAGGCTGTGATTTGCTTCCTTTAGGCCCAAGTATTCAGCAGCTATTAAGTAAATGACAATTGGTTTTCATGATGAATGGGTTAACAATGGGATTATAAAATAACATTTTAAAGAAATCTTTATTTTTGTCATTCAGTGGCTAAAGTAGTCATTGTTTTCTTCTATTATAAATTTTGCCCCAAATGTATAATAATATTATTAATTGTATCACCTATCTTTAGCAGAATGTGTATCCATAGTGTATAAGAACTATGGAGACATGTTCATCAAAAACTGGAATCCAAGTTGATCTCAAACAAATCAACTGTGAACTTTCTAAAAATACCAGTCATATTTCAAACGTGAATTGAACCCTTTGTTAACTTTAAAGGGAAAGCTTCACATGAGACAAAAGAGTTCAGGTAATGTTTTATTATCTGATCAAACCATGTTTGCTCTCTTTATTGTATTTCGAATCTCTGTACTTGGGCCGATTTGTGAAATCCAAACCCACTTCCACTGAGACGGAGTCCATTCCGCTCCCGGGGGGCCCTGTCGGATGGGGCGGAGCTGCCCCTGGCCCCTTGGGTTTCTGAGGCTGTACCTCGCGCTGGCATCAGAAAGGCTCGTCTTGCTCTAGTGGTGCAGCTCGGGAGTTAGCAGTGAGCACGACTCACTACACAGCCAGGCCTCTTGGTTCTACGCAAAGTGAGCCGGGAACAGTTGCTCTTTCTCGCATGACTTGTGCTGGCGAGTCGCTCCACTTCCGAACACGCGGGTCTTCTCTCTCGTTCCAGGGAGTAATACTTCCATCTACATCGAGGTGGACCCCAGGCACCCCACGATGCTCCCCGAGTGCTCCTTTCTTGGAGCCGACCACGGTATCAGACCTCAGATTTAAGTGTTTTTACAAGAATCATAAAATCCTGTGTCTACCACTGTGAAAATATTATTATAAAATAAGATATTAATCATAATTATTTTAAATGAACTGTCGTCATTCCGAACTGTAGACCCTTATGATTGTTTAAAATACATACTCTATGATTAGGATTGTCTTAAGTAGTTAAAAAAGCTAACTCTGTGCCAAATCTGACTTTGCAAAATGAGAGACGCAAACTGTAAATTACTAATTCTTCTTCTTCTTTTTTTAAAAATTATCTGAAGTGGTAAAGCCCCTGGGAATTAAGCTAAGCAAGAATATACATTTGTGGTATGTCTGATTAGCATTATAACTGTTAACTTTTGTACATTTTTCACAAATTTAATAGCAATGATTTTGAGTCCCCCTTCCCCCCCCCCAATTCTTCCAGGGATCCTGGAAACACTGTGTTACAAAACTTGAAGGAGGTGTTGGAAGTGGATTTTCCGGCTCGCGCTGTCCTGGAGCAGTCGGTAAGGGTGGTCTTGCGTGAGCAGTGGGTAAGGGTGGTCTTGCGTGAGCAGTGGGTAAGGG
>NW_022106471.1:14054922-14101204 GCF_000313985.2 Echinops telfairi
TGCGTGAGCAGTGGGTAAGGGTGGTCTTGCGTGAGCAGTCGGGAAGGGTGGTCTTGCGTGAGCAGTCGGGAAGGGTGGTCTTGCGTGAGCAGTGGGTAAGGGTGGTCTTGCGTGAGCAGTGGGTAAGGGTGGTCTTGCGTGAGCAGTCGGTAAGGGTGGTCTTGCGTGAGCAGTCGGTAAAGGGTGTCTTGCGTGAGCAGTGGGTAAGGGTGGTCTTGCGTGAGCAGTCGGGAAGGGTGGTCTTGCGTGAGCAGTCGGGAAGGGTGGTCTTGCGTGAGCAGTCTGGCGTGTGCATCCGGAAAGGGAAGTGCCCTGCTGTTAGGTGCCGAAGAAAACTGAGGCTGGGGAGGGGGCTTTGGAGGAAGGGAAGAGTGAAGCAAACTTCCCAACTACAAATACCAGTTACTCTGAAGACCTTTGTTCCCCTTTCTTTGGTGGTTCTAAGCAGACTGTTGGCATGGTCTTCGTTGCAGTAAAGTGATGAATGACAGGCATCTTTTTTATTGAAAAACAGGAGAAAAGCCCGGAGTCGCAAATAAGATACTTGGATTTTCTGTACTGTTGGCTGATTGAAATAAAGTCCTAATTAGTTTGATACAAGTGTTTGAAAAACGGGACAGTACAGATTTACAAAATTAATAGACATCATTCCATTCCAAAAATAAGCCTAGAATTGATTTTTGACAAAGTTGCTAACTAAAGTTCTAGAATACTAAAGTGGTAGGGTTTTTTTTTTAAATCCTTTTATTTACAGAATTTTAGTAATGACTGCTAATGTCAAATCCTATCTTTCACCATTGACTACTACAGTTAACTCAAGGGCACTCTTTATCTCTACAAAAACTGTATTTATACAAATGTAGTACTGACAGCACTATATTATTGATTCCTCCTTATTTCACCTTGCGTGCTTTAAGTATATGTTCACCGATATTCATTTTCCTTTGAAGGATTTCACTATGGATTGTGGAATTTGCTATGCTTATCAACTGGATGGTGTAATTCCTAATCAAGTGTGCGATAGCCCCCAGTGTGGACAACCTTTCCATCAACTATGCTTATACGAGGTAAAAATAAATGAAAGTAACACCAGCAGCGCTTCTCTCTGCCAACACTTAGCACAGGAAGGCTGCAGGCTCAATTGCACAGAACTGAAAATCTGTTTAGTAAATAGCAACCCTCTTCTGCCAGGAACTCCTTTACCAGTTTTTTCCACGTGAACATGTGCTTAATTTTCTCATCATGGTTACTAATTAGTGAAGAAACCTTCTGAAATGTAGCAGCCCCCAAACGTAGGAAACGCATCCAGAATATTCTCGGGAACTAGCTCCCTGACAACTCAAGTGGACGGTCCCTTGTGCTCTTGGAGGGAGCGGCTCAGGTAGCGTCCATGACAGCACTGCAGACTCTCCCTCCAGGCGGTGGGCGGTGGGGCTGGTCAGAAGAAGAAAGGGAAATGGAGTTTACAAAGCAGCTGCTTTCCAGGGAGGACTTCAGCATCCATCAAACGAAACAGCCCCACTTCTGACATGGAGAAGAATGCACTGGTCCACGCGAGCCTTCCCTGCACACGTAGGCAGACCCGTTTTATTTACTGTGCATTTACCGTCTCTGCTGCTGCCCTGTCTTTCTAAGTCGTTTGGTCCCTGTACAAACTACCCTGGCGCAGTTGGTATATGATTGATTATACATGGATCGATATAGTTAACGCCTTGCCTTATATAGAGCTTTCAGTTTTCTTTCAGTAGCCTTTTTATTTTTGTGATTGTTGTTAAAGAGAGCAGCGAGTGTCGTCTGCACTTCACAATGGGAAACTTAGGTACTGGAACATAATTTGCTTTACATAAAATCATAAAATACCGGGGCCAATTACAGAGCTCCTCTAAGGGAACATGTACCTCCTTTTGCAATAATGAAAGTTCATTTAAGTTTTTAAGAGGGGCTGCCTCCTGCCACTGCCTCAAGTAATTTGTGGAAGGAGATTTAATCCATTGTTGGTGATGAAGGAAAGGCCAGAATCAAGGCTTACATTTGCAAGGTCCCCTGGTATCATTTAGAGCATGAGCTCTCAAGTTCTGCCTAGTGGATTTAGGGAAGGTCTGTGTAGATCCCAATAGAATTGTGTGCATGGCTTTTGTATTCATTTAAGGATAGGGAAGATACATACCCTTCACCAAGTTCTTCAAAAGGCCCATAGTTTAATGAAAACCAGGTAGTCTCCAGCTTAGAATCCCATGCTGACTTCTTCATGTTACCCAGCATCTCATTAGTCTGATACTGGTTTAGAAAGGTAGCCCTGGATCTTCAGAAGCATAATTAAGAATGTTAATCTTCCGGCTTAAAAAGCTACTGCATTCAAAAGGAAAGCAAAGCTCTTTGGGCTTTCTACTCTTTTTTTTTGGGATCATTTTGACACAGTGGTCTTCTCTTTTCTCGTTCTCAGTGGCTAAGAGGACTGTTGACCAGCAGACAGAGTTTTAACACGATATTTGGTGAATGTCCGTATTGTAGTAAGGTAAGGAAACTGTTTATCACCTTCGACAGAGTCTGCCTAGGTTTTAGAGGACATCTATATAGCATAGCAGATTACTGAAAAGTTTAAAGTTTTTCTCTTTTCTAAATTTTTAAGATAATACGAAGGAAAGTTTCCATAAGATAAATTGTCTTTATCAATAACGTAGCTTTCAGATTTCCTGTTGATCAAAATAAGGTCAGCCACTGTTTGCCTCAAGATCAGTAGTTCAAATCTCTCAGCCCTTCAGGCTAGAGCTGAGGCTTTCTGTTGCATGGATGGCTGCAGACACAGGAGCCCCCGGGGCGAATCCCCTGTCCTCTGGGGTCGCTGAGTCCAGACTGACTTCCTAGATGAGCTGACACTTCACAAGATTATTTTTCAAACTGCAACATGACACCGTTTCTAGAATGAAGCAATTTAATTTTAGAATGTTTGCTTTGTTTAAAATCTATTCTCTCTTTTATAAGCCGATTACGCTGAAAATGTCTGGGAGGAAACCCTGAAAAGAGACCGCAACACTTTTGTGAAGAAAAGGGGCCTTTGGAAATTACCAAAAGGATTTTATTTGATATCCTCAGAGTAAATATAAAGCAAGAAATATTAACATCAAAAGAAAAAGTATGAGTAAGCTGTAAAAATACACCTGCGTCGTGGCCTCTTCACTGTGGGTCAACTGGGAAGGACTTTTGAACTCTGCCACCTCGGTGCCCAGCGTGGAGGAGCCAGGCCCATCCCAGACTGGAGGTCTTGCTTGGCTGTTCTTATGTGCCCTGGGGACAGCTTGAGGGTATTCACAAAATGGAGTTGGGGGTTGTATACAAATATATTTTTGCCGGGAATTTTTCACTTCGTTCAGACATTCTTGCAGTTCATGATATTTTTGTCTTCTCCTTGCACTTTCCTAAGAAAAATACGTACAGTTTGTTAACTTTGAGTCATCCAAGTACTGGTGTTATCTGCTGTTCGGAGATGCTCATCAGCAAAACTCATTCTACACCATCAAGATGTTTGTGGTTTGCATTTTTCCTGATAAATTATTTTTGAGGTAGAAACCCTGGGTTTTTGCGTTTGTGCTCTCTGGCATCCAACAACCAACTTGTTCAGTTGGATTGGTTCTTTAAACCATATACGGTAGGCTGATTCTTAATTAAAAAGGGATAGACATCTAACTAGAAGATTTTAAAAGTATTACTTTTAAAAGTTAACTTCAAGTACCTGGAGCTGAAGCTGATATATTCATCTAAAAGTAGGCGAGGCTATTCAAGCTGACAGCTTGGCAAGGCGGAAATGCAAACGAGGCTTGATCTTACGGGAGTGAGGCAGTCCTAGACAGAGAGCTTTTGGATAGTTATATTCAGTATAGCGAGCCTCGGCATTTTGCATATCCTAGAAATGGATTTTCTCTGTATACTGAGTTCAGGATAAGGCCGAAAGAGCTGGAGGAACTGTCCCAGGAGCGGATATTGTGACATGCTTTTTCAAAGGCTCCATGTACAGACCAATCATTATAGATAGTGACGAAACACAAAACTGCCTAAAGTGGGAGCAACCAATATGTGAAGGTGAATGGATAAATAAACACCTGATTTAACACCACTGAAGAGAGAAGGTCAGTGAACTTTGAGGTCAGATGAAAGAAAATATCCACACTGAAACATAGCGAGCTAAAAGATTGAGTATTAAAAACAAACCTCGCCTCAGATATTTTCTGGAAAACAACATCAAGCATCCTAACAACACATCTTGGGGTCTGAAGGTAGTGGGGAGTAATAAGGGATGAAACACATGGAGAAGATGGGAGTGAGTACGTCCCACCATCCAGTTATCCCCACAAAGTACACACACGCAAGGATCAGAACACTCCAAGTTGAAGTCAAGAAAGCAGAATGGCGGGGGACAATGGGACAAGAGGGGTGACCTAGCAATGAGTTGCCTACTCCCTCCTATCACCCCACCTCCCACCCCTTATTCTGGTGCCTCCAGTGTCTCCTGGCCTGGGTCCCAGGGCAACCTACAATCCATCTGGGAGGGCCAACTAAGCAAAGGTCCAAGAAGGAGAAAGTTCTACAAGACACATTTAAAAAAAAATCTTCATCCTGAGAAGTTCTTTATAGGTCAGATCAAGTCATACCAAATTATTTTCCCAGATCATTGCGGTACCATGTTTTTAATATCTGCATGAAAAACGTTGGCTGTAAGAGCACTAGTAATTCAAGTATGGATAACCCGCTACCCTCAAATACTACCAAAACATCAGAGAAGTGGTGATATAATATAGTGAGAGGCCATCAGAAACCCAACCATGACCGCATGTCCCATCAGGAGTCACCAGTACTGGGACCCGTGGAAGAGCGAGCACAGGAGACTCCTGGCGATACCTGCGGCGAATGTGTCCCCAGAGGGTCACTAGAATTATCATCCTACTTAACTTCTTTTTTTAATGCTTCATTTTGCTTTGGGTGAAATTGTACCTGGTAAATTAGCCTTTCAGCCAGTACTTCATACAGGAGCTGTTCCTCAGTGACACTGCCTGCAGTGTGTCAGCACTCTCCATTGCACCCGCTCCCTCATCCCACTGGTCCAGCACAGAGCTCTTGGCTCTCCCTGCTGCAATCCAGAGGCTGCGGAGCTGGTGGGGGGGAGCCTGGGGAAGACTAGCACCACCCTGCACTAAGCAGGCAGCAGACGTAGACGTCCTCCCTGGGTGGCGGTGGAGGCCTCAGGACCAGCTCCACACTACTAAGGTGGCGCCCTGTCCCCCTGAGTTGTAGAGATTGTGAGGCAGGGTCCTCCTGTCTACCACTCCCACCATACATGATGGGCGTGTGGTCTCTTTCCCTCCACTGCAGACACTAGAGAGACTAGTGCACAGGGCATCCTCCCAACTAGATCACCCCGCTCTCCAGAATCGAGATCACTACTAGAGCAAATTAGCAAAGACGAGAAGAACGGAGTCGCGGTAGACCCCAGTGGGACACAACTGATGTCAGAGCACTTCACCTCAACCCACAGGCGGTTGGGGACGTGACCTTTGCCAGTGCACTTGGACCTTTCACCAAGATGTAGGCCACATCCTCATGGGACATAAAATACACCCTAGCACAACAAAAATTGAAATTATACAAATTACCTCATTAGACTACAAGAAACTTAAAGTAGAAATCAGTAATAAGATAATCTATCTTTGAACACTTGAAAATATACAGTACAAGCCTATGAAACCCAGGAGGGAAAACAAAATAAAAACATCGAAAAGAAAGTATTTTGGAACTGGATGAAATGAAGATAGACCATATCGATTACACAGGATGTATGTAGTCAGAAAAGGTAGGGCATTTATAGTGTGAAATGCTTATTTTTTTAAAAAGGGATTCAATTGGAATATGCTAAGGTTCCAACCTAAACTAGAAAACGAACCTAAATCAAGATGAAGGAAGGAAATCCTAGGTAAAGCTCCGGATACTGGAAAATAACATATTTCTAAATGGGTCCTAAAGGAGTTTCAGGGGGGAAACACACACGACTGAACTGAATGAAAATCAAACATTAAAATATGGTATATGCCTGGTGCAGTGCTTAGAGGAAAATAATACTTATTACTTAGAAAAAAAATCTGAAGTCAATCATCCAAATTTCTTTTTTTTTTTAAACGAAGAATTTTTTTTTTGGACTCAAAATAGTAAATTTAAGTTAAGAAAGTGATGATGGCAACATGTGTACAAATATGCTTGAAACAATTGATACGGAATGTTATCCGTATTTGTAAGAGCCTCCAATAAAATGATTTAAAAATTGTAAAGGTGCAACCGAAAAAAATCTAAATTTCAACCTCCAAAAACAAGGGGGGGGGGGGAGAGAAGTAATTCCAAAGCAAGCACAAGGTGGCTATAAAGTATAGAAAGCAATGAAATTAATAGAAAAATAAAATCAACCTAACAAAAAAAACCCTTGGTTCTGTGAAAAGATCAATAAAGTGGTCAACCTCTAGCAAGACAAAAAGGGGAACACAAGACTGTTGCTACAGGAACGAAACTGATCTCTGCAAAGCCTGTGCACATTCAAGGGTTTAATAAGAGAACACTGAACAGTCCCACGTCCACACGTCTGACACCTCAGATGAAATGGACCAGTTCCTAAAACCACAAATGACGACAAGAGGTTGAAATAAACGGAGATTGGCAAACTGTTCAGAGGATCAAATTCAGCCAACCCCCTGCTTCTTTATAGGCCACCAGCTGATGATTCTACATTTCTAAAAGGTTGGGGGTGGGGGTGGGGGGAACAAGTACTTTATGGCACTTGTTAAGTAGGGAAATTCAAATTTTAGTGCTATAAATAAAGATTTACTGGAACTCAGTCAGACTCACTCATTCATGTATAGCTGCTGTCATCCACAGTTCAGAGTTGAATACTTGGGAGTACGCCCACTCCTGAAGTAGGTCACTGAAATCGCCTTTTGAAAGGGATTGGTTTGTGGCTGCACACCTTTGGCAGGGGGCGTGGGGGCGGGGGGTTACAGGTCAAGATGTGCCATTGATGAGCCTCTACTAACGTTTAAAGAAGAAAAGATAGCAGTGCAGTACTCCCCTACAGACACTGGAAGGGCAGTGTAGACTTTCAAAGTCATTGTTTGAGGCCACATGACACTACTTATAAAAACCGACAGACAGTGGGGAAGAGGAAACTACCGACTAACAGCCCTCGTGAACACAGATGCGAAAGTCCTGAACAGCCTAGCTGACCAGTTGCATCCAATAGTATATACAAAGAGTAATATGCCATATGGACAGGCGCTTTCAAATTTGAAAAATTAACACCATCCACCATCTCAGTAGTCTAATGAAAAAGCTACATGATCATGTCAGTTAATACTGCAGCAAAGCCCTTGACAAAACCCAACACTCAGCTGATGACACTTCAGTACACCAGAAGAAGGGGACGGCTTTAAACCTGACAAAGCGCATCTAGACTTCTATAGTTAACATGCTGCTACTGCACGATGAAAGGCTGGGTATTTTCTGCCAAGGATCAGGAGCAAGCGAAGGATGTCTACTCTTGCATTCAACATAGTATTGGGAGTCCTAGTCAGTCGGGGAAATAAGGCAAGAAAACCAAGGCACACACACTGGAATAAATGTGGTTTTTCCTAATTGCAGATGATAATATTGTGTATATAGAAAACTCCAAGAGATATAAACAAAAACTCTTGAAATAATAAATAGGCTTCGAATGTTGCAAGCTATAAGTTCAACACTTAAAACTTAAAAAACTTCAAACTTTTAAAACAGCACTGTTAACCGGAAACCAGAAATACAATTTTTAATACTTCCAAAATTGAAATAGGCATAAATCCAACAAAACATGACCTGGTAAAAACTACAAAATACCAGTGAAAGAACCTAAATGTAGAGACAGAAATTCATGATTTGTAAGACTAAAGAGAGTGAAAATGTCAGTTCTCCCCAATTGACCTACAAATTTAATGCAATTCTTAGCCATTTCCAGCTGGAATCATTTTATAGTAGAGATGTGAGTTCTAACGTGGAAAAGCAGAAGAACTAGAATAGCGCAAATAATTTTGAAAAAATAATAAAGTTGGGAGAATGATGCCTACCCAGTGTTGTAATATTGATGCTTAGACACAGTACCCAAGACAGGGTGGTAATGGGGGGGACGGGGGATTGCTGGTGGTGGACGGATACTCACCAAGATCAACGTAACAGAATTAGAAACAAGTATAGTCAACTAAGTCTTGCTAGGAGTACAAAATAAATGACAGGGTAATTTTTCAACAAATTAAATTGGATATCCACAGACCAAAAAAGGAAAACACCTTCAACTTAAGCCTTATACCTTATATAAAATTAACTCAAAAGCCAATCACAGATTGAAATATAAAATTCCTAAACTTATCGAAAGGATAGAATTTTCTTTCTTATTTTCCCCCCAGTTTAAACAAGAGTCAGACATAACACCAAAACCACAATCTATACAAGAGATCAGTAGGTTGGACTAAATGCACTTGAAACTTATAGCAAGCTGTGCCATGTGCTGGTCATGAAACATGTTTTAATGATTAAAATAATGCATATGTTTTGATGAGAACAGAATTAAATTACGAATCAGTGAACCCAAATTCTCCAAAACATTTTGGAATTAATGGACATCTAAAACAAGCATAGGTCAATGAATAATTCAGGGAAAATTAGAAAATATTTTTAACAATAATGAAAACATAAATCAGAATTTGTGGGAGTATAGATGAAGCCATTCTTAAGAAATGTTCAGTTTTAACTTCATTTTTTAGAAATAATTTTAAAGGTTTAAAATAAAGGACTAAAGTTTCTACCTTATTTGCTTGGCTTAACTAGAAAACAGATCAATGGGAGATAAGAAAAAATACCAAGAGTTGGTGTGTGTGTGTGTTCATTCATATATGAGGGGGTACCCCCCAAAATGGAATCCCCCCCCCAAAGCTATGTACTGTATATACTCATGTATAAGCTGGGGACATACAGTTTTTGTGGTATATGCCGTTTCTGTGGTAATTAGGTGCCTTGACTGATATTCGTGTTGGCTTACACTCGAGTATATACGGTATTTAAATTTCTTTTACAAAGCAACCTTATCATCTTCAAAGTACTCTCCATTACACTTAATACATCTGTCAAATCTGAGATTCCATTCTTGGAAACATTTTTCAAACTCATCTGTTTGGATGTCTGACAGCACCTCCCTCGTTTTTTTCTTCACTTCTGTGTCAAATCACTGCCCTTTCATGTCCTTCTGCATTTGTGGAAACAAAAGTTGCACGGAGAGAGCTCAGGTGACTAAGGTGTGTGGGGCAAGAAAGGCACACTGGTTTTTTGTTGTTTTTTGCCCCAAACTGGCACATTGAGCTGGCTGCATGAGCAGGTGCATTGTCATGGTGGCAAAACCAGTCCCCCATCTGCCAGAAATCAGGCCTTTTTTGTCACACTGGCACACAATCTTTTCAGAACCTATAAATAGAAAGCTTGAGTAACAGTCTGACCTGGTAGAACAAACTCTAAATGCACTAAGAGCCGACATTTTTGTCTCTTCGAGAAGTTGACAGACATCCAGAACAAGGTTTGTCATCAATGGACATGTCACCTTTTTTGAAATGAGAAAACCATTCATAGTTTTTCCCATAGCGCTGTCCTTGTAAGCTGTGTTCAACATCACAACAGTTTCTGTGGCGTTTTTCCCAAGCAGGAAACAAAATTTCACAGCCACACGCTGTTCTTTGAAATCGGCCATCACAAAAAACAAGGTTTGAGTGAAACTGCTTTTACATTAAATTTCACGTGACCAGAGAGAACCTTCCCAGGCGACACCACTGGATGCACTAACTCACAGTGAGTTGTTTGGGGGGCACCCCTCATACATGTGAGGGGTGCCAGCATGTTCACAGCAGTACTCACGGTGGCCAGAAGCCATTGCCATCCCAGTGTCCATTCATCGGAGACTGGACCCGTACATTGGGAAGCAGTCAGGCAGTGTTGTACTCAGCCAAGAAAAGGAAAACCACCACAGATCGTGGAAAAGCACAGTGAGCCCGACACAGGCGTACGTGTTGTGTGTGTATGTGACGTCCATCCTCAAAGGAGCAAAACCCGCGATGAGAATCAGGACAGTGGCTGGCCCCAAGAGGACTGGGGGAAGGAGAAGCGGGTGGAGAAAGGTGGTGAGGCCTTCCCAGGTGCTGTCACACCACCCTTTCACCCCACCTCAGATGATGGGAATCCTTTCCTTGTTTCGGATCTCCCTGGTCCTTCCCTGCCCCAACACACCAGGGATTCGGTGCACACGAAGAGTGGAGAAGGAACCCATGCACCACGCAATTTTTGTCTTTCAATGAACAAACGGGAACTGTAGAATATAAGTAGATCCCCTGATGTAAATTGAGCAATAGCACAAAAAACAAGGAATGATGCTGTTATTGTTTTATAGCAGTATACACACAGAGGACTGATTGCGGCTAAAGATGCACGTCTCCCTCTGTAAACTTAAAATGGAGAAAAACCGAAAACCCTGAATGCTGCCACTAGATTGTTTTCTACGAGGATGATTACAAAGAACGCCTTCGAGTGGTCCAAGGCCATCTCTCCTTGCGGACCAACCTGTGTGCCTCTCTGCTTGCATGAGAGAGGCCCACCTATCGCACGCTGCTGCTCTTGGGCCACCAAGAAATTCAGACCGGAACCCCGCGCTCAAGTCTAGAGAATAACATGCCAGATGCACAGCATACGGTTCTCCTTAGGGGGAAGGGTGGTATCATCCTGTTTCAAAATGTGAACTACCTCAAATAAATTAGGGGAAATGATAGGTAAGTTAATCACACCAAATGGCACTTTGAAAAGAAAAAAAATTGTTTTTTCACCACAGATATAATAAATACATCGTCTGTGTCTCACTCTTATCAAAAAGGGTTAGAATGGGAAGGATTTTCGCCATTGCCCGAGTAGGTTATCTGCTAAAGGTGAGTAACCATCTGCCCAAAGGAGAGCCTGATGCAAAGACTACATCCTTTTAAAATACCATATTGACCGAGAGACACTTCACTTACATTTGATTATGCAGGTTGGACTCGAGGAACCGATGTGAAAGTAAAGAATATGTTAAGAGTCCCTCCCTAATGGATCGTAGACGGCACGGCAAGATTTAAGTGCACTTCATTACATTCTCAGGAGGAAGACAGAGGCCCGATCTGCACGCAGATGCGCTCAGTACCTTTCTGTTTCTATGATGAAGGGTGTCGGCGGCTTTGATTTTTTTTTTTTCCAGCTGGGTAGGATATTTGCTGTCCTTTCTCATTTAACAAAACCATATAACCTTGGCCCCCAGGAGAGAATAAAACGTCTTTATTCCCAAAGGCATATTCTAATGCAACATTAGGAAAGGAAAAAAAAGCCCACTCTCACCTGAGCAGTTCCACTGTGAAGCTGTGCACCCGGAGCCGCTGCCTCGGAGCTCTGCCTTTGTCTCCCCGCTGCCCGGGGCTCCACACCGGTCTCTCCCCAGACCCGGCTCTCCTTTAACCTATTCGGCACCAGGTGGACTTGCTTGGCTGCAGCCTGTCCCACATCAACCTGTTGACAGAGAACAATGGTAAAAAACACACAGGAAATATGTTTGTAAATAAAATTTTTTAAAAAGCATACCTTCATGTGTAGATTCTTAACTCAATTCACCAAACTTTCAAAAAGGAAGAATTAGAAGAGAAAGAAAGCAACAACTGTACAGTATAGGGGGGGGGATATATATATATATATATATATGTATATATATATATGGTTGTTGGCAAGATCCAGATCCTTCCTCATCAATAGAATGAGACCAATTAAAATTAGTGCCTCTGTTACATACGCTCTAGAAATAATCTCTAAAGATAACTGGCTTATTGAAAACTACATTTAAGAAAAAAAGAAAAACCAAACAAAAATGTCACATTTTAAAACTGCACATGAATTCATTATTAACCTTTGCTGGGAGTGGATCCAGTGTGTCTTTGTAGTTTAAATTCTTATTAATTAAACTCTTAGTTTCCCATCACTGAAGTGAACCTAATTAATGCAAACATAGAAGAGCTTAGGATGCTGCTTACTGTGTTGAGGCAGGTAACTCGAGCTTTCTGCAAGATGAGTGGCAGTGCCTGTGACCAGTACCCAAGTGACAAGGTGAAGAAACTGGGGACCGACTGACTGGCTGACCTTGAGAGAGCCCAGCACTCTCCACAATGCAGTCAGGAGACGGAGCCGCCACAGTGGAGGCCCCTGGCGTTGGGAGCAGCTGGGAGTGGGGCCTGCGCTAGCAACCTCACAAAGGGAAATGGTGGAGTTGCCAAAGTGGAGCATGAATGACAGGGGCTGGGCAAGCCAAGCCTTAATTTGTGGCCTCTCAGTGTTCGGCTACTGTTGCCAACTGTGTTCATGCCTTCCTCCCCTTCGTACCCATGCAGCCTGCGGGTGTTTGGGGGCACAGTACCGTTCTTTATTCCCTGCTCTTCTCCCAGTCCCAGCCATCAATGGACAGCACAAGCACCATCTTTCAGTGACCTGTGAGTTGGAGATGTTTCTCCATCTCCTGGGGGGTTCTTTATTCCCAGCACCCCACCCTCCCAAGCAGTTAGGGAGATTCGTGTGGGACCACCTCTGGCGCTCTCTCCCACTGAAGTCGTGGGCAAGAAAGGCACTTCAGGGTTCCCCCGGCTGCTGCTTTATCCTGTTACAAAGCTGGCTGTTGATGTACACAGTTCCTGCCGTGGCAGCCTCGGATGGAGTTATGCAAACCGAAACCGCAGTGTGATCCATGTAGCCTTCTGTGAGGTGGAGTTGGAGAGGAGGCCTCCAGGAGGTGCTGTCAGTTGGCCGATCATTGAAGTGGACCTGCCGTGGGCACTTCTAGCTAATGCTGTGATAGCCCGTGTATAGCAGAGTTCTATTTCTAGGGAAACCTTAAAGTGGCTAGGAAAGAGTCAAGTGGGATGACTAGGTTTAACCTGTACTTGGGTCCAGAGGGAAACATTCTTTTTTGTTTCCCCCCTCGGGGGTGCAGCAGGAACTAGACAACACCCTGGACAGCTCACAGACCAACAGAAGGATACTATGCGAGTGTGTTGTCATGTTCAAGAACGAAACCACCGAGAGCAGGGTCTTTTTCATTTACATTGCCATCGGCGCTGAAGGCTTTTTACACAATCTGGGCACCTTTGGAACTCCTAAAAATTGATAAGCCACAAATATGCTTTTAATAGCAAATCTGAATTTTACATTCCTTGTATACAAAATAACAGACCACACCAAACCCTTTGCCATCGAGTCGATGCTGACTCATAGCGACCGCGCTTGCAGGGTTCTAAGACTGTCATGGTTCCGTGAGCAGAAAGCCCGCTCTTTCTCTGCAGAGCTGCTGCTGGTGGTTTCAAACTGCCAACCATGTGGCTCGCAGCCCGCTGAATGACCGCTACACCACGAGGGCAACTAACATTTGGGAAAGAATGTTGCTGTACAAAGGGCTATCCAAAGAGGGCTACTATGCATAACAATCTCTTCACCTCTGGATTTGCCATGTGGGAACCTCAAATTTAGGGTGAATTGGGGGACACACGTTTACCGTCTGATGGGCGGCCTTCGTGAGCTGCAGCCAGGTATGTGCCCTGAGGAGGGGAGATGGGCTCACAATGGCTCCAGGTGAGCCAGGGACCATGAGTACTCAGGTGCTGCACTAAGGAGGGGCAGGGGGGGAACTGCTGATGGAAGCTACAGCTCGCAAAAAGGACCTGATTCAAGGTATCAGCTGGGGCCTTCAGCAATGCTGGCTTCCCAGTATGGCCCCTGCACTCCATCAGGGAGACCAACAGTTTCAGAATTCTTATTGAAAAGTGATTCTCCTCACTCAGTTTTAGAGACCAGATCCCCATGAACAGCAGAGCAGGCTGGGCAATAGATCCCCCTTGGCAATAGTGACAGCAGCACCCCCTTGGAGCTGCCAGAACTATGAGGGGTGATCAGCTATGCATACCATCCTCTCCACTGAGGCTGAGGGCCCCAGACTGCACTTTTATGGAAAATGTATCAATCGCTCTGAAACTACCTCTCATTCCTAATTGTACTTGTGTGAGAGTGTCTGAGAACTTTAGAAGAAGGCCTAGTTTATGGACCACAGTCTACGTGCGGGAACAAGACCTCCTTTTGAGGCGGTCTTATGTTTGCTGAGATTGTAACGGTGTGCTGTGTTCCAGTTCCTCATCAGCACATACTTCTGAAGGAACAAACGCTTGTTACAGGACGCAACTACTTATAAACCAACAGGCCCAACCTCACTGCCTCTGGGTCAATTCCAACTCAGAGACCCTCTAGGATAGAGTAGCACTGCCCCATTGGGTTGGCAAAACTATAAATACTATGAAAGCAGACCAATCTCTTTTCTCCCAGGGAATAGCTGGTAAGTTTGTGCTGCCAACGATTTGGTTAGTTAGCAGCTGAGAACTTAATCACTGCACCACCAAGGCTCATGGCAACATACTGTTCCTTCAGCTACGAACACCTGAGCCAGGGACAATTTGGACACGCCCTTCCATATCACATACATGGATCCTTATTTTGAAGTAACGGAACCAGGCGCATGTGCAACTTCCCAATCTCCAAAAAAGCTCCCAGTCTTGGTTACACAAACCCACCGAGTGGCCTTCCCTACAGGACAGGGCAGAACAGCCCCTTTAAGGGGGTTTTCAAGACTGTAAATCTGTATGAGCGCAGGCAGCCTCAGCTTTCTCCCAGAGTGGCTGCTGGGTGCGAACTGCCAACCTTTCGGTTAGAGGCCCAATTTCTAAGCCGCTAAGCCACCAAGGGCTATTTAGTGTGAGAAGAGCTCCCTCTTGAGGGGAACTGTACGCACCTGCTCCCAGTCACCTCCAGATCCCACCGACAGACTTAAAGACAGCACTTGTTCATGATCTGCAAAAGGTCTGTCCATTTCATGGTCCCAAGACTTCTTTAAGTATTTTGCCCCCAAAAGTACAAATCTAAAGTTCATTAACCAGTCTGTGAAACAACTAAAGCAACGGGATATTTTAGTTTCTAATAAGAGAATTCTGTCTGACTGAAATAAGAGACCTCGGGGGCTAGGCGACTGACAATTCATTCTGGCCTTTGAGTGACCCCGGGTAGGCAAGCTAAACTATTGTACAACCATCTTGTGTCATTCTGGGAAACTGAGGACAGGGCAGCTTATGTTGGGGTACTTTGATTTTGAACATTTTCAAGTTTGGTTTTGGAAGCAAGACAAAATCACAAGTTAACAAAGCAGTTACTTAAGGTTTTAAACATATATGGAAAACCTCTATATCAGCTGCTCTCAACCTGTGGGTCCCAACCCCTTTGGGGGTCGAACAACCCTTTCACAGGGGTTGCCCGATTCACAACAGTAGCAAAATTACGGTTATGAAGTAGCAACAAAAATGATTTTATGGTTGGGGGGTCACCACAACATGAGGAATTGTATTAAAGGGTCGCGGCAGTAGGAAGGTTGAGAACCACTGTTCTGTATGATAGTGCCATTGTCAATCTATTTGAGCACTGAAAGTATTAGAGAAATAGTCATTATTAAATAGATACTGGTATTTCGAGAAATTCATCTTCAAATCATCTCCCTGCCTACATACATCCAGGCTGCTTGTGGTGTTAACAGAAATTAACTCAGGTCTTCGGAATGCAGATTATTGTTACTGCTTTCTTTGGACTCATAATCAAAGTACTCTAATTAAAAGAAAGAAAATATTTTGATGGAAGCTCTTTGGGAAAAAATGTTTTATGTTCTGTTCTCTGCATATAAAAATGGTTTCACAATAAGCTTTATTTGATGAAGAAACTGAAAATTTTGGTGGATAATAATTAGGATTTTATATCAGTGGATACAGCAGCTATCAGTTTTGAAAATGGCTTCTTTTACATTTCAATTAAGTTGATGAAACTGAAGCCTCCAGAGGAGGAAAAGGCGAGGGGAAAGAAGCTTGCTTGGATGAGTGTAGAGGACGTGGTGACCACTGCTTAGCGAAGACTGCATCGAGGAAGCGACTCTTTTGTTTTGTTGCAAACGTCATAAAAACACGAAAGTCAATAAAACTGTTAAAATAAGTTTCCATAATTAGCAAGATCAAAATCCAGTGGCTTTTTATTAAACATGAACTTTTGCTCTGCCGGCTACAATACGTAAATAGTGCTGACAATCGGTTTGTGAGACACTCGCTACAGTAAAATGTAATTGTACCATGAGAGAAAGGTGACAATCAGAAGATCATGAAAAAATTACATATTCTCACTGGTAGTTAATTAGCCATGCAAAACCTCCTCAAACAGATCTTCTCTTCTATTAGGAATGATTACTATGCAGGACTACAGATGTCAATACCACAGTCATTCAAATACTTCTTTCCCTACTAATTGAAGGTTGTAAAGCTCTGGTGCCAAGGTTTTGCTTCCAAAGAGCTAATTTATGACTAGAAGGATATTTTATGTCTTCAGTTGCAGCAGCTACAAAATTCAGCAAATCAGAACCATCTGTGCACTGATACTTGACTCACCCGTCATCTCGCAGCCTATCAGTCACATTGGTGTGCATCCTGCATTCTTGGCTCAGGAACACTTGTGAGGATCCAAAGTTCATAAGAAATATTAAAAGTGAATGACATCCTGACCCTGCCTTATTGTACACACATGGGGGGGGGTGGCGGGGGGCAAAATGAAAAATAAGAAAGAAAAGAAACAAACAAAACCACCCCCCCCCCTTTTTTCATGCATATGGATAGTATCAAGAATCAGACAACTCCTTGTCAGTCCAGTACTGTGGCTAACAGCGGGCTCAGGTGTCTGCTACCCTCTTCAGAGATGTTTGAAGGCCCAACTAACTAACTGTAAGATCAGTGGTTTGAAACCACTGGAGAAAGATGAGGCTTTCTACTCCCGTGAGGAGTTACTATCTTGGCAGCTCCCATAGGACGTTCTGTCTACCTGGTCCTGGAGGGTCGCCGTGAGATGGAACTGGCTCCATGGGAGCGAGCCGTTTTTGTAATTTTTTTTGGTGATGGAGTCCGTTTGAAGATGGCGGGGTCAAATAGGAGGTGTAACTGTTAAATATGAGTTTATTAATTTCTTTTTTCTACAGGTTGGAATATCAACACATACAAATAACTTGGTTAAATCCAAGAACATTATCTTCACTAAACTCTGGCCAGGCTGGTAGGCGAAACCAGAGGGTAACAAAGAAGTGAAGTCAGAGTAGGAGGTAATCATCTCGCCCTGGCCAGGACTCCAGGGATCGCCCTGCTCCGCTAACAGAACACAAAAGGCTACAGAGCCTGCTCTTTAAGAACTTGCAAGGAACTTTCTCTCTGAAGGCTGAGATCATGCACTTGCATTGAATTACAAGAAATGAGAATTAAATATAATGAGCAAGAAACGGGTTGTCAGACTCATGTCAGGGCCTAAACCAACTCTGTTAACAGAAAGGAATCTCAGGGCTGCATTACTCACTTTTGGATAGCTTGTAGTAGCCGTGTTTACACTGTGTCCATTAGTAGAAAATTCCAGCGGTCCTAACGGTCGTCCACTTGGGTTCAGAATTTTCCTGAGCATTTGATAGTTTGGCTTTTCATCATATGCTAAGCCATGAGCACATTCCAAATATTGGGCTATTTCATCTGTGAAATATTAAATGTTTTCAAGTCATTTGTAATTAGCAAGAACTGTTGAAACTCCAATATTCGCATCTTTCCCCTCTCTCTCTCTCTCTCACATACACACCCTAAAAACAGTAAGAATGAAACAAATCAGTGAAAAGACATTCAAAGGGGGGAAAAAAAGTGACCTACAAATTTGACAAGATGAGAAATGGTAATGTTAAAAAATCTTTCTTGAAGTGTTTACAATTCATTAATCTTAAAGAAGGAAGTGAATTTTAATAATTATAGTTAGTGGTTTTAATTCATTGGATGCCAACTACTAAGAGCTACATGGAGAATATGATAGTACAGACATGCTTCATGCTGTCGATTTTATGTTGAACCTTCAAAAACACCATTAAAAAACATCGCCTTTGCGTCAGTTCTGGCTCACTGCGACAGTCCCTGTGGGACAGGAGTGTTTCCAAAGCTTAAATCTTTCTGGGAGTAGATCAAGTATTTCATTTTCAAAACAGATGGTGGATTCGAACTGCTAACTTTTTCAGTTACGAGCCGAGTGCTTCACTCCTGTGCCACCAGCGCTCCTTCGTCAAAACCAAGTGTTTTCACTTGTGATTGTAACAGCCCATTTAATAGTTACCCCGACGTTACTTTAGGAGCCATGACTGGACTCAGAGTGCCAGCCTGCGGGGGCTCCACACAGGAGGCCACAGTGAAGCCCTGTGCACTCCGGGCGGGGATTCCCCACCACAGAGCAGAGGGTAGAAGTGGCTGCCTTGTAAGGTCACTGCTTCAAACATCTGGCGGTCAGCCAGTCAATGCTGACTAACAGGGACCCCTGTGAGTTTCTGAGACTGCAACTGTTTACGGGAGTAGAAAGCCCAGTCTTTCTCCCTCAGAGCTGCTGGTGGTTTTGAACGGCTGACCATGCAGATTGCAGCCCAACAAGTAACCACTACACCACCAGGGCTCCATAATGAACATACGGCTGCACTTGGATGTCAGTAGTTCCATTGTGATGAACGACACAAAGACCTGGGGTTAGAAAGCCCAAAGGGAAGGACACGCTTGCTATGTCTCAAGTGAAAAGAACCTTGGGGGGGGGAAGAGGGGGGAGAAGCAAGCTTCAAGTTGCAATATTGAAAGATTCTATGAGCAATATATAAAGTACAAATACACATATACATACGTATGTATGTATGTTTGTATATGTGTGTACATGACCATGCAGAAAGCATCAAAAGATGATGGAGAGAATACACAGAAGGCATGTACCATTCAGAATAAGTGAAGTTCAGGAGGGAGCGTGCGTTCAAGAACGGATAACACTGAAGGAACAAGTCTAAGCTGCATTGAAGGCAATGGCAAAAACACAAGGCTCCAAGAATTACCGAAAGCCAATTGCAATGATTCCTCACATGGACAGCATGCTGGAGGCGCGCGCTGTCTACACCAGGAAATCTGGCAGACAGATATCTGAAAACTGCCTGTTCATGCACATGGATCAAGAAAGATGCTCCAAAAGAATGAGGAGATAATCAAACATATCATTAATATCATGCAAAATTTTGCTGAAGATAATTCCAAGAATGGCATATAGAGAGAGCGCTCCAAGAAATGCAAGCCCATTCAGAGGAGAGTGGAGAACAAGGGATCCCACTGTCGAGTTCCAGCTGGCTCTTGCCTGAGAGTCCAGACGAACAGAAAGATGCTTCTGCTTGTTTCACTTGCAGACTATGAAAAGGCATTTGTGTGGATCGAACAAACTGTAGGTAACAGTTCAAAGAATAGGAGTTCCAGAGCATTTAACTGTGTCCTGTGGAACCTGTACATAGACCAAAAAGCAGTAGTTGAAGCAGAATAAGAAAGTACTGCGTGGCTTAAGATCCGGGAAGGCATGCATTTGTGTTCCATCCTTTCAGCTTATTCATTTTATCTGTATATGAAGCGCACACTCTAAGAAGCCAGACTATGTAAGTTAGAATTGGAATAAGACTCATTAACAACCTGTGATATGCAGGGGACACAACCTTGCTTCATGAAAGTTAAGAGAACTCGAAGCCCTTCCTGATGAAGGTCAAACACTGTGGCCTTCAGTATGGATTTCAAGTCGATGCTAAGAAACCCCCAATCCTCACAACTGGAACAATAAGCAGGATCAGTAGAAATGGAGAGAAGTTTGACGTTGTCACGGATCTTGTTTTATTTGAATGCACAGTAAATATCCCCTGGATTTCCCGTAGCACTTGGGAAATCAAGTGACATACAAATCTATTGCAAAGGTCTATTTCAAGTGTTAGCATGTCAGGATGTCACTCTGAGGACTATGGTGCTACCAACCCCCACCCATGGTATTTTCAATCACCTAATACGCACGCAAAAGCTAGACAACAAATAAGGAAAAATAAAAAAGAATAACTGGCACACTGAGTTAAATTATTGGCAAAGAATATTCATCAGACTCTAGCCTGCCAGAAGAATGAACGGATCCATGTGAGAAGATGTACAGCCAGAATGTTCCTGAGATATGAGGCTGGCAAGATTTCAGCTCATGTGCTTTTGGCATGTCATCCGGAGGACCCATCTCTGGAGAATGATGTGCTTGGGACAATGGAGTATCCGCAGAAAGAGGACCGAGAAACCTGCAGTGAGGAGAGCACAGGACTAGCAGCATTCTATCCCGTTGGACATGACGCTGCCACACGTCAGAACAAACCTGATGGAACCTAATTTATTAGAAAAAGCAATTTCGGGTAGATGCCCAATCAAAAATTGGGATTCAAGCAAATGATAAATACAAAAGGCAAATGAACTGGTTTTCACCCCATCGTGAAGATTCTTAAAAAGAACAGCAACCATCTCCTTCTCCTACTGAGAGACGTCGTTCTACGTGCGTGGTCCTGAGCTCTTTTCTGAAAATGTGAAGCAAAAGTGGTTCCAGCAGGGATGAGTGGTAGGAAAGTCTGCTTCCATGAACATGTGCAGGGTTGGACTTTCACTTCAAGAGACACCAAGATCAACGGGGCAGGAGAGTCTGCAAAGACAATGCTCTACGCTGTGGGGAATCACGAGTGGGATGTGGCAAGCAGCCATCTAAGATACAATTCTTGGTCTCTTCTTGTTAAAGCCAAGGAGAGCTAAAGAAAGAGAAAAGACTCGAGGAACCAAAAGGACCAATGGACACAGCAGCCTCGGCCTCTGTGACTTTGCAGCAGAACCAACGGGCGCTCAGCTGCCCTCCAGCCACTCGGATTGAGAGTACAGTGCAAAGTCTCGGTCAGGGGGGGAGGAAAACGCAGGGCAAAATCCATAAGCCTGCCAGGACCAGACTTGCTGATCCGATTGAGACTGGTGAGAAGCTGAGACTGTGTGGGGGAAGCCTCTGACTGAGCGCCTGGAGATGCAGCCTCCCTGGGCTTCAGCTTTTCTTCACACTGGGAGCCTCCGAAGGGAACATTACGCCCCTGGGGAACGTGGACCTCAGGATGATCATATGAGCATTTGCCCCAAAACTGAGCCAGAAAGCAGAAAGGGGCCAAAGAGAAATGCACATGAAAATACACACCCCACGAAGGAAGTGTTCAGAGTGCTGTTTAGTTGGGAGGGTGGCAGTAATGTCCCCACACAGATGTGTAGAACTTGTTGGATGGAAAGTTAATTTGCACTGTTAATGTCCACCCAAACCGCAATCAATTTCTTTTCCTAAAAAAACCATTACGATTATTTTATTTTATTTTTTTTTAAAGAGTGACAGTTCTGGACACCCATGGGACGGGTCCTAACTCTATCCTATAGAAGTGCTGAGTCAGAATCGACTGGATGGCAGCGCTTTTGGTTCGGGTGACAAAATGCGCACGCTTGGCTTTATGTGGGGTGTGAGAGCACTTCAATTACATAGTTAATTTATTTTGTTTTGTTTTTTCTTTACTTTCTAATTCATGAGCGACATGGGATTCTGTTACCCACAGCCAGTCTACCAGACTGCTCTTCGCTTGCCCCGCTGCTGCACCACTTTCACAAGTGATGTTTCTAGAGCCCTCAGAAGCAGCATCCAACAGCAACAAAGATCCTTTATGTGCATGCCGATGCTATCTTCTTGTTCTTTGGGCCCGTGAGGTTGGGTACTTGTGACAGTTCCACTAACCGAAACTGCACGAATGGAGATGGGAGCCAACTACGTTGGGGACGCTTCTCCCAAACCACCCTTACCAGCCAGCGGGAGACTCCTGGCACTCCCCCAGCTGACTGCAGCTGTGCCGCAAAGTCGTTTGGGGTCTGGGGGTGGTAAACACCAAGTACCAGTGGGGTGGGGGAGGAAGAAGAAGAAAAGAACTTGCTCCGCTCTAAATTTATTATTATAAACCTGGAGCTTAGGCTATTGTAATGTATCACTGGTTTAAATGTTGGCCTTTCATGCTAGGTTTATTGAATTAAGTACATTTTTTAATTTACGACTGCACTTCCAGAGCGATAAAACAAGATGCTTTGAGTCTATAAAATGATGGTATTCCTGAGCCACCTGCTTCATAAGACAGTGCAGTATGGACTACGATCACTAGCATTTAGAGAAACAGAAACGTTTGAAACTCACACGTTCCTAATCAAGGAGACCGTCACTTATTATGAAAGCGTCAATATCCAACTGTTTGAAGCACCTTTGTTTATGCTTTAGAAAGAAAAATGTGCATTTTTATAAAATAAAAATCACGCTTAACCAAATGGCTCGAACTGAAAAAGAATGAAGGTGCACCCAGATTCCTTGTTCCCGCCAGTCTTCCTCACTTATCGCAAGCAAAGCAAGTGTCGAAGGATAGGCACCGGCTGGTCCCCAGCACTGGCGGAGGGTGTGCAAGCTGGGGGCTTTCTTTCCTAACCTGAAAACTTCCTTTTATATGCAGGAGGGCCAGGAGAGAGAGACACAGAGATGTACAAGGCCAAGCACAGCATTTCCCACCCCTCTTTCTCATGATCCCCTTGAGTAAGAGGTACATTGTAAGGTATATTGAACATGCCAATAGGAATGTTCACCCAAAAGGAATACTGGCCTTTTGATCAAGTTATTCAGGGCAAGTCAACAAAAACAAAAATAAAACTTTCATTTGCCAACCCCTCCCTCCAGATGAGCGCAGTATACCTGATTTGTTCTCCTTCCGTCAGAAGAGAAAGCGGGAGGCAAGGTTGACACTGGGATGAACCACGGACTTGGGAGGTGGAAAAGATACATTCCCTACGATAATGACAATGATGGTCTCTATTCAAGGTGGGGCTGCAAAGATAAGTCAGGGATGGCTTGGACTTCTTTTCAACTCTCACATGCGCACTGTGCGGTGACATGGCCGCAGCTCGAGGGTCAGGACAGATCCTCTCGTTCAGCAGCCGGCTAAAGGCTCACCCTGTGATTGCCCAAGAGAACTATAGAACACGATGGATGATCTGTCTGCGAGGAAAGCAGGTCTGACAGCAGGAGCTGGCTCGTGTTCCTAAGACAATCTAACTCAATTTCAAATCAGCGCTGAACAGTATGCCATGTATGAATATACAAATGACAGGAACTTGGGTAATTTTGAATTGACTTACTATTTTATACTGGTAATAACTGTCAATTAAAGAATTCTAAAAAAAGGTCTATACTAACTTAAAAGGATAAAAAAGAGTGAAATGTAACTCCAAATCCCAAGGTCACATGCCAATGACAATCCCTGTTTTAAATATATATGTGTTTGTGTGTGTGTGTGTGTGTGTGTAAGCAACAATCCATTGTTTAATGATTTTTCTTTTTCAAATCTCTTCAATTACAGAGGAACAAATACCGAAAGCCCCAACTTTGAAAATGCCAGTTATGGTCAATTCTTCAACTTATGCATGCATGACTCTTAAAATAGGGGGCTTCAAAATGTTTGTGGGAATATTCCATTCTCTTTTCATGTCACATTTCCATACACTTGTAGAAGCACCTTTTGGTCTATCTGTTAAAAAAAGACTGCCACCAGCCTTCATGCGTCCCTAGCCACCTCTCTGCCACTCTGAAGGCGCTTCCTCTAGCCTGGTGCAGGGACACGGTCTCACTGCTGTGAGTGGGTTCCGACTCAGCAACCCTGTAGGGCAGACTGCAACCGCCCCTGTGGGTTTCCGAGACCTGAGTCCTCATGGAGTCAAACGCCTCGCCTTCGCTCCCTGAGCGGCTCATGGTTTTGAACCGTTCACTTTCCGGCTAGCAGCCCGACGTGTAACCGCTACGCGTGAGCGTTGACAAACAAGAGTGATGCATGCGGGGACGTGTAAGTCATGCAGCGGGACACGCGATCGTTCGACTTACGGCAGCTGCTCCCGGCAGGAGCCCACGTGAACACTGACTCGGGCAGCTCATCCAGCAAACTGGAACAAAACAGACCCAGTCACACACGTCGGATTGGCTTCCACCCGCGGGCCACTTCTTTGATCAGAACCTGACATTCAGGTCCTCCATGGTGGGCCCCCTGAATCAGCTTCCAGTGACCTGTTCCCCACACCTGCGATGGGTGGGCGGTCGCACAGGTAAGGAGGATCAAGAGCCCTCGATGTCCGTGGACCAACTGTCTACCAGCCAGGCGGAAACTACTCGATGTGAACCTGAGGCCCCGAACCAAAGCGGCCGCTCCCAGGTGGAGCCTGGCTCCTGGCAACCCGACGGGCCAGCGAGGCCCTGCTCGCAGGGTCTCCACGATGTCGGGGAAGCACACAGCCACAGCCTTCTCCCAGAGAGCCTGCTGGGTTTGAACTGCTGACCTTTTGGGTTAGCAGCTGGGCTCACAGTTTGTGCATGTACACATGCAGACAGTCATGCTCATTTTCTTAAAAACAATCAAAATTTATAGGAGAAAAACATTACCTGGATTTTAACAGTATTTTTCCCTCAGGTACTATACCACTTGAAAGGGACCTATCATTTAATTATCTATGTGTGCTACTCACCATTGGTCCATGTTTTGTGCTACCTTATAATTAATCAGGCAAACAAGAAATATCCCAAAGACAAAAACAAAGCACAAACAAAGAACAAACTCCGATCTAACACTTTCCGGTGCTTTAGGTGTAACAGGGACAACTCTCTTAATTTGCTTCCGGTCACAAAGATACAAACAACCAATATGAGTAATGGAGCCTTAAGCTCAGGGAGAAATGCAGTAATAAATGCATCGCTCTAACGTCACCCTTTCTGAGGAAGATGCAGGGTAGTCTAAAATGATGACTGAATAGATAACTATGACCTTGTGGGTAAATCTGACATTATGATTTCTATAACAACTGAATAAATTATGATCATAGATTCTATAAGAATTAAAAACTATATATGGTTTATCTGAATTATAAGCTTCATCGTGTGATATTAGGTTTACTCATCTATAGATCTACATTGCTAAATCAAATCAAAATAAACATATTAGCATATCAGTCCCCAAATATAAATGGAATTTATTAGAAATATATTTTATTATAAGACATACTTTTATGTGTCCAAATATACTTAAGTAGATATATTTATTATAGGTATTTACAAAGAAAGTATTTCTTTCTAGATGGTAGGTGGGGTAGGAAGGTAGAAGACAAAAACAAATCACATTGGTATAGGGCATATTCAAAGAAAAACACATGATTATTAGAATTAAAATGGTAGTTTTAAAAATAAAATGTATCAGTCAAATTAGGTAAGCCGAATTGGAAAATTAAATACCAAGGATGTTTATATATGCTCATTACTGGGCATTAGAATGACCCACCATCTGATAACCCTCTGTTACATGAAGGATACTAAGGGCACGTCAGTCCTGCAGTAAAAAACTGGTTACCGTAGATAGTTCTAATATTGACTTATAGAAATGTGTTAGTTTTGGGTAAGGGACTAGAATGATCAAGCTTCCAGGTGGAAAAAGATTACAAGTATGTCAGGATTCACAAATGAAATCTGTATTATTCTGAAATGCAGGTCAGCCTTTCTCTCTGTCGAGAACAGACACCACACTGAATTTGGAGATTAATTGCTACAGATCCAATGCCCTCTTTGTACACATCTGTTGTGACTGGCCCTTTTCCGGTTGTGATATTGCATCTGTGGATAGCTACTGCTGAACAGGTCTGGGTGCATAATGCAAACCTACCTCTTGTGTGTAACATGCGACTGAGTTTTTCTCAGGCCTGATCACAGACAGCAGAGTTCTCTCCCTATTCTCCGTCTGACCTGATTTTCCAGTGCACAGATTCTAGGTGCTAAGAATTGAATGTGGAATATTAAAAATGTTTTCTGGGGCTGAAAGGTGAGTTTTGCTAGTTTTTTTTTTCCCTTCAAGAGCCAAACGTACTCCTTCTAAGATGGAGGATGAAGGAAGAGGTACGAGATGCTCACTGGGGACACGGGAGTCCTACCCGTGCACTGTGGCTTTGTAGAGTTAACATCAATGACCACAGGCTCAGACTGCCTCTGTGTACTTGAACAAGGCTAATTTGAAAATACTATCACCTGGACTCTAAGCTTTGGAAAGCACCCTGTGTAAGGTGATATGCCTTGCACTTTACATGTTTGCATTAGAACTCGTGTACATGTGGTTTTAGAGGCGTTATTTTAATGCATTTTATGTCTGCTACCTGTTTGGGGCTCCTGACAGTATTTTTGAAAGGGATTTGCTTGGGCTTTCATGCTGAAGGAGTGGCAGGCTTCTCAGGGGCATGCGCTCCCTCAGACGTGTTTCAGTAAATGATGGAGTACTTGCAAGTTCGTACTTTGTTTTCGCAGTCTGGACGGCGGCAGGGTCCCTCAGGTCCCGCTCCCAGGGCAGCTTCCCACATAACCACCGCAGCATGCAGTAGCCAAGGATCTCAAGGTCACTTCGTCTGGACAGGGCTACAGGAATAAGCATCAAGAGTTAAAAGATGAGGGATAGGGGAGGGTTTTTTTGTTTTGTTTTCTTTGAGAAACTGAGGAAACGTTGCATGAACTACGTTGATAAAATATGAGAATAGCCAAATGGGCAGAGAGCTTTGTTTGTTCAGCTGGCGCACAACTTAAAACGCCCAGGCGTTTGGCCCCAGTCCACAGACAGGCAGTGACTTGTTGCCTGTTGAAAGTAAGGGTCAGTTTCCTCACCTCCTCCGACTTCATCCTTCCCTCGTCTGGCCTGTCACATGAACTTGATCCCCACGGCCTCTGACATGATCCAGACAACCCTTAACCCGGCACCACCACTGTCTCAAAGAGCTGCGCAGTCAAACAAAGAAGTAAATGTCTGCAACTCAATTGCTAACATATGTTCCAGGAAGTGCACGGGGTCCGCATTGGTCATGCCGAGACCCTTGGCGTGCAGATTAAACAGTGATGGCCTCTCCTGGTCTCCCGGCTCGAGCAGCCTTCCAAGTTGGAAGAGCATGACAAAGCTGCCACCTAGCGTGCAGTGCGCACGCCGGGCTGCTTCAGAGGCTCGGCTTACACGGACCGCAGGACAGAACACGCTCGCTGGCTGTGCTGGCTACACGGCCGACAGCTTTACGGGTCTAATTTTTAAATGTCAGTCATGCCAAGCTAAAACTCTCACCTTGAATCCAGAACAAAAAATAAAAACGTGCAGCAATCTGGGCTGCGGGTGTGAAGGCCCATACGTGGGAGGTGAGCAGAGTGGAGAGGTAGTCAAATTTTGAAGACAGGCAAGCAGGAGCTTTTGCAATTTAAGACAGTCATTTATTAAAAACAAACAAAAAAGATAGTAAATTGTAAATACCAGTTGTATCAAACTAGTAAATAACAGTAGAATGATTTCATTATGATCTTATGTATTTTTTACAGTGCCTCATTTCAAAAGGTTGACAGTGAAAACTCAAGCCAAAAAGAACTGGTACTCCTAATCCATGAAATTACGGTCAAAACACTAACCAATACCCAGGAAACACACTCATCGTTTTCATACCCATTCTAAATAACGAGAAAATAGGCTAGAATTTACACTGTTCCCCTATTCCTTGAATGTTCATCTGGGTAGATATATATAATCTCCTAAGGACAATGACAATGCATGGCTATTAAACCTGTTGTAAACAGGTGTCCTATTTCATTAAATACTATTAAATACCTATTTCATTAATATTCTGAAAAGTCACTCTGTAAACTGATTTTTTTTAATTTTAAAAGTCATCTAACAGCAAGGCTGCCAGCACAACAGAACTACTTTCTTCTGTTACAATACGTAAGTTGTTATAAAAGCAGAAGACAAGATTAGCTCTTATGCATACTCCATCTTAACTGCTATTAGAGTATTGGATTATTAAAGGCCCTTCAATCTAGCAGAATGCTAGAGTCCCAAGGGTGCCATTTACTTTCTGCACAAGCTTCAACAATGTCCTAATGCAAGACTTGGCTCTCATATTAAAATAAAAACACCATCTCTGCCACGCTTTTCGGCGGCGATTTCTTCCGTGATCAATCTCCCGTCCATAATGGAGCGGCTCCCTTCGCACAGATGCGCTCGTGTCCACGATGCCAGTGCTCAGAAACCACCTCTGAAAACAATTTTTAAAATTCACCTCCTCTGATTCTCGAAAACGGTATCCAGACACCCAGTTGGATGGCAGGTCACACACACAACAGCCCTTTTGAGAAAGACCCATCAAAGCGAGAATGGGGTGAACCTTCCCAGCCACTTCCCTCCACCCCTCTACTGAGGATTTAATTGATGGGAAGCCGCACGTAGGGACACATCATTTAAATTTCTGAAGACAAGCCTCCATACATTGGTCTTCATTTAAAACCATCCTTGGAGAGTTAACTGTACTTCACTATTATAATTTTGTCTTACCTGATTAAAATACACAATCACATTTTAAATCTTATATTTATTTCTTTTCCTGCATTAATAACTATGATTAGGTAAATAAACGTTGTGCCCCCCCCACCCCTGGTAAATTCTATAGAAACAACAGTAATTTCAAAAAGAACCTCCCATAGACATACTTTTTCTTCACAAAAGACCCCCAAAATTAAGAAGGTTTCTGAGTACAAACACCTCACTGTAATTACTTCCCAGAGAAGCACTTTTAAGAGTCCGGTTTGTTTTAAACCCACTCGCTGGTCTCAAGTCGAATCTGACTCCTAGGGCGGAGTCGGACTGTGTTTTTGCACGGGGGACTGTAAATTTGCACGGGAGCGAACAGCTCCTTGGCACAGCCGGTGAGTCTGAACAGCTGACGTGGAGTTAGCAATCTGATGCTTAACCCACTGTGCCACCAGGCTCTTTTATTTATTTTAGTGGGGTTAACATCTCAGACGATACCAATGATTATGTATTCTTTTTAACTACTACACACAGAAGAGTAATTTTAACACCTCACAATTAATTTAAAATAAAATGCTGCATGACAATAGAATATGTGTATATCATAAACACAAATAATCAATCGTAGTTGAAAAGGACGGTTGAGATCTGCTATAAAAAAGATATTTTTTCCTTTTAAAGTTGCCTCTTTGATGATACCGTTTTCCAGCTTCCTTAGAACACATGCCAAGTGGGGCGTTCCAAAGAAAGAGCCATGGATTGGGACCTTTAAAGACTCGAGATCCAGAGCTCGGGCTGCCACTAACTGTTGGGTTTCTAACTCGGAAATTCAATGCTAGCAGGATATATATATATATATATATATATATATATATATATATATATATATATATGATGCATTTTCACTCAGTTGGGTAGAAAATACACTGTGATATATAATTTCATTTCCCCTCAAGGTAAAATATTTGTATATTTTAATACATAAACTTCTTTGGTGGCATTAGGTAATTAATATAATCGTTAAAAGTATGTTTCCGTTTGGATTTCTTCTTAAAAATCTCTAGTCAAGGTGCTATTGCTGAGAAATGTAACAAGATCTAGTAATTAACAGGATTTTCCTTCTAAACTCTTTCCAGTTAGATTTCAAATATTATTTGGCATCTAATTTTTATATAGCTTACAAATGTGAAGCAACATAAATGTCTCTCTTTTCTTGCAAGCCCGTGGCGTTCTCAAATAGTCAACATTTCAAAATGTATAAAGTACAGCCGAGAAGAACTCTAATGATAATAATAATAATAATAAAACACACACAGGTAGGGGTTTGGATTCTATTTCATTATAAGGCAGGTTTCCAAGAACAGCTGACACTGGAATGTTCGTGTAAAATAAAAACAACGGCTATGACTTGTGGGCCTGCTACTGTGCTTTCATATTGCCTCACGTCATCAACGCAGCACTCAGAGAACGTACTACTGTCCCTGTTCCCCAACAAGAAGGCCCTCAGAGAGGGGCGAACACTGGTTCAACATCACAGAGCAAAGCACTGGCAGAGTTCAGCATTGAAACCCAAGTGCCTCATTCCCAATTTGGTAACTGCTTTGCCTTTGGCATGATTTAACACTATTCAGGCACATGGCAACATCCACAGGTAGGGAAGCATCTAAAGCCAACATTGTACCGTCACACACGCACGGGCGGGCACGGTGGTGAGCAAGCAGATCAGAGCCCTGCCCTGCGTGCGGAATGAGCAAACACACTCGATGGCAACAAACCACCCCCACGTTCTTCCATGAAATGATGTCTTCTCAGTGACTTCGTACTTAGGAAAAGGGTGTTGGCTTGAAACCAGTCCACTCTATCAAGACAAACAGACAAAGTACTTGTTTCAAGTTCGGCCAATGTCATGAACAGGGAAAACGGAGGGGAGGAAGAAGGTAAGCGTTAAACCCCAAAAGGGTTTGAATATTTACAGTAAGTGTGTTTTTGCTTGTTCATTTCTTATACAGTGTGACATTATAGAAAATACACGCATGCAGACACATACGCACACATACACACAGAGAAATACTACGATGGGGAGTTTGGCAGGCAAATAATATAGTGAAGTGGAAAATTTTGCCTCAGATAGACAGAATCCCAAGGCCCAAAATACTCTGTGTGCTCAGCAACAACAACCAGAAAGCACAAAACATGTCAGCAGGACACTCACCTAATGAAAGGAAGAGTGAGTAAAAGCAGAACAAATTTCAAGCTTCTTCTTGCTTTTTTCTGTGTGTTTGTTTCCCACTAGTAACATATTCAATTCGGTGCTTTGCCAAATCAGACGTGCCCAGTGCTGGGGATCTTGCCGATGCCCACGGCCGCCTCCAGCCCTCGCAGCGAGGAGCCTCAGGCAAGCAGGACAGCTGGTGACACCTTTCAAATAAAAGACTAAGCTCGGGCCTCGCCCAGGGTTTTCAGTATTTTAAAAATTCTAAAGACTAGTAGTTTTATGAAATGCTACTCTCTGAGGCTTCGGGAATGTTATTATTCAACAGGGCAAATCTATCTTGCATCTTGGCCGCCATGCATCCTTAACTCAAACAAGCCGCTGATGACGGAGCCAGCATCGATTTAAAAATTCCCCGTACGACTGAGCGGATGGCACCCAGAACGAGCAGGGCCTCCGTGACTGGGTCTCTCAAGGCTCACCGAGAACTGTCTGCAGCCAAAGTTACCTCCAAGCAGAAACGCGCCGTATGTCTCCCTGACTACTAACAGATCCAACAGAGCGTATAAGTTGTTGGTTTCTCTAACCATACACCAGGGAGCTTCAAAATGTTTTTGTGAAAATGGAATTTAAAGATAATGGAATATTTTTTCAAGAACATTTTGAAGCCCCTCCATATTTTCATTTTACTTCACATCAGTTGAGTGTTTGAGTCGAGGGAAGGGAAACCGTGCAAGAAGTAACAGATAACTTGGATTTCATATTGGGTAGCAACTGGCAAGATTTTAAGAGTGTGTAATATATTCCTTTGCTCCATGCTGAATGTATTACATAAACAAATGGATGCTTGAAAAGTAATTTAGATATCATATTTTATGGTCATCGATGATGTCAAATTAAAACAGGTATTATACACTCGATGCACAGGTCTCGAGTATTTAAAAACGCTCAATATGTTAAATGCAGTATCTCTCCAGAGAAATTAGGTATTGACTGCATGCCTCAGTGAGTAGAAAAATCTGCAAAAATCCATACCACACATTGATCCAGATATTGCTTTTTAACATTACTAAGAATGTAACAAATTTTAAAATAGTATTATTTGACACAGATATAATTCTCTTTAATTATCAGCCTACAAGTCCAGCATGTGTCAATGTTTATATGTGTTAGTTTTTATGATGAATATAAAATTAATAATAGAAGAGCCAAGCCTAACACATATTACTCTAATTTCACACTAAATAAAGCACTTCAGTCACTTAGAAAAATACCTTTAGGTCACACAAGAGAATTGAGTTTGGAAGGTTACCTGCAATTTTTATTAAAAACATACAGATATAGATGTTTGATAGTTCCAATAAAAATTATCCATCTATCTAGTCATCCATTCCTCAATCCATCTATACATGCTTCTGGGTTCTGTGAGCTTATAATATCTATACGTATCTTTAAAAAAAATTTTTTGTCTTGCAACAAAACACGCTGGTAAACAAAATGGTTTTCTTTCCTTTCCTCTCCCTCTTCACATCCCTCACGCTCCCAGAATTTTGAACGAGGAGCGGCTTCCGTGAAAACCGTGATCTGCACCTTATACCAGCTCTTCCTTACAAAAATCCAATTGACCCAAAGGAAAGAGAGATCGGGGCCAGCTTCTGAAAAGCCATAAGAGAAAGTAGCGGAAACCTCACTGTGAGCAGGTCCTCACGCAGCAGTCAGGTTCACAGGGAAGTGTGAGTGCTTCCGTTGACCAGACCAGACCACACAGGGTAACACTTGACACTGAGAAAATTCTCCAACAACCTGCTTCCCGGCGATAACTTTCTTTTTTGCTCCAGATACTTTATGTTGCCTTATCGTTCCCAATATTTATTTGATTTCCTACCTGGACTGGTATAGAAGAGATTTTTTTTCCTGAAATTAAACTACATAATGACTCTCCTGAAGGTACACACATGAATATTTATGAGTCTGACCTTCTACATTTATCTACAGGATTTATGGCCTTGTTTATTTAGGCTTCTAGATATGGCTAAATGATTATTTCACCTCTAACAAAATCCTGAAATGTTCTACTCGGGAAATTAAATGAGAAATAGTAGGAATGAAGAGTAGTGTTCCAACAGTTGAGACCATCAGAAGCTCTGTTTTACACACCAGACTAAGACAGCTTATTAAATTTTCAGCATCTATGTGCATAAGAGTAAGTCAAAAAGTATTGCAGCAAAATCACAGAAACTTTTATTAAACACAAGCGTCAAGAAGTGAAGCCGTTTTGTTTTTCTTCTCAACATATCCTTCAGAAGAATTGACTTCTGAAGGTGGTGTTTCCATCCCTCCAACCCTCGACTGACCAGGAATCATGAGAGGTGTGCATCGGCGTTGCGCCCTTTCACCATACTTGTTCATCTGGATGCTGAGAAAGTTGTCAGAGAACCTGGATCGTATGAAGAAGAGTGTGGGATCAGGATGGGAGGAAGGCTAATTAATAGTCTGCTAGATGCAGCTGACGCAACCTTGCTTGCTGCAAGTGAGGCAGACTTGCAGCACTGGCTGAGGAAGATCAAAGACTGCAGCCTCGGTGTGCATCACGACTCCATGAAAGGAAGCCCCAAATCCTCACAGCTGGACCCACCGGAGCATCAGGATAAATGGAGAAAGGTTAAAGTTGTCAAGGGTTTTGTCTGGGAGCCACACTCAGTGCCCAGCAGTCAAGAGACAGATTGCATTAGGTAGATCTGCACGAGACCTCCTTAGAGTGCTGAAGAGCAAGGATATTACTCTGGAGACAAAGATGCGTGTGGCCAAGCATGGTTTTCTCCATCGCTTCATAAGCATGTGAATGTTGGACATTGAATACGGAAGACCAAAGAAGAATGGATGATGGATTGCTAAGACTGATGTGTTGGAAGAAGGTAGGCCAGAGTCCTCCTTCGTCTCACACGCTTTGCACATGTTGTCAGGAGACGCCAATCCCTGGAGAAGGGCATCGTGTTTGGTACAGTGGAAGGGCCAAGAAAAAGAGGAGGCCTCTGATGAGATGGACACGGTGGCTGCACTGATGGGCTCAGCACAGAACAATTGTGAGGACGGGGCAGGGCTGTCTGTGTCCAGGGTCACTTTGGGCTGCTGTTGGCCCAATCGCCAACAACAATCTTTGCCCAAAGAATTCTGCGAAAGAATTCGGTTTTGGCATCATTGAGCGACCCAAATTAGGTTCTTTTATTCTTTGAGTTTGGGAACGAAGATAAGTCTGAGGGGCCAAGATTAGGGCTGCAGGGTGGCTGGAGTAAGGTTTCCACAGGAAACTCTCCTACAACAGCCCTGCTACCCTCGGAGCAGGGAGGGAAATGGTGCTCTGCACAACTCCATGGCCTTTTACTCACCAATCCCATTTTCAGCTTGTCTGAGGCTTCTTCAAGAGGCCCTGCTGTTGTCCTGAGTCCTTCAAGGAAATCGACCCAAACCAGCCGTTTTAATCCCCAGAGCAACTGCCATCATCTTCTGAGCTGTACACTCACGGAATGTAACTGGTACGGGAGGTCCTCTTGGAAGCTACTGGTGGGATTGGACCTTGCACTCTGGAACATGCTGGCACATCTACAACACCCCCCAGCACTCTTTGTTCCTCGAATTCACCTTCATCAGCTCAGTAGTGCTCAAAAGACTGAGAAGCCAGCTGATTTACGCACAACATTTTGGGCACCTGTGGCACTGAGCTTTTTGGGTCCAAGAACTCGCCAGAAATTGAGAATGCCAAGCTCCGTGGGATCTCGGCTTGAGGGCTGCCGCAAGAACACCCAGTTTTCTCTGACCGGTGGCTGGTCTTCGGCATTGCTTCATTCACAGAGACCAACGGTCTTCCCACTCTTGGCTCAGGTATGAGGTTTGCCTGGCCTCCTTTAAAGCACCGATCTACCTAACACTGGTGTTTCACTCTCACCGATTTGTGGATAAGCTTCCGTGATCTGGAAGGGTGTCCGCTTGAATTTTGTGTAAATTTCTATCTCAGCCCTGACCTCAAATTCATTTGTTGGTTGTCCCCCAGCCCCCGCATTGCACCAAAGTATCCCTTTCTGAAGGCAGCCGACTGAGACTGAGATGAGCATATGACTGAGAGAGACTGTCTGCAGCTACCCACCGACTGAAGAGGCATGTGTAAAATATGTAAACACATTTTGTTGGGACCATGTCTGTGCACATGTGAACTGAAATCTACAGGGAACACTTTTTTCACGTGCTCTCATATTTGCGAAATGTGAATGTGTATATATATATATATACGTATGTGTGTATATATATTCCTAGAAGTTTGGTGCTCTGCTTATTTTAAATGCTTTAAAGGAATATGTTGTTTTATAGGAATCTGATGTGCAAACTAAAAAAAAAAAATTAATATTCACTCCATCATACAATTGTTCAGCAAATTTCAAAAGCTCTTACTGTAGGCTTTCTTGGACAGTTCTCGAATCATCTTTCCATAAGGAATCTCAATTCTGTTTTCTCCCCTTGGCTTGGCTTGATGAAAGCCACCCAGCTTACTGACATGCATTATTACTAGGGAGCTTCAAAAAAATCATGGACAAATGGAATCCAAAGATGAAGGGATTTCTGCTCATGAACTTTTAGAAGCCCCCTCACTTACAAGGGTAGGAAATTAAATAAACTACCAAGTGGAGGTTTGCGCCACTCTTTCCGAATGACAGCCCCGAGAAAAGAAAAGCTCTCCACGGAGAGTAATGGAAGAGGACGTCTGGACTGCCAGTGTCCAGTCCCAGAAGAGGTCATTCGGTAACACCTCCACCTCCACCCCGCCCCACCATGATCCACTGTCTTGTTGTTTGGCTATTTTAATAGCAAAATGCATACCGGGTGAGACAGTTTATTGTGCCAGCCTGGCTGATAAACGCAGGTGGGATTGACTGAGGGGCGGAGAGATGGATGGCTTGGTGAGCCTTGCCTTTCTTGTCTCTCGCTCTGTGATCATCGGACCAGTGTGCGGCTGCCTTGCTTGTTCTGTGCTTTAATTTAAAGGCTACAGAGCCTGTGGGACGCCTAGCCTGTGGACTGTGTTGCTGTAAGTTGAGGTCCCTTTAAGACTTCTCTGGAGCTGGGAACTGGCAATTGGTGACCTGCCTTGTGATTGGCTGCTGTGCTGACATAACCTAGCTCTCTACAAATACAGGAAGATCTGGCATCAGATAGAGACTGGAAGGACTGCTAGTCTCTCAACTTTCTCTCACGGACGTGAGTTGCACTAAGCCGTTTATAGTGCTTCTAATTTAAATGTTTATTTCTTGTGTATTTATCTGTATATGATTGTATATTTATGTGTATATGATTTAAGATTGTATATTTATCTGTATATGATTTAACATTTCATTTCTCATTATATATCTAATTATCTTTATGATTTATCATTTCATTTTTTGTTATATATTAATTACCTTTATAAATAAATATATTATATTATCAAGAATTTGATTTTATCTCTCTAGAGAACCCTGTCTAACACACCGGGTCAGCCAGCGTTAGAGCTATCGAGTGGAATTAACTGGTCTAACAATAAATGAGTTTTGTTATTAATGCAACCAACCTAAACCTTAAGCATCTCTGTGATGTATTTCCTTTTATACCACTGTCAAAAAGCACTCATCTTCCTGAAAACTGCACTGTACAAATAAATCTGGCAAAGGTGAAGAATTAAATTCACTGAGACACGAAGAACAAACTGAAAGCAAAAAACCCCAAACACTATCAATGAGTATTTAAGAATTCTATTTTTAATTTAATAAATGGAATATCCTATTTCTACTTTTAAATGCTCATTGATAAAATTTATTAACGATGTAAATAGTAAATTTGATCTTACTAAATTTCAGAATTATATAATATTACCAATTTTCTTTTTTCTAACTGAATTAAAGGTACGGGGGAAGTGTAGTAATTTCTCTCACATGAATCAAGGGTATGAACGCTAGTTTCTACCTGAGAGAATTCAGCCTGTCACTCTTCCTGACAGACCCAGCAAAGCACTCACTGCTGTCCAGTTCTTTGTTTCCCAGGCTGCCAATCTTGAGGGGAGCGGACCGCCACACCTCTCTCCCGCAGAGCAGCTGCTGGGGAGCAGGCCGCTTTGGGGTTTGCTGGCAAGTGTGTGCCACTGCACCCCCAGAACTCCCCCTTAAACCAGTGGGGGCTTTAACTGATCTGGAACATGATCAAGACCCTCTACATTACATGGCCAATGGTCCTTTTAATAGAAAAAGGCAACCATATACAGTTGTTGGCGCCAAAACTTGTTAGAAAGTATGAGTGTAGGTAACAACAGTGCAGCAGCCATTAACAAGTGCCATGTCGAATTGCCTGTGAGTGAAAATGTAGTCTTTTCAAAGCGGCTTCACAATCCTTCCTTTGGTCTACCACATGTAAAACTAGTTTCATAAACAAAGTTTACAAAGAATATAGTTTTGAAAGCTGAAGTTTTTCAATAATCACCGTTGTTTTGTTTTTTTTTCTCTCTTTACTAGCATAACATTAGAATTGACTTTTTGTCTTGCTGACAGAGCAACTAAGAAAGTACAGTTGCATTGACCGTATTGATTGTGAACAGAGCAACCGTCGGTGGGACTCTGCACCATATATTTCCAATATTGACCTCCTCCTACCTCCTCCCTTTTCCACGGCTCTCTGGGTCGGCTATTGGATTTGGACTGCAGTGTAATAAACAGCGAAGGTTTAATTAATGGTAAATGAATACAAGACATAGGTTATGACTTTAACTAATTAGGGAATTGTTGAATTAAGTCTGCCTTGGAATGCAAGGCAGTATAATCAATATCCAATAAAAGGACTATGTATGTAATTTACCTGCAAATGTGTTTCCAATACCATCAAAGTGAGTTTAAATAAGTAAGATATATGAAAGGCGACTAGGAGAGATTTCCACCAGTTAACACTTTATGGTTTCAGAAAAGATCTTCTTATTGTTGAGAGATGGTATCTTCCCATGCCCCAAGAGGGGCACGGTGAGAATGCACAGCACAGGGCTTCCCATGGGAGCCTTCACCACATCTGGTACACGCACTATGGCCAGAGAGAACAAACAGCGGTTTTGCTAGCACTGCACCATTCTGCTTCCTTCTCCCTTCTCACAGCCTGCATCTCCCTCCACAGGGAGAAGGAAGGACCAGTGGCCGGATGGGAATTCGCTGCTTTGGATAAAAATCCTCACTGTCTCCAAAGGCCACTTCAAGCAGTCTGACTCCTCTCGTCTGTCATTCCGCGGAAATAAAAATGAGGAAAAAGAAACCCACCTACTCCCTTGTGGGCATCCAAGCTGGTGAACTCCACCGTCCCACTATGGCCATTCCTAGGATTTTCCCGATACTGTTTGTGGTTCCCGTTGGGGCAGTATCTGTAGGAAAGTCCGTAATCTGCCAGATAAACCTGGAAGACAAGAACGGGCACGCAGATCATGCTTTCGTCCTCTGAAAAGATGCCCTTCATGACAAAGTCTTAAGAAATGTTAGGTTATGGACAGCCCCCATCTCCATTTTATTAAACCCACTGGTACCTCAGGACAAAGCATATCCAACTGGGGGCTCACACCCTTCCTGCGACACAGGAAGAGCTTGTTCCTGGGGTGACTTCCATCTTCAGCCTTTTTATTTTGCTCTTAAGTCCTGTTCCCTCCAGGTGGGCACCCAGACACCATCAATCACAATATGGCTTTTTACTTATATTCCTACAGCTTTGGAGGAGGCTGTCTTTCCATGTCACTCTGTCTTTCCTTGCAGCTCCTCCCAGGGACAGGAAATGCTCTCAGGCAGGGAGGTAAGAGGAGTGCAAACATGCGGGAACGTAAGCCCGGTGTTAGAGGAGTTTCCGTTAGCAGAAAATAAAAACAGCGAGGAGACAGTCAAAACAATGAGTCTTTAAGAAAACAAAAAGACACCCTTGTGCTGTCTTTATTTAAGAGTGGACCATCAGTGCGGACTTCTGGCCTTCCACACTAGTCCATATCCTCACGGTTATCTTTGTATAAGCAAGCAGGGTCTCCAAATAGAATACAGATTGTTAACATCCAGAAGGCGATTCAAGTGGATTTTTCTCTGATCACTTTTGGAGAGAGCAAGAGAGAGAGAATGGGGGGAGGGGTCATTTTGCAGAGACCATGAACATGAACTGGAGACCTGCTCTGCTTAGAAACTTGTTTGGGCATGTAGTCAGAAAATCTTAATCCCCCCTCCCCTAACAAAAAAAATACATCGCTATGCCTCTTCCCCAGTCCCACTCCCCGAAAGAAAGCAGTTGTAACTATGAGGAAGTGCTGTTTCACATGAATGTCTCTCAAATGTGGGGATTCTGGCAATGTTTCACGACTTTGCTTCGTGCTTACAAGGTATCTCAGAGTGCCTGCCTCTAGAGGCAAAGATTCGCCATAAAAGGAAATTAAGCCAATAATTTGAACAAATCAGAAATTGTTTGTGTGGCTGTTTTCATTTGGCATATGGTTGAAAATATCTATATCCTTATCACTTACATGGGACACAGGAAAACTTCCCTGAAGTTCTCATTACAGATTTAGCATTAGCATCTATTAATATGTTTTTAAAATATAAATTTGAAGGTATATAAATATCTCTTCAAAACATATATGGAGCCCCTAATGAAATGATTATTTAATAATAAAAAAGAAAATTATTTGAAATACAGGGAAGATTTTTTTTTAATATACAAAGATTTTTATAAATCCTTTGTGATAGAATAGTGAAAAAATGAAAAACCTGTGGTCCAACAATTGTACTGGTCACTCACTCACTGCCCTGAAGATGACCTTATAACTAAAAGTAAAAATCATATTTGCAAAGAGATTCTAATGATGTGGAAAATTGTTATAATGTTAACTAAGAAAAAGCAAGACACCATATATAGATATATTCGCTATGCCCCCAATTATAAAAAAATAAATTGAATACAAAAGACTCAAAAAAAAAACCATATATGGAATAAATCTCAGCGTGGCTGCCTCTGGAGGTAGAGATTGACTGTGAAAGGAAACAAAGGCAATCATCTGAACCAATCAGGTTGGTTCCGAATAAGTCACCATGAGAGTACCTATTATAGTAACTCCGTAGTGACAGAAAGCCTGAGGTTCTGCGAGAACTCAAAAAGGGGTGGAAATGCCCATCGAGATAGAGAAGACGGCAAAGGGCTGAAGATGGGCTGAGGGCCACCGTGTGACAGTGAACTGGGCAAAGAGAGCCTCCCAGATCATCTCATTCAGCCTAGGCAAGCCCCCAGCCAGAGGCGGCCTGGGTCTCATGTCACCTACGGGGAAGCTAAGCAGGCAATTTGTTTTAAAAGACCTTGCCCAAGTCACGGATGCAGTTCAGTATAGGAAAAGGATTCAAACCTAGCCCAGTCGGACATAATTCTCTTTTAAAAATACAAGGTAGAATTTGGGGTTCTGTCCACTTCTGAAATTTTACATAAAACAAAAGTTTAAGCAGAGCTCAGTGGATAGCAAAGGCAATAGTTTAGGGCCTGGTTTTGGTTTGGTTATTTTGCCCTTGAGCGAAGAATGGCTTTCCCATTTTTATAGAAGTCTTTTAAAAAGTAACAAATATGCAAGAGAAATCCTTATGCAGCCCACAGAACTCAAATGCCTCAAATACTTACTATCTGGGCATTTACAGAAAAAGCTTGCCAACCTCTAATCTAGAATAATACTTGGTCTCAGTTCATTTCTTTTCATGGTCTTATTTTCCCTCTGAAATTGAAAAATAAAGGAAATATTTTTACTTTTTAAAGTATAAATATGTCTAATGTGCTTGGTTTTAGACAAGCTCATCATAAAATCTCAAAATATAGAATAAGCTCTAATAGGGACAGTTGTTTGCTGTAGGAATAATTTAAGCAACTAGTATCCTAATGCATTTAAAATGACTTTTTGTTCATGCAACTTTTCTGAAGGTACACCCATCTCTTTTCTGCACACACCGTCAGGGGCAGCCCATTGGTTTCCTTTCACTTTGGGCCTGGGCCCCTGATCCCAGTCTTTCTTGTACTACACCGCCTCTTCCTGTTCCACCTCAGACTCAGTTCAGTCTTACTTTTCTCAGGTGTGTGACACAGGCAGGGAAGCTGTGACATACCCAAATAACGTGACTTAGAAATAATGCAAGTTACTCAACACACGCTCACTGTTCCAGATACTAAAAGGCTTAGAATATCCCTCACTCCCCTACCCCGCAATAAATTAATTTGACCTAATGCTTTCATGAAGGTCAGCTAAGACACATTACTTTATCAAGGAAGGGACTAGAGATAGTGATGGGTGGGTGGAGAAAGGAAAGATATTCACATACACACACACACAATGACTGAAGAAATTCTTGGATTTGGGGTCTGAGACAAGGACACAGGTCTGGAGTGACCTGAGAAGAGGAGGGACATTACAAAGGACCAGCCAATAGCAGAAGACCCACCAGAAATCCAGCCTATGGTGGGAGGTCTGCCATTAGAAGAACAGAAGCTTCGGTTCTAAATTTTGCTAAGCCTTTTAGACTAGTTAAGGACCCTCTGCCCTTCTTTTGCAAAGTATCCCCTCAATAAACTCACCCTTTCTGTTCAAACCTTTTCTCTGACTCTTATCTGAATTTTCTCCCTCACCTTAAATCTTTCTTGGAGCGGAACACGAACCAGAGTGGAGAGGCTTGAAATTCTGAGCCTCCTCCCAGTAACACTGGGAATCCACCAGAACATGTGACCCAAGACGCTACACTTTGCCAGGCAACTCTGCCCAAGGACTAATTGAGACAGTGATTCTATCTGGTCATTTCTGTCTGGTGCAGATCAATGTGTGTCCCCCAAAAGGTATGTGAAGTCCTAACCCCATAACTGTAATGAGAGTCTATTTCCCCTGGAAGATGCTACCTGTCGGGTGGTCATACATCATATTGGAGTAGGCACCCAACAGCATCGTTTTGATCTTATCTTCCTCCTGTGCCAGGCAAGGCTGGCTCTGTGCTCTCTGCAGATTCCCAGAGACTGTCATCCTACTCAATCCCGCTTCCTGCCCCAGTGCCTTTCACAGATTAGCACCCAACTCTGAAAATGATCCCTTTTAACTTCCGTACTTATTATGCACCTTCCCCTGATAAAAATCTTTGCCTCTCATTCTTGTTCAGGGTCTACCTCCCCGAAAACCTGACCAAACCCGACCCACTGCGATTGAGCTGATTCCACTCATGGCGACTCTATCAAGGGCTATGGGAGCAGACAGCCTCATCTTTCTCCTGGGGAACAATTGTTGGGTTTGAACCACTCATTTTGAGGCTAGCAACTCAATGGCTGAGCCCCAGTGCCACCAGTGCTCCTTAACTGGATACCAGTTGTCAGTAAATCATAGCCTGATTTAAAGTCCTTAAAAAGATGAAAAGCAAATTAGCCCTTGGATGACCATGAAAAACAAATTTCTTACACTCAGCAGATCTGCTTAAAGAAGCAAACTTCTTATGTTTCCTAGACAGATTTGCACCCATACATGCCAGGTTCCCAATTTCTACACTTCACCTCTGGGTTCCCGTAGGCTTTCCCATGACTTCATATCTCCAAAAGGATGGGTGACAGCATCACTGTCAGACACACACAGCAACAGGGCTCCACAGTGACTTTCCTGGGGAGAGCTCTTATCTTGTAATCTTTGCCCCGCCAGGGGACCCACCAAGTGCGCTTCTCCACTTCCCACTGGAACACCTGGAGCCAGAGTCTTCTCCCACACCGGAAGTCCACTCTGGTATGTTGGTCCTTTCAACCATACGGCAACTTATTGGCCTTTTATTTGTGTCCATATAGGTTTGCATATGAGGTTATTCAGTTTGTATTTCTGTCGTAGCCCCACGTTCGAGGGTGATAAACTCCTAGGGATGAAGTATACACATGTTTGTATCTGTGACAAAGTCATGCCAGGGCCATCTGAACAGTGCATTAAAATAAAATTTTACTGTTTTGCCTGGATGGCAAAAATTGCGTAAATTGAATTAAATTAATTTAAATAGGTACCTGAATGCTGAGCATGATATGATAAATGTATTGGGACTCTTAGAATTAAGAAAAAGTACAAAACCAAAGGTTTGTATATTTGTTGAATATATGGTAGGTGGGAGAAGTAAATACTTTACAGAAATCAAATCATAAGTAGTCAATTGCACGATAAACGGAAACTATTCCTAAGTGTGTCTTGAAGTTGAATGTGTACTGTAGGTCAGTTGGGACAGGTTTGTAAGGTTCTTATGGGTAACCATTAAGCTGCTAACCGGAAGGCCAGCAGTTCAAATCCACCAGCTGCTACTTAGGAGAATGATGAGGCTATCTGTTCCCATAAAGTTTAACAGCCTTGGAAACCCTCTACAGCAGTGGTTCTCAACCTTCCTCATGCTGCAACCCTTTAATACAATTCCTCATGTGGTGATGACCCCCAACCATAAAATTATTTTCATTGCTACGTCATCACTGTCATTTTGCTACTGTTATGAATCAGGTGACTCTGTAAAAGGGTTGTTCGACCTCCAGAGGGGTCACAACCCACAGGTTGAGAACCGCTGCTCTCCAGGGTTTTTTTGAGCTGGAACTGGCTCAATGCCAGTGGCTCTGATTTGGTTCTGCTGCAAGGAGAGGCTGGCCACCTTTTCAATGATTTAAAAGTTATACAGGCAATAAGTGAAGGTGATTGCAATGAGAATTTGTTGCCAGTAGGGATTGGTTCAATCATTTCAGGGTGAGGGTAAATTTACATTGAATTAAAGGGCAAGTAGGCCTTGTCCTTTAAGTTTGACATTGGTAACCCAGGGGGGCTGCCTGCATTTAATCCTTATTCCCCAGGTAAGGAAGTTATTTTTAGTACAGTTTAAGGAGGAGAAAGTAGAGGAGGGAATAAGTTAGGTGTTTTGTTAAGCCTGCAATAACTAGCAGAGCCAGGATTGGAATCTAAATCCATTTATCCAAAAAGCTGACTTGTTTGTTTTTTTTCCCTGTATGAACCACACAGAGAAAGGGGAGATGCCCAAAGCACATGCACAGGCCTCCTGGTTCACGTGCTCTGCCAGAAGCATGCTAGCCTATGGACTCGGAGGGCGAGGGCGGTTGATTTTTAACTGGCGGGCTCACAGAAAGAGTTGAGTTAGCACTTGATTTCCACCCCTGGAAAGGAGGGCACAGAAACCACACATGAAGAGACACAGGACACCGGGTAGTGCTGCTGGGAGGGAACAGGGTTTTGGGAAAACAACCCAAGCCTATAACAGCAGGTTAGTATCAGATTGGAAAATCAGGTTAAGACAGTGGGACATGGTTTTTGTAAGCAAATGAAAGTCATCGAAGGTTTTGGGGGTAAGAAGTTTCATTAGTGCCGGCAACATCTGAGGGAGGAAATGGAAGCACCGTTGGAACAAAAGATCATAACAACAGTTCAGGCAAGAGGCCATGGGAGGATGGACATGGGAGCTGCTGAACAGAAGACGGGGACGGACAAGGGGACATAACATATTGGAATAAGAAGGCTGAGAGAGAGCCAAAGGGATACTGGAAAATGGTGTGACTGGTAAGTGATGATTCCATGAATAGAGAAGAGAACATGAGAAATAAGAGACTTAGAAAGAAAAGGATGTTATTTACTTTGTACTCAGCAAAATGGTTGATTGTCTGCTAACACCCTATTCCAACTAGCTTCAGAACAGTCACTTGATGCAGGCCAGAATGATCCGGTCATAGTTGGCAGATTGTAGTTGGAAACAAATCAGCAGTCTTCCCGATCCTCTAGCAATTAGAAGCCGGGTATGAAGTGGTGAGTCTGGCTCAAAGGGAAGGATTTTTCAGTACCTCGTTAGAGGTTCGGAGCTCTGATGGCACAGTTTAAAACCACCAGGTGTTCTACAGGAGAAAGATGAGGCTTTCTACTCCAGTAAAGAGTTAAACCCACAGGGGTAGTTCTACCCTGTCCTACAGGGTTGCCATGAGTTAAAACCGACCTCATGGCAGCCAGTTGGTTTTTCGGTTGGGTTAGAGGTTGATGTAGGAGAGTGGAGCACGTCAGCTGGAGAACAAGAGAGAGCAGGCCAAGAGAGATGCTGGTCAAGAGAGAGCAGGCCAAGAGAGATGCTGGTGTCAACATAAATCAATGTCACTGCCCACCGGGCTGTGGACTGTAAGCCAAAAGTTCACTACTTTATCTCCACTATGAAAATTTACTTTGTAAAAACTAAAGTTTTTTTTCCAACAGTCCTGTTGGCAAGTAGTTTACACATCATATAATTCAACGGTTCAATCATTTAATCATAACACGGAGGATTGTATAATCACCCCCACATCAACTTTAGAGCATTCCCCCTTCCCCATGGTTAAATCGGCCCCAAGATGGCTAATGCAATTACAATCCATTCTAGTGTTCCCTCCCCACTCCCATCTCACCAAAATTGAGTAGATACAATTAAGTTTTCCCTGGTGTATCATATAATACCTTATCAAAATTGAGACTATTTTACACAATTATATTAATTACAATCTTCTAGTCTAAGGAGAAATGTGTCCCTTTAACTTTGATGGTCAGAGACTGAAAGAAGCCATGGTGACACTGTCGGTTAAGCAATGGACTGTGAACTGCAAGGTCAGTCCTATAAAGACTTACAGCCTCAGAACCCCTACCGAGCATCACTGTGAGGCAGAACTGCCTCCATCTTTCCTAGTCCTTCAACAAAAGACTGTGACGTGAAAAGCTTCATTTCCTGAAAGAAATCAGTATGCCCCCCAGTGAGACTGCCGCGTAGCTGGGCAAGCTAGTGTTGGTGAGAATTATTCCTATCTGCAAAGGTCTACGTACAGTTTCATATGTGGTAGGATACGCTGATAGACACCTGTGCTCTATATCCTTTTCTGCGGCAGGATCTTGTCTGCTTGTGTCTCCTTTCTTGCTTGCCAATAATAAAATGCCACAGATGGACACATGTGCAATGACCACATGTGGATGCAACAGTGGGTAATGCAACTAAAAAATGGTGTCGGCATGCTTGCAAGTCATTGATGTCTACCTGAATAAGTATGGTGATAACTTTGCCAAGATACAATTTGACTTTGTTTCAGTAAATTATAAAAAGTTTGCAGTTTTTTATTTTCTGATGGATGTTATGAGCTCTTATTCTTCATTTGGGAATTTTGTTGCCGTTGTTTTTCCTAGATCTCGAACCTACCTAGTCATCTTTCAAATCTATAAATGTATCCATTCGTTTGCCTTATACTTAATATTCATTGAGGAAACAGCCATGGGGATCACCTGAAGAAGCAGGCATCAACCTCGCTCCTCAGTTTTTCACCCCGTATCTGAAGGCTTTCTACACCAGTGAACAGTTACCGTCTGGGAAACTCTCTGGGGCGTCGCTAGGGGTCGGCACTGACTCCATGGCAGTGAGCTTGGTTTGGATGCAGCCCTAGTGGTACAGTGGTTAAGTGCTAGGTGCCGACCAGATACATCAGAGGTTCAAACCCACGAGCCAGCGGAGTGA
>NW_022106471.1:14101900-14103842 GCF_000313985.2 Echinops telfairi
ATGTAGAAGTTGGGTCTACACGAAGCACAGAAATCCAACAGAAGTTACTCTGCTGTACGTGCAGTATCTACTGAGTGCATGGGAGGTTGCCAACAATACCACCATTCGTGCATGCTGAGTCCCCTCAGAGTCCCATAGTTTTTAACAGCCCCTAAGTTGGATTATCTCAGAAATCATCCAATTTACACAGCTCCACAAGCTATTTGGAATTCACAAATTCCATTTTCCCATGAAATTGAAAAAAAAATCCCAAAGCCCATAAATGCTCTGGAAACAGAATGGCAAAATTTTGATCATAACTACTTCCTTGGTCATATGTGATCTGATTTTCAGTAATAAAGTTATTATTAATGGAACTTAATAGGCACTCCCATGTGTTGCTTCCAGATCAAAGTAAAACAGCACAGAAACCAAACTCACTGCCATCAAGTCAATTCCAGCACTCCATACAATGGACTAGCAATGCTCCTTAGGGGTTCTGGGAGCAGACGGCCACCTCCTTCTCGGAGGGAGTGGCTGGTGTGTTAGCAGAGCCTGAACACCTTATGTGATACATTAGATCTACCATTTCCTTTTCTTCACTGAAATTTACGGAATATACCCTGAACAATTTCACAGCGTACAGATCAGAATTTAGTGCTGACAATCTGTACAACTGCCACCTCTTCTAATTTCAAAGCTTTGCATCGCTCCAGAGAAGGCACCTCGTACCCTTTAAGTGATCACATTCCACTCCCTCCTCCTCCAGCGGCCACTGCTCTGCGCTCTGTGTGGATTCACCTGTGGATAGTTTACATAAAAGCAACCACATGAGATGTAAACCTTTAAATCCAACTTCCTTTTACTTACAATAATGTCCTCAGGGTTCATCGGGTTTAGCATGAGTCAGTTATGTCTGCTGTGTCATATTTCATTGTCTACAAAAGTCTACAGTTTATCTATGGATTCATTGATAAAACTCTTGAGATAGTTACACATCTTGGCTATTATTAATGTGGCAATTTTAGGTTTAACTTTTTGAGGACCCACTAAATGGTTTTCCACAAGAGCTGTACCGTTTTCTATTCATACCAAGCGTGTAGGCAGTTCCTGTTCACTGCATCTGCACTAAGAGCTTTAGTTTCCACTTTGATAACAGCCAAGAAGTGTAACTATAAAGTGGGTATAAAGTGACATCTCATTCTGCTTTTGATTTGCATTTCCATAAGGACCCATGAATTTGACTCCCTTGTTAAAAATGTTGATTGTCAGAAGTATAATAGTAATACAAACATCCTTTGCCAGCTATTAATTACTGAGTGCAAACTGGCCCCAAACGTTCACACCTTCTCTTAGTCATTTATTGTACTCGAGCAAAACACCAGCGAGCGGCTTTCATATGCAGAGCTGGTTCTCTGCTTGGGAGGCGGCGGCTCTTGCTCTGCGCCCTAGAGCCCGTTCAGATGCACAGCGACCCCACGGACAGAGAATGAAACACTGCCCAGTCCTGTGTCATCCTCAACAAATGTCCTTGTGTTGGAGCCCACCGATGCTACCCACTGTGTCAGTCCATTTTTGTTGAAGGTCTTCGTCTTTTTCGCTGCCCCTCTACTTTACCAAGCGTGGTGTCCTTCTCCGGGGCCTGGTCGCTCCAGACACGCCCAAAGTACATGAGAAGACCTTCGGAAGGCTAGATATCTGGATTTAGGGAACTAATTCTAGGGGAGGGTTGCTGGAAGATCTTCCCACGCATCTATCTCTCTTCCTTCATCTGTTTCCTTAGTTAATCTTTTTTTATTTTAACATTTTTCAAAATTTATAAATTAGGTTGGGGTTTCTATTTAAGATCATCGATTTTGTATTCAACAGTTTAAACTACCAATCAGCACTCTCAATAGTTTATCTTTCCCACCTCCTTGATTTTCTCATCTCCCTTTTCTGGGTTACGATCTTCCACTTCACC
>NW_022106471.1:14105440-14106657 GCF_000313985.2 Echinops telfairi
CTCTCATGACTCATCACGGACATGCAGCCAGTCCTGGCTAGTAACATAAGGGCTGAAGTAACAGGCATCAAGAAGCCTGTGAGAGACGGAACTCGGCGGGGCTGCCTCACCCTGCTCATTGTTAAATCCATCTCTGTCCTGTTCTATGTCACTGTGAGTGACAAGAAGAAACCACACAGCCCCTTTGAGATGTGGCCCCAAATCTCAGCTGCACAGCCAAGCTTAGCACTTGCAAGTTCTGTCTTCCGTAGGACATGTGAACAGAATTTAGAGCAGTGCTTTGCTGCTACATAAAAAGCACCACCCTTCCTCTACTGTCCAATTCCATGTCCCTCACTTTTTTTTGGAAACCTCACCAAAATCCTATTTAACATCCACGGTTCTAACAACAATGTGTTGCTGGCACCATACCAGTTGTCTTTGTCTCGGATGAGGGTTTCTCTGTAGCTCTCCTCTGTAACTCTCATTTCTTTCTGAAATCTCCTTGAAATTGCTTTTATCATTCAAAATTCTCGAGGTAATCTCTTGAAGGCAATCTGGGCTTTCTCTACCCATGACCAAATTCCAACATCAAGTCTAGATTTTAGGGAGCTTTTCGAGAAGCACTCAACTCCTGGCACCAAATTTCCTCTTAGCTATCTAGTGCTACTACCACAGAAATACCAACAGTAGATGGCTTCAACAACACCCGCCTCACAATTTGTTTTACTTTCGTTTTTTTTGGAGGTTAGAAGCCCACGTTCAGGGTGCTTGCTCTAGAGGAAGGCCTTCTGTGGTGATAAGGATGGCCCGGGGGCTAGATGGTCAGGGGCTTATCAGGGAACAGTTTAGAGAATGGGTGGCACAGTCTGAGGAAGAAGCGTATGGGCACAACTTCCTGTGGGTGTCAGCGAAATGAAGATACATGTGTCTTGCATGAATGCTCACCAAAGAGTGGCCTCTCAGCAGAGGACCATTGTTAACAATCAAGTGGACAGGATGATGAGTTCTATGGCTACCAGCCACTCCTGCCACTGCCCAGTGGTCTCCTGAAGAAAGTGGCCAGGTGTCAGAGCTGGAGACTACACATGGACTCAGCAACACAGATTCCACCCACAAAGGCTAACTTGGCTACAGGCCCTGCCGGGTGCCCGATCTGCCAGCTGCCAGAACAACATGAGTCACAGATAAGGCACTACTCTTAGGAGTGAAGAGCCAAAAATCCGGTGGCAGGTTGA
>NW_022106471.1:14116073-14138666 GCF_000313985.2 Echinops telfairi
CTACACATCCGATTCAACTCAGTGGCGGTGAACTTTAGCCATATTGCTGTGACTTGCAAAGAATCTTGAAACATATCTATTTTTTTCTTCTTATATGTTTCTAACCCTCAATAAGATGGACTGACATTGTGGCTGCCAAAAGGGGCTCAAATGTAGGCGTGATTGGAGGTGGGTGCAGCACTGGCAGTCTTGTTCTGCCATACATAGCGTTTCTCTGATTCGGAACCAGCTCAAAGGCTCCAAACAACAACAATAACAACAACCTTGATTCAACAACCCTGATTTAGGAAGGAAGACCTAGATTCTCTACAGCAGTGGTTCTCAGCCTTCCTAATGCCGTGACCCTTAAATACAGTTCCTCATGTTGTGACCCCCAACCATAACATTATTTTCATTGCTTCTTCATAACCGTAATTTTGCTACTGTTGTGAATCGGTCGACCCCTGTGAAAGGGTCGTTCAACTCCCAAAGGGGTCACGACCCAGAGGTTGAGAACCGCTGTCTAAAACGTTAACCATGACAAGTCTATGAAGCACAGTTCTGCCCTGAAACATATGGGTTTGGCATGAGTCAGAACCACCTCAATAAAACCTGTTTAATTTTAATCTATAAAGCATGCATCTTAACATGAGCATATTAAGAATAAATTTTCTTCACCATCGTTAACACAAAAACACTACCAATTCTCATATAACACTGCTAAAATGCATTAAATTCCTTAAACAATTTAAAATACTTCAATAAATCAGACTTCAGTTAAATAGAGTAATAGTAACATAGTATCAAATTTTTTGAGAATATGTTTTTTAAATCCTTTTATTGGGAGCTCTTTGAACCCCTGACCTTGTGATTTGAAGACCAGCACTTACCCATTAGGGCCACCAGGACCCCATGGTATGATTAAACTGTGGTAAATAATTTCTAGTCCAGAGGTAATCAAATACCGAGTAGTTACCAGAACTAAACATTGTAAGTATTCAACAAAGGAAATCCTACATCTAAAAAGTAACCATGTTATGTATTTGCACACACACTCAACTTACAAGCATCTGTGATTGATAAATGGATTGTTAGAATTCCCTCTAGCAAACAGTGAACAAGCAGCTTTAATGAGGCTTCTGACCCTACCTTACGGATCGCCTAGGGAATCTGAGAGCCAGTACTTTCCCACCAGATATGTCAGATGCTACAATTCCGACTTGCAAATCTTGTTTCTTTCTTTCTAGATTAAACCTTTTTAAAACTTTCTTAGCTGTGCAACAATAAGCAAGACGCTTCGGAAACATTACAAGAAGCATTACCTTCTCCAATGAGCACTTGGGGAACAGATTTTCAGAGGACAGCGTTTTAGAAGCAGTAGGAACCTCATTGTGTCCAAGTCCCACGTTTCACAGAAGAAAAAGACAAACCGCACAGGGGTTAAATGCTTTGCTGAAGGTCTGCAATCTGATCGATGGTAGAGCGGGGATGGGAAGCTAGTCACCTGGCTCTCAGTCCTGCACAACAGTGGTCTGAAAAGGCAATTTCCCAAGCCTGTTAAAAAATCACACGTTTCCTACCTCACACAGACCACTCCAGTTGTTGGCATGAAGAGCTATTCTTCTCAACATGGGGGGACCACTGAATGTTCTTTGATTCAGCAGGCTGCCTTGTGGCAGAAATGCATGGAGCATGCGGGTACAGCGGCTGACCATTCAAGGTGCTGCAGGCACTGAGTGAGATGACAACCACTGCGCGGAGATTAGCCTCACAGCCTAAGTCATCAACTCACTGCTTCCTGAAGGGTTGCTATGTTAACATTACTAACCCAGGTGCTAGGAGGAATACATAAGGAAGAGAAGAATGTGAAAGGAGGGTGGAAAAGAGGGTTAAACCTCCCTATAAGCCTCAAGGACTTAATTCTAATGTAGAATACAAGTCAGACGTGAGTGTTCCAGTGTTTAATATAAGCACCCCAAATTCACTGCCATCAAGTTGATTCTGATTTCTATCAAGCCAAGTCATTCTGCTGCATGGAATGACCTCACGGGCTGCCCAAGGCAGCTGACGGCCAATATTCGGTCTCATAGACCAGCTGGTATGTTTGAATCTCAGCCATTCCCACTTTTTCATTAGCAGCTAAGCATTTTAACCATCGGGCTAGTATATCTCCTGAAAAAGAGACCTTAGCAACTACAGGGAATCTGCAAGGGACAAATCATTAGAGAACATAATCATCAAGGGAGAAGCATGCGGCTTTCTTCTCCTGTGAAGAGTTCATCTCAGAAACCCACAGGGGCACTTCTACTCGGTCCTATGGGGTCCTTATGATAAGGTGACCAGATGTCCCACTTTTGGTGGGACAGTCCTGATTTTTAACAATCTGTCCCGCGTCCCGCGGCATTTTAAAAAAGTCCCGATTTTTGGAAAGAATGCATGACAAGCTAGGGTATATGGTTTTCGGCTGCCATGTGGCTATTTCACCAGGATATGAGTTTTATCAATGGTGTCCTGCTTTACCAATGTTAAAATCTGGTCACCTTACCATACGAGTGGGCATGGGCTCGACTGGCAGTGAGCTCATATATATATCTGTAAGGGAGAGTCATTAACCTCATTCAAGCTGCTTGGTCATTGTTTGCTAGAAGCAATTCTAACAGAATCCTATAATCAATCATATTTATCAGTCAATCAATGTATCAATCTCTTTCTATAAATGTATGTATGTAGATTGATGCATACATATAGAGATTAATACATATACACACTTGCAACATACATGTATGTGTGTGTGTGTGTGTGTAATATATGGCTCATATGCTTGTAGACACTAGCAAGTGCCACGTCCATGTCAGCTATGTGGCTTCAGGTTGCTCTTGCCCAGCCCCCCTCTGGAGCTGATGAACACAGACATGCAGGTCAGACCCCAGGCTGCTGGCTACGAAGTGGTGAATTCAGAGTTGGCAGGTATAATGGAAGGTTGTTGCTGCACAGATACAATGGCTCACAATTCCCTGGATCAACTGGCCGCTGGCTCAAGTCCACAGAACCAGAGATATGATGAGGAGAAGCCGGAGGAAAGATGCGGATCCAGAAAAAGCAAGAGAACTTCCACAGAATGTCCATCTGGATTAGAAACACGGTATACCCATGAGGAACTCCCCATTCAGTGGTCAGCTGCTCGTCACAGGTCTCAGCATAGGGGGCTGCACGAAATCAGAACACAGCATGGTGGATGACTGCATCATCACTCCCAAGCCCGAGACTCATGGCCCAGTCACGATGACACATAATCTTTACCCTCATTGGTGGTTACTTACTTGTAAAACAAAAACAAGGGAAATGCCACTATAAATAATAACATGAGAACGATACATTCACTTTTTCTAATGGATAAGAGAAAGATTTATATAAAAAGTACTTATATATCAAGGAAGCATCCCAGCCCAGTCCAAATCAAGTCTGTAAGTCCGATACTAGTCCCTAAGTCCCTCTTCAGACTTAGGCAGTCACACGCAATGATCCAGAATGCAGGCAGATCATAGACCGATGGGTATGAAGTCCTGTGGATCCAAGGTTGGTGGAAACACGGCAGCACTCCAGCAGCTCCCAGGGTGGCCAGCAAGCAGGAAGGTGAAGGCAAGGTTGGTGGGGGGAAGGGGGGGAGGTTGTTCCCTGGGCCTTCCTTATGAGAAGGCCACATCCACAAGGAGGCACCATTAGGCTGAGACCTGATTAACAGGGTTTCTAAATACTAGACCAGCACTAATAATCTTAACTCTCTAGTAATCAACTGTTGTACTATATTATTTTCTAAAATCAATGAAGTTGTAAACAGAATTTAGAAAACATATAGTCTAAGAAGATGTTAGCTATCTACTAACTAGTGAAGCACAAGTTTAAGAACATTATTATTTTTTAAAGAATATAAGGGAGGTGGATCCAAGATGGTGAATTCCAAAACCCAAACCCTCACTGCCATCGAGTCCGTGGTGACTCACAGTGACCCTACAGCGCAGGGTGGAACCGCCCCAGTGGGTTTCCCAGACGGTACATCTTTCCTGAAGGATAAAAGCCCTGTCTTTCTCCCAGAGGACAGATGGTGATTTCGAACTGCAGACCTTTAGGATCACAGCCCAATGCATAACCATGATGCCACCACGGCTTCTAAATGGCAAATTAGGCAGACAGGTCACCCAGACCCTCAACAACAAAGACTCAAGACATCAAGAGAAACAGCTTTGTTTGGCAAACCTGGAGTACAGTACTTCAAAGGAAAGAGAAAGAGCTTGACTGCAGACCAGTAAGAGGAAGATGCTGAACATCCCGTAGGTCAGCCCACGTGTTCAGATATTAAATAAGTCTCAACAGACATGAAAGTGCTGGATGACATATACAGAGTTCCATAACAGAATTAAATCAGAAGCAATGACAGAGTTCTGAAAACTTGCAAATATTTCTAAATTAAAAAACATACTTGTAAATCACCCAAGAATTAGAAAATAAGCCACGATGGTCATCTGGAACTAACACAAATGAGAGCGAAGAAAGAAAGATGGCTGTTAAAAGCATCATCCTTTCCCCGTAAGCTCCCCGGACTTTGACTCAGAAGACTCACTGCTGTGAAAATTTCAATTCTCTCAACTTGATCTACACAGTTCCATGTAATCCCAATGAAAATCTTTGCAGGATATTTTGGTAGTAATTGACCACCTGAAATATTCTAATTCAACCTAAAATATTATGCATTTAATCCCAAAACTAATAAGGACCAAAAGTCTAGTTATTTAGTTGTTTGTTTTAAGTTGCAGGATTCACATGACCCGACCTAAAGACTGTTGCTCCCACTTGCTGGCAAGTTGACAGCTTACCTATGAGACTACAGTCAAGCCCGTAACTACGAGACGACAATAATGGAGACAGTGTGATATTGGTTTAGCTACAGTGAACAGCCACAGAGAGCATACTTCTATTACCATAGACTCGTACAGAAATGTTGCTCTATTTAAAACTTAGTTGATGGTACAGTAGAGAAAGAAGAACAAAGGAACAATGTTGGTTTTCTCCCGGTCAACATAATCCTTTCCTTTTCTCACGGAATCTTGATGGTTCCTTCATCCACAGTCATGGAGAAGCACAAATTCCAGCCCAGTCACTTCCAAACTATGTGCCCATTAGTGAATTACTTGACCCTCTGACCCTCAGTTTCCTCATCCTAATTAGTCATTCGTGTAGTGCACAGATTAAATTAGATAAGCAAGGTAAGAGGAATTACAACATTCATCATGCCAAGTCCTTGTCTGTAAGCTCTTCCGCGTGAGGAGTTTGTGTTTTGAATGACTCAGTCTGGGACACTGAGGACTCTCACAGAAAGCAAGCACTTCGTATTGCACGTACCTGGGCTGGGTTTTTATAACCCAAGAGTAGATTTGCTGCTTTTATGTCACCATGAATATATTCATTCTCATGTATATATTCCAGTACATCCAACTGTGGAAATAAATAAATAACACCAAGTTACACTGCTGTCTATTCTGTAACACCAAGTCATACTGCTAACTCGTCATCAATGGAACATGTTGACTATCAACTAACACATGCATTTGTTTTCATTTTAACACTGGCAAAATAAAAGAGGTCACAATTATTTTAATCATCCTCTGCTAAACTCTCACTTCTACTAACTTATCATCCTGTAAAAAATGTTGATACACAGTTCAAATGTAAAATGCCTTTAATGAAACTCTGATGGAAAGAAACCCAAGTTCAACATTGTCTGCACCCTTGAGAGCTCAGCCAAATCACACCGTGTAACAGACAAAGCACAGAGCAGAGCGGAGCTCTGGAGCAAAGCAGTCATGGACCGACTCCTTCTCCAAGTTGTAATCACTGCACTTGCATGTAAATAACACTAGCTTTCTAGGTTTGCTGCCAATTGCTCCTGCCTCCCCAGGGGGTATTTTCATAAGTGTACCCAAGAGGTATTTCATAAAAAAATAAAGAAAAGAAAACATGTATCTGTGAAGAAAAAATAGCAAAAGGAACTTACTAAATAGGAGAGAGAGCTCTGGGAAGCAAATGTAAGAAAAGGCACTGCCATCGAGTCCACTCAGACTACAGGGCAGGTGGAACTGCCCCTGCGGGCTTCCTAGACTGTCAACCTTTACGGGAGCAGAAAACCCCGTTCTTTCTCCTGGGTGCCCAGTGGTTTTGAACTGCAGACCATGCAGATCGCGGCCCAACTGTTAACTATCAGGCCACAAGGGCTCCTGCAAACTTAAGAAGGTGTGTGTTCTTTGAGTAAAAAAACACAGGCACACATGAAGTCTTGGGAACCCCAGATTAAAACCCCATGTCAATGAACATTGGAAAAGGCTTTCCCCCTCTGGAGATAGCTCCCTAGTCCCAGTTTTGAAACCTAATGCTTGCAGCTAGTGCTAGCTGAGCACTGGCTGGGTAGATGGAGGGTAAGTGCACACACAGATCCACAAGCTCCATTGCCATGTTCCAATTTGGCAGCAGTACTTTCTCTGGCCTCACAAAGGAGAAAAATAAGTTGAGGTTCAGGCCAACCAAACACAAACTAGATAAGATGAATGTGTGACATAAACAAAATGTGTGCATGGGTGCTATTAAGATTTCATTGCTTCTTATTTGGCAAAGTATCTATTATTCATTGCCACAACCAAGTACTTCCACCATCCCAAACTCATAATAAAAATTTTATAGCACCCCCATACCATCACATGTTCAATGTGGAAAATAATCCGTTTTGCCGTAATTTGCATTGTGATAAATTTGAGGGAGCTTCAGAAAGTTTACAGGAAAAATGGAATTTAAAGAGAATGGAATTTTTCCACAAACTTTTCGAAGCCCCCTTGCATAAATGACATGAGAGGTTTATTTTTACAGCCATGGCAACTTGTTCTGAAATGTAAAACGAAGCTGTAAGGAAAAAAACACACAAACAAATAAATAACAGGCTGCAGAACCAATGCCTAACTGAGTTTGGATTGCCAAACACAGCGTGGCCTGCCCCTTACTGGACCTGTTACCAATCTCATCCAAACGCCCTCTACTCTCCACACCCGACAGCGCTAGGGCGGTGACCCTCGTTCTCTGATAATCCCACAAAGGGTGAAGACGTGTACACAGTAATAAGCAAGAAAAGTGGAGCGGATGAAAATAGCCACTCCTTCTTACCATCCGGATGCCTAGGTGCAGGACGGTTGACTTCTTAAAAGTGCCTCGCTGGTCTGAGATCTTCTGTAAGTCCGTCCCCAGTCTCTCCATCACCATAAATCTGTAACTATGAGCAAGAGGCATCAAGAGGTCATCTTGACATCAGAGTGCTCGACATTATCTCCTAATGAGTCTCAAAGCCAGCAGAGAAGGGCGGTGCAGTATGGAACACTAGGGGACGCACGCCCGTTCATAATCTTGCTGCACCATGCGGTCTCTTCGGCATTCACCACCAACCCTCCCGCCAACTCAAGGTAGCCTTGTACCTTGCTTCAAAATTACTGTTGGTTCATTTTGTTTTTTATTGAGATCCTTTAAAGATCATGTGAGTAAAGCACTAAGCTCTGACTCTTGTTTTCTCCCCCATTAAATAAAAATAATATCCTCTTTTTTAAAAGAACTCTTATTAATGACAATGTGCTGCTGCTGCTTTCAGGTGCCATCGCGTCGGTTCCAACCCACAGGGAACTTACGCGCAACAGAAGGAGACCCTGCCTAGTCCCATGGTTCCTGTGCCCGAGCCCACGGGCGAGTCGTGGCTTCCCTCCATCTCCTCGAGGGCCTTGCTCTTTTCCGCTGCCCCTCCCTCTCCTTTACCAAGACCAGACAGATAATGTAAATGAGAATCCCTGCCACCAAATGGGTATCAAATAAAGGGTATCTTTGTAAGAAGGCGTTATCTGTGAGTTGCTCTCATGTGGTGACTAGCCACATTTGGTGGTGTGAAATGACAAATTCTTTGTTACAGCTTCTCTAAGAGCTGGAGCTTAATTAATCTCCCTGTCCCGAGTCCGCGGTGAACTCCATGACTTCCTTCTAGCAAACAGGGTACAACGTGTGTGAGGAGCTACCGTGTCTGGCGTTAGGTGACACAGACATTGTGCTTTCCACAGGACGTGTGTGAGTCTCTGGCATCTCTGGTTTGCTCTCTCTTTGTACTGCTCGCTCCCATCTGCTAGGTTGCCATCAGGACACTCAGGCAGCCAATGGATACGCTCACTGACAAAGCAACTCCCAGCAGTTGCACAGTCAGTTTGAAAGCAGATCTTCTAAAGCCTACCAATGGTCACATGAGTGTACTTAGACGTAGATCCTTCTCCAGTTAAAATCTGAAGTGAATGTAGCGCGCGCGCGGAGGGCTGATAGGATCCCTATAAGAGATCCTGACCCAGAACTATCCAGATTTCTGCCCCACAGACACTGTGAGATATGGTTTGTTGTTTTAAACCACTGTGCTTCCAGAAATTTGCTACAGAGTAACAGTAAGAAAAGCTATGAGGCTATTTAATAATAATAATAATTTCATTTTACCTTTTTCCGTTAAATGTAGTCAGCCCAGAGCCATAAAACAGAGGAATTCCTAAATAATCAAGTTGCTTGAGTGTTATCCACTTTTTGACTGCAAATAGAAATTTGAAAAGAAAGGTTCTTTTCTTACCTTTGCCGAGGGGCTAAGATTTATTTCTCACTACCATCAAGTTGTTTCTGATCCACAGCCACCCTACAGGGCCGAGTAGACGAATGGCCCCTGTGTGTTTCACAGCCTCATCTTTCCCCCAAGGAGCGGTTGAGCTGGAGGATTTGAACTGCTGACCTTGTGGTTGGCAGTCCAATGGGTAACGTAGGCATTATGCCACCAAGGCTCCTTGAGGACTTATTTAGCTAGCCTAAATGGTAATAAAAATCTTCCTCGAGAAGAACAAGTGCTCTACCCCTAGTTTCCAGTTTCCAAGGCCATTTATTGTCACCATATTTCACACAAAACCTGTACATAAATTTTAAAATAAAACCAAATTGTAACAAAAAGCCACAGTCTTATGAAATGCATTGGTATCATATATGTAGATGTCTCTGTTCATGAAAAAACACATTCGTTCATTTGTATGCTAGCTAATTCCTAAATATACCACAAAATAACTACTAAAGAATCAGGAGATAGCTTTTTCTGCCCTATTCCTTTAAAACCCGAAGCAGTGGTGGTCTACCAAATAGATACTGAGCAGAAAATCATGGTACACAGAAATTCTTTGATTAAATTTAGCTTAAAAATATAAAAGTCACTTAAACAATCAACTAACATATTTAATTTTATACTTTTCTACTATGTATGTTTAATGTTTAAGACAGCTCTACTGATAAGCAATCAAGTTTAATGGATTCTATTTGTCACTCTGACATAGTTTAAGCAGTTAGTAAAGACTGCAGTCTTAATGTTTAGAAGGTTTTATTAAGGAAAACAAAGTTAATTATTGAGGCCAGACCATTATTCTTTTTCTTAAACATGTTACAAAATATCTCCACTATAAGACAGTCATTACTCAAATCAGCTTCTATAATGCTTTGCTTCGCCGAGCCACAGCACACAGAATTTAGAATACGTGTCTGTATCCTTCTGTAGCTCGGCTCACTTTCATTTCATGTTCTGATTGATTCTCTCATCTACGATTTCTCGCATCGGATATATAGCTCAAACTAATTTCCCAACATTACAGCCTCTAATATTTTTATTTTCTTAACCATTGCAATATTTACCATTCCTGTTCACCTTAATCCCCGCGAAGGTCACTCCATGTGTTTATATGTCTAGTGGCCATTTTCATGCACTCTTCTTACATTCTACTTGCCCATATAGACCCTCACAAAATAAGTCATCTTTCTATCCTATCTTTCACAGCTGGCGAATTCTTCATCTCTTAAGGCAAGGGTGCGACATTTTATGTAAGGTAGTAGAAACAGCTTTGACTTAAAATATATCATCCATTATGTATTACATACTAAGATTTTTATACCATCTGTCTGGATTTTTATGTATTTTGGCATTTAACTGTATCACTTTACAATGAAATTTCTTACTGAGAACAATTTTCTTGAAGGCCAGAAAGACCAAAATATAAGTATTAATGCCCACTTTAGCAAGCACAAATATGAAAGGAGATCACTTTGCTAATTTTACTTACTGCAGTCTCTTTTTGCAGCTCGTTGATAAAATTTAAGTTCTGAAAATAATGGGCCATTTTCCTGATATTCCTGTAAAAGAAGAGGAAAAATTAATTTGACCAGGGAAGAAAACCACGAGGATGAAAGTGATATTGCAACCGTGGCTTTATGAGTATCCATGTGAAATGCAAATTAGGACCTAGCTCACTTCTTTATAAAACTTGGGCCCTAGATTTTCACTGAAACATCTTAGAGAAGCACTCAAAATGATACTTGAAGACTACCATTTGACCTATGATACATTGTGATTGCTATATCTGTATGTCTTGCCTAAACCACACCCATGGCCATCCCTGTGTTTCCGGCCACAGGGACTCCACCTCCCACAAAGCCGTTGGTGGATTCAAGCCACCAACTTCTCAGTTAGAGGCCACTTACTTAACCACTGCGTGACTAGGGTTCTTCTTCTATGTCTCTCGCCTGAGAAATCTATTCTTCTCAGGAAAAGCACTTACACAAAGCATTGAGAACTGCTCACGTGGCTCTCAGTCTGTACCAGGTGGATACATTACAAATCACTACCTAGAGGTTCGTTCACACATAACACCCTTGCAGAGCCCCTTCCTGGACTCTGCTACATTGTCTTCACTGATTGAAGCGAAAGTGGTACACAGAAATAAAACACTATCCTTGTTTTAAAGACCTTACTATCTACAGTTAAGAAAGTCTTAAAGGAAATGTCGTTATTGTAATTGGCAGGTGCCATAGAGTGGGGTCTGACCTACAGCAACCCTGTGTCCAACCGAATGAAACACTGCCCAGCCCCGTGTCATCTCCACAACTGCTCTTATGTTCCAGCCCTTCAATGCAGCCACCGTGTCCATCCATCTTGTTGAAGTTCTTCCTCTGTTTCTGCACTGCTCCACTACTTTGCCAATCATAAAATGGTTCCAACTTTTGCATTCTGATCGACAGTAATGAACAATGCATATTGATTGTATCTCTGATGAATTTCAGACCAAAGCCATTGGCAGAACTCATCAACTTCATTATAACCTTTTGTGGTTGGTGCATAAATTTGAATAATGTTGTATCGAATGAATTTCCTTGAAGGAAGAGAGAGATAATCCTACCACACACAGCACTGTACTTTAAGATCAATTTAGAAACGTCCTTTTTGACGATGAATGCAACGCCTTCCCTCTTGATGGTTTCATTCCCAGCACATGCCACCACATGATTTTCTGGTTCAAAAGGGCCAGTACTAGCACAGTTCAGCTCACTCATGCCGAGTAATATGTGTGCATTCCATTTCATTTCTGAGGACTTCCAAATTTCCTACATTCATACTGCATACATTCCAAATTCTATTAATTGATGTGTGCAGCTCTGTCTTCTCATTTTGAGCTGTGCACTATCAACAAAGGAAGGTCCCAAAGGCTTGACTCCCACAGGCTTTACTCCACCCAGGTGATCACGGTCAACTCCACCTCGAGAAGGCTGCTCTTTCTCGTCACATTGTGAATGCCTTCTGACCTGAAGGCCGCGTCTTCGGGCACTATCTCTGACAATGTTCTGCTTCTTTTCACGAGGGCTTCAGTCTCTGACAATGTTTGGATTCAATCCATAAGGTTTCCCACGGCTAATTCCTCACAAGTGGACAGTCCATTCCAACTTTGTAGCCTAATTTCATCCGGAAGCTCCGCTGAGACCCATCTGTTCACCCCGGGTGACACTGCTGGTGATATAGCTTCCAGCATCACAGCCACACACAAGCCGCCGCAGTACAACAAACTGATAGACAGGATGAATGTATAGATGTATTCATGTTGCACAGGTAGATGACAAACAGAAAAACAGAAATTCAGAAGGTTTCCCCAAATCTGGTTTCAACCATGTGAAAAATTTTATGCATTTAGCTTATAGAGAAAGTGATAAAAATAAACATGAACAATGCTTTTTTTTTAAACCAAAGCAAAGGGAATAAAACATGAAAATAATGTCAATATATTAAATAAGCATTTTAAACAATACTTACCACTTTTATTACATATCTTGCATCTTCATCCAGTTTATTTGTGGGGAATGCTGCAGAAAAAAAGAGAAGAAAACAGCTGCTTTCAATGACTACTCACTGCACAAGCCAGTGTGCGAGGCATTTCCACAACCGCTTAAAGAAGTACATCTCCACTGGACATCATCTGCAAGTCAAGTTTAGAGAAGCTGAATAACTTACATACTAGCCAAAGGCAATTTGGGGATTGAAATGCAACTCAGACACTTTATCAAAAGTATCCAAACTTTATTTAGATATTATTTTTAAATAACTTAAATTTTATTGAACTATCTAAAGCAACAGACAATATCAAATATAAGTATATGAATCAAAGATGTAGGCAGAAAAAATTTTCCTATGGCATTAAATATAATAGATGATATATACTTAAGGTCCTGTAATCAATTTCACAAAATTAGAACCTACCTATAAAAACTTGGAAATGAAAATTGATGAATTCTGTGTGTGAATTTGAAAATATTTCCACTTCACAGAGTTCTAAAATAAACCTCACTAGAATAAAAATTAGGTCCCAAATAATCATATTCTGCATCTAGCAGTCATTATTCCTCGCTGAGAAAGTATTCAGGAAGAACCCTCAACATTTCTCAAGCTGAAGTCAGTGGAGAAAACATTAGCACCTCAATGTGCCTTGTTTAACAGTTGTAGGAGCAACATGGGCCCCTGGTGGCACAGTGATTACACACTGCGCTGCTCATGGCAAGGTCAGCAGTTTGAAACAACAAGCTGCTCCTCAGGAGTAAGGAGGGGCTTCCTACCTCTCAAGAGTTACTGTCTCAGAAACTCACAGAGGCAGTTCTACCCTGTCCTATAGGGTAGATTCGATGGCAGTAAGAAATGGGCAAAACAGAGCCATACAGGACACATTAAAGGAAGGAATACATCGAGTCTCCGCAGCAAAAGAACTTGGTTGTTTTTCAGCCATTTCAGGAGGTAGTAGGCAATCAAGATATGCTGGTATTCAAGGAAGAAGTACAAGGAGCACTCAAGGCAGTGATGGAAAACCAGGCTCCAGGAATTAACATACACCACCTGAGGTGTTTCAACAAAGTGATGGAAAACTGGAAGAACTGACCCATTTTTGGAAAGAAATTTGCCGGCCAACTGACAGGAAAAGATTCACATTCATGCCCAATTCAGAGGCAATCCAACAGAACTATTAAACAGTATCATTATCACCGCAAAAGGTAAAATTTTACAGATAATAATCTAAAACTAGTTGTACCAATACATGGCAAGAAACTGCCAGACACTGCTGGTATCGGATGGATCTTGGCAGAAAGCAGAGAATACCAGAAAGATATTTAGCTGCTTTTTATCATTTGTAAAAAAGTGTTCAACTTTAATAAATTACAGATACGTTTCCAAAGAATGGGAATTCCAGAATACTTCACGGGGTCTCTGTAACCATCGTACACAGACCAAGAGGCAGTTGTTCATAGAAAACAAGGGGAGATACATGGTTCAAAATCAGGAAAGGTGTGTAACAGGTCTGTATCCTTGCATCATACTTACTCGAGATGTATGCCGAGCAAATAATCTCAGAAGCTGGACCACAGGAATGAGAACATCACCTCAGGATCGAAGGCAGGCCCAAGAACCACATGGCACATAACCTTGCTTGCTGGCAGCGAGCAGCACTTGAGGCCAAAAGTCCAGTCTTCAGTGGGGTTGGTGCCTGGACACCAAGGACACACACACCCTCACAAATGGACCAATCAGCAAACCCCTCGCAACCGGAGAAAAGACCAATGTCAAAGCTTTCATTTTACTTGGATTCACAAAATGGTTCAGGGAAGCGGCAGTCAAAAAGTCAAAAGCATTGTGCAGATATGCTATAAAAGGCCCCCTGGAAAGTTTGAAAAGCAAAAATGTCATTTTGAGGAGTAAGGTGCACCTGATCCAGGATATGGTATTCTCAGTCATCTCATATGCATGGAGAAGGTGGACAATGAATAAGAAAGACTGAAGAAAAACTCATATACTTTGATTATTATTATGATGGTGAAGAATGAGCAGAGCTGCCTCAGAAAAAGTACAGCCAGAACGCTCCTTAGAAGTGAGGATGGCGAAACTCATATATTTAGAATAGGATATCAGGAGGGACCAGAGCCTGGAGAAGACATCATGCTTGGTAAGACAGAGGGCCAACCAACAGAGAGGAGGAGCCTCGGTGAGACAGCCTGGCATAGTCGCTGCCACAATGGGTGGAAGCTCAGCAACAATGATGAGGATGGTGCAGGGCAGACCAGGTTTTCCAGTGTTGGGCAAAGGATTGCTATGAGTCAGAAATGGCCCGATGGCACCGAACAATAGCAGCAACAAGAAATAAGAATCTCCTGATACAAATTCCTTGCCATTTCACGTTATTGGCATCATTTTAATTCCCATTTTTTATTTAGATTTCAGATAAGTAATCCGACTCCATAATCTCTTCTACATTATCTGAATGATTCCGATGTTGCTCTATTTTCAAATCTCATTAAAAGGAATTAACATATAAAATTATAGTATTAAAGTATGTTAATTCTGACATCCATTTACAGTCTTCATCCATTTATTTCTTCCTTCCTTCAACTAGCCAATACTTATCGGAAAGCCACAATATGCCAAGAATGGTGGTAAGTGTTAGTTAGGAGGATATTTTAAAGAAAAGGAAACAAAAAAAGATAGAGCCCGGGTTGAATACAACTAAAAATTGATACTTTCAAAGTGAGCACAAGATCAGATTCCTCAGCTATACTTGTGGCACATTTATCAGAAAGTCTGTGTTCTCATGTCTTTTTCCTCACTCCTCCCCCATTTCCTAACTGTGCCAACGGTTATCTGTTCTCTATGAATTCACATCACAGATGTAAAAAAAATACACAACAAATTTATTAAAGCATATAAATTCTATTTTACAGTTGAAGCAACTCAGGCACACTTTTCTTTACCTTTCCCCAACATTTCTGAGGTCAGCAATACTATTAGCCAGTTGAAGAAATAACTTCAATTTTAGCTGATATTAGATATACACTGTGAATTCAGACTGCTGTACAGTAACAAAGAAACTAAACTATATTTGTATCTATTAAAATCCTCTTTCCATATTTATTCATGTAAAGATACTTCATTTTTCAGTTGATATTAGATATAAATTGTGAATTCAGAGTTCTGTGCAGTAACAAAGAAGCTAAACTATATTTGCATCTATTAAAATCCTCTTTGCATCTTTATTCATGTAAAGATACTTCATTTTTCTCCCTCACAGAAGTCTCAGGGGAACTGCAGGAGTGAATTCACCAGAATAGAAGAGTCCACACAGGGGACCGGGTCCGGACTCAGTAAGGAAGAATACCCCAAGGTATGGTGCCTGCGCCTGAGACCTAGCCCCGCCTCAGCCCTGGTCCACTCAGAACAAAGCCTATTCTAAGCAATGGCTTTATTTCCTGAAGGAAAAGTTGGTAGAAAATCCCTGCTTCTAGTTTAAAAGTGACCACAGCAGTAGAGATGATTTCAAGCCTGGTAGAGGGCACCATGTGCAAGGGCACAGAAGGAAAGCAGGAGTGTTACTTAGATGAATATTGTTCAACAGGCCTTCTGTACTGGTGGGTCGCAAATTGGAGGATTCAACCAATCAACAGATAGAAAATATTGGGGGTGGGAGAGGGAAGGAATAAAAGCAGGAAGTGATCAAGGCTACCCTTCAAAGGTTAAGAGGGAGTATGCAGTGCCACTTACACTGTGTTTTCATTTATTAGGTATTATAAGCAGGCCAGAAGTGATTTAAAGTGTGCAAGAGATGCGCATGTTACGTGCAAACACTAAGGTGACTGATGTAAGGGACTTCAGCATCTGTGGGCTTTGGCATCTCTGGAGGATCCTGGAACCAATCACTCTGGGATACCAGGGAACAACTGTATTTTGCTGCCAGTGGGAAAAAGCTAACTGACCACTCCAATGCCTTACTTCCTTATTCCAATTAGTATATCCCTAATTATTTTATACTCTTGATGAGTGATCATTCTGTTTCTCATAATCATGTATTGACACACACTCGCGGCCACATGCCCATATTTGTCCATTGTTAAACAAGATTGTCTATCAGCCCCCAAGCCAGTATGATGACGTGACCAATCCCCAAATTCACTGATTAGAAAGCTCTTACAAATAGATGCATTGTTTGAATTAACAGATTGTCCTAGGGTGATGGTCAGGGGTCCTGGTGATTCAGCAGTCAAATCCTTGCCTTCCACATGGGAGACTGAGGTCTAATTCTTGGCCAGTGACCTTCAAGCACAGTCACCGTGCACATATCTGTGACACTTGTATGTTTGATACGGAGCAAGTTACAGAATAACTGCTGAGCTAAGATAAGGAAGAAAGGCCCGGCAATCTATTTATGAAAGATCAGACCATGAAGACCCTATAGATCCTCAGATCCCTGTGCACAGGGGATGCCATGAACTGGGGCCAACTCTACTGCGGCTGGCAGAAACAGCCTATCTCTTCTTTATGGTGGAGCAATCTATCCACCAATTAATGAAACCAGTATTTATTTTCAGTGGGTAAAGCCCGATTGTAACTAGAATAAAATCATGATAGGACAGGCACGGTTCCCAATTTTACAGTCTAATGGGAAAAATCAATCAACAAATACACACAGTTTTAAAACTGTGAGTGTAGTGAACATGCGAGGGAAAGGTATGTTATGAAAATGCGTTCTTTACTTGATAGAGAAGAAAATGGCTGATCAAGAGCAGTTGCAGTGGTAGTGAAGAAGCAGACAGAAATTCAGTTAACACTTTCCAATGAAAGTTTCCAGAGCCAAAAATGTAGTTGGGGCCTTGCATTCTGAACAGATCACATGAGTAGGGAGGCCAGACTGATGGGGAGAGTGCATATCAACAGATCAGTGAAAATTCTGGCAAGTCAGATGAGAGGATTATAACTTCAACTGGAGCGTTATAGTACATGAGAGAAAAGAACAAATCCCAGCTAGATTCAAGAAGTCAAATGGGAGGATGTACTGAAGTACGTATCTACTATTTGTTTTCACCTCTTAGAATGGGAATAGCCTCACAGCAGACTTCTGTTGAGAAGGCTTAAGGAATAATCCCCCTGAAGAAACAAGCATATGGATGTATCCATAATACGGCGACTGAACACCACCGTCCACAGTACAGGCGCCCGGGCTTCCCGAGGCATGGCTAATTCCATGGCAACAGGGAAAAGACGGGATGAGCGACGTGAGCAAAAGTGAAATACAAGGAAACTGGTTGCTGTTGCCTTGGTTCCAATCCATGGTAACTCTGTGGAACTGAGCCCCTGCCTGGTGACCACGGAAAGCTGTTGTTTCTCAGCAGGTAGGTTTGGGGAACCAGATCCCCAGGTTTTCTTCTGAGTAACCAGCCTCTGGGTCAACTTCGTCTGCCAAGCTTTCAGTTTGGAGCCGGGCGCTGTCACCACTTTGGCCACCCAGGCACTCCAAAAATACACTAATGTTAGTGATGGATTTTAAACCATGGAAAAAATAAATACTCATGGCTCATACTACTTACTATACAGCTAGTGATAAATAAATGTGATAGATGAACAGCTCTTCCTTGCTGCCGAGATCCTTCCCAATTAAAAAAATATATAGAAGGAATAAGATTTTTTTAAATGAGAAATAGAGAATGATAGAAATAGAAAAATTACTACTTGGTAATATTACATTCATCATGTGACAATAAAAAAAATCATTAATGGATGCTACTAAAATAAATGGCCCAATGGATAATGAGAAACACAATACTTGCATAATTTCAACATGTCTCTCCACAAAACACTAATTGCAAATGGCAAACAGTAAATTTATGGTGGCAGTGCCTGGCAGACACCATGTTCAATTCTCCAAGTGATCAAAGTTTGCATCACCAGGGCGGAGGCCCAGTAACATCATGTACCTCCCTGATAGGGTAACTTGGAAGAGCACACTACTTTTGTGATGTGCTCGCTAAAACAAAATACAAAGTGCCATTTTAGCCATGAAAACACAAACCCGAGTGGAGGAACATTCTGCAGACAAACTGTCTCGGACTCTTCGAAAGTGCCAAGCACAAAAAAGACACAGAGGCTCACTGTCACAGATTGCAAGACATTTACCAGACAGGATAACTACATCCTGTGCTATGTGGAACTCTGGACCACAAAAAGGACCTCCGGGAGGCCACGGGCGACTTCTCAAGAAGGCCGGCAGATGAGCTAAGAGCACTGCAGACATGCTGGTTTCTTGGCTTTGGCCATCGTGCAGGGGTGTGTGGTGCTGCATGTGGGAGCCTTCCCGTCTCGTCTCACATTACATTTTCACTCTCAGCATTTACATTTTGTAATGTTCTTGTTTGGCACACTTACAAATGTCTTACTATGGAATATAGAATAATAATAAGAAAAGAAACTATCTGTGTATGATTTTTACCATAGAGTGTAAAAACAAGAACTTCTGCGGAATTAAGGGCAGAATCAATTCTTGATGTCAGTTCCATGAATAATACAGTAATTCTATATTTTAGGTTTTAAAACCTAATATGTAAGAATCTTTAGTTCCACCCTACTGTTTTGCAGTTTTCTAGTATTCATGCTAAAATTATGTTTTAAAGATGGGAATTTTTTTTTAATTCCCTTCATTATGGTGTCTATTTTGCAGGTCTTTGCCATTTCATGTGCTCTTCTTATTATCCCAAGATAATAAACATAAACAGAACATAAACAGATAATAGAACCATTAATTTTTCTTCTTGATGATCTTTTTATGTCATTTTTCTGTAACGTAAAATTTGCTTTGCTTGCTTATTATAGTACAACTAATTCTTTGCTCAACTGCATCTGTTCTTTTCTGAAACCCACTAGCCATATTTGTTCTGTTAGAGCATTTATATATTCAATACTGCTTTTCAGTATCTCATAGATTTTCAAGGTCAGAGGGAGCTTAACAGTCCTTCCTCCAATAAAAATCTCTTGTTTTTATGGATATCTTCATATTGTACCCAATCTACATTAAAGTAGCTAATTTCAGGGCATTTATATTGGCTTAGAAGTGTTCTGCTGAAATAGAAATTCTGGTGATTATGGAAGTTGATACAATGTTTCTCTTCCCCTTTGCATCACACAGCACTGTCTGCTCACTTGGCTACACAACTTTTAGTTTTCTTTTCAGAAGAGTACTGTGGGTGGGTACACTGTCAAGTGATTTTTCCCACTTCCCATTGCTATCATCCGGCTAGTACTTTGAGAGATAAAAGGCTGACATAACTAATATCCCATTCTGAATTGTGATACATGTGACAATCCAGACATAAGTTAGAAAGTAAACATGTTAGGGTATTTTAATACACACAAGATCAAGTATAATATTTTTTTCTGAGTCACCAGAATTTGAAATTAATAATCCCATATCACCACAAGTACTCAAAAACATGTATTTTAATATAATGCAATAGCTTATACTTTATTTATTCTTTTCCTTGCTATACATATGTTTCAAAGCAATAACCAACTCCAATGTAAAAACAAGTAATGGACTATCTAATAAATATTTATTCTCTAAAATTTACCTCTATATAAAATGTTTTCATCTTTTTTGGTAAAACAATCTCTAGATATATAATAAATACCTCACTACAATATAATATCTTGATGCAAAGTTTCACTACAAATAAAATACTTGGTATCTGAAACAAACTGCTCTAATATATATATATATATATTTAAGAATCCACTTATCCAAGCATTTATTTACTCTTTAAAAGAGTAAATGATATCTCTTTAAATCACCACCCTATGAAATAGCATGGTTAAGAATAATTCAGTATATGTTAATATCCATTTCTATATCATGCTTATTAAAAACACATCATATGTTTTTAAAACAGGTCTTTAAATTTTTTCTGTTTCTCATTACACTCAAAACAACTGTGTAAAATACTTCTGGACACATTTCTTCATTTCTGGACAGCATGGAAATCAACCAGATCTCCCTCTTCAGATGGTGCTCTTCTGCATCTACTAGTCTGGTTTTTTTTCCTTTTTCTTTTCCTTCCTGAAAATATTGTTTGATCCATGGCACAGTCAAATTTTTAATGTATTTTCCCCAGTGCTTAACATTAGGCATACTACAAATATCAGATGTTCTTTCACAGATTTTGTTATCTTAATAATATTAAAAGCATATCACTGATGCTCTGTGCCTCCTCAAGTTGTCAGTCTGAATGGAAAATGACACCACTATTCACATCGTCACCAAGCAGATGTCTGAAATGAGCCGCCAATACTACCAATGACATACTCATCTTAGACACGAGCGCGTCATGAGCATGTCACTTGCCACTGTTTTCTCAGGTTAGCAAGAGGCACTAGTGTTCTTTGTCAAGGGACATCAGTAAGTAAAGCGGAGGGACTGACTTCAAATGCAGATGGGACACAAGGACTTCCACTGTGGCCTGCACACCAATGACTTCATCTCCTTGGACCTAACAGCAGGGAAGATTAAGTGAAGTGGTGGATGCAAATCACTTAAGACACAGGTTGGCACACACCGAATGGACAATTTTAGTCACACGATGGTTATCTCCTGAAAACAAATTTAAGTACTATCCTCAGCAATCCCAGTCACAGATCCAGAGACACTGGACACGTCCGGCCCTCTTTTAGAGAATCATCTCTTGCTTTAAGTTTCATTTATTTTTTTGCTGCTCAGAACACACACAGCCGCTTGCATGCCACTTCCAACAGTTTCTCCACGCACAATGTGATGACCTTGATTGCATACTCCTGCCACGCAACCATTGTCTACGTCCTCCTCACATTCAACATAAACTCACTGCCCACGAATGTTCCTATTTTCCACCCCCTGTTGTCGATTTGATCCCGCAACGGCATGAAAAGAGCCTGATGCTCCTGGAAGCGGCCTTTTCTCTAGTTAAGCTCAACCATTGTTTGGCTTCAGGAAGACTTCTGGGGATATTTTTGGTATAATGTTTAAAGACGATCCCAGGACAATACGTTCCGGGTCTTTCATTCTTTTTCACCTTTCTGTGTGCTGTGTTCAAAGGCTCCTCGGTAGGGGTCTGGGAACAGCACCTCTTACAGTTTCATTAGGTGGCACTGAGAACACCAATCGCGGAAGCTATGTTCTCCATAGCCATGGTCTCTTTGACGCACACCCCAGCTTCCGATGGCTTTTGCTTGAAATACATTTGCGGGAAGCTGTCTTCACTCCACACTAAGCACAGGAGAGAGAAAAATGGCCAGTGTCTTTAGAGAATAATTAACAAAAGACAGTTTGTTTCATCTTCCTGATAAAATACAGCATCCCCATTAAAAGCCAAATTCATCATTCCCAGAAGTTAAATAGAATGACACTTTAAAAAGTAACTCCAGCTGATTAAATTTTGGGTTCTGGAAAAAAAACTTTTTTTTAATTCGTGAATATCCTCGGAATCTTTCATTTGACTGTAAAATGTTTAAGTGATCATTTAACTTTGAGGCCTTGCCTCTCAGTGTTCTATTCTGAACTAGTCAAACAAGTGGTGGCCGGCCTGCTGGGCTCAATAATACTACCTCTCAGATTTAAATACTCTGATTTCACCTGGATTGCAAATTAAAGAGGGTCCCCTGCACACTGACACATTTTCAATGATTGATTTTGCAAAAATGTGTTGATTTTCCCGACACTGCTTTGCCTCTGAGTATGTCAACTTTGGCCTTCTTTTCTTGCTCCTTTGCAACACTGTTGTCTCTTTTGAAGCCATGGTCTGCCTGGTATGGAAAATGCCCATTAAACTCCATGACTAATTACATAGATTCAAAGTTCCCAATCTCACACATGAAAAGCATATGCTTGGAGAACATAACAAAAGCGTCTACTTCCAACCGCCTTTGACAGACTTGGAGTCAAAGAAATTCTAATCATTTATCTTCTGTTAAAGTTGTGTTTATCCTTTGAAAAGTTGATTTCTTATCCATGTTAAGTGATGCCAGTCCTTTAACAGTAAAGGCCATGCTTTTTCCATACAGAAGTTTATACTTGTGGTTTGGTCGACTTCAATTAAATGCTGCTCAGTAAAATTGTTGTAGTCTAAACACAAAACTGGGAAGTCTTTTACGAAGCACTGCTCAACCTGTCACATCGGGTACTAACAGAGGACTCATCCCAATGGATTCTCCAATCTCTAGATGGAAGACATGGTTTCTTGCTTATTCAAATACGTGATAAGAGAATGAACAGCTACTTCTCTACCCACAATCTCCCCCAAAGGTGCAAATACTTCTAGTTTTAACACTACAGTGGTTTACCTACAGGTAATATGTTATCATAGGTGGAACACAAGATTTAG
>NW_022106471.1:14138872-14150269 GCF_000313985.2 Echinops telfairi
ACAAACGGTATGGGAATGGGGAGAGTTTTTATGGCTACTCCCTGGCTGGCTTCAGTAGCATGCTAGACTTTTCCTAAAAAGGCTTTCCAGCAATCATTTGTTTTCACAACGAGTAAACAACCCTCCCAGCTTCCAGTCTACCAAGGCTGAGTATCTTGGCCTGCTGGCCACTACCCGCTTTTTGCGGAGACCAGCTCCTCTCTGCCTCTAGTTGGGGCCCGTCATTACAGTGACCAAGGGCAGTCAATACAGCCCTCACCAACACACTTAGGGGCCCATGAATGGCCGGGCCCAGCCCTGGAAACGCACTTTCAGTCCCTGGAAAATGATGTTTCAGAATGGGAAGATGAAGTGGGGAAAGAGGCCACGCTGGCTGCTCTTTAGCCACTGCCACAAGACGGAAGCCCTAGCTGCTTGGACTGAGGTCTGCCCAGGAGGCAGAGCCTACGGTTTCATTGCCTTTGTTGGCGCGTGTCACTTCTTTAATGAATGTCACTTTCCCTGGTTTAATATCAGGGAAAGTGACAAGAGTGCTTCTGGATGAATTGTGCTTTCCGAGGACTGCATGGCACTCTCTCCCGCAGTCTGACGAAGGGCCTTGCCAGCTTCGCTTGGCAGTTACAATGCGCCAGCTTTAGTTTTAGTAGTTTAATTTGTGGCAGTTTTATGTTTTGAATACGTCGAAGTATTCACAACGGCCTCGTGGACTCTGCTCCACAGATAACGTTTACACAGTGGAAAAGGAAATGCCCTGCCTCTGTGCCTGTTAGCCTCGCTTCTCCTCGCCACAGCTGGTCTTGCAGGCACCCTGTACATCCAGCGCATTCAGGGATGCGATTCAAGGGATCACAAGGAAGGCTGCCCTTTTCCTTCTTCGTCTTCTTCTTTTCTTTGCCCACTTCTATGGTGGGTGCGAGACGATCATAAGGAATATGATGTTTAGAGCACATATTATGCAAAATCCATTATTCAGGAAGCGAAGTTTGTATACATGTAGACATGATAGACATGCAACATGAGAATATGAAGCCTTGTTACATTGGCATTAAATTGGTTCTAACCTTTCAGTAAACCAAGTTTTGATTGATAAAAATGTCTACATTGAGGAGAGAGGGCTAGACTTTTCCTCTGGTGTTTTGGGGGCTTTTTTTAAGACCTTTCTCTTTCCGATGAAGTGCTCTGCAGGTTTTTATTGGGAGCTTTCCCTTCATCTCCTTTATCCACTTTGGTGAGGCCTCATCGGTTCATGGTGAAAAGAGCTACCACTGAGGACGCCTTCCAACCTTGCCTGCCCTTTCTAAAGTTAGGGTCCTTCACTGCAGCGGGCTGCCGAGCTGGCTTTGACTGCACCTGGCTCGGCTGGAGAACAGAAATACCCATCTCCGCTGAACGCATGCTGCTTAAGTGCTGGCGGCCCTTGCAGGAGCGTCACCCTCATTGGAAGCTTCATTACAATACTTTCTCTTCCCCGTGCGAAGTAGTAATTCTCATACACCAAAGATAGAATTGTGCCTGACACAGCCACAGGAGCTCCTGTTTGACTTTCAAAATCAATCAGCCTCTTCGCGGGAATAGAAATGGCATGTCCTTTAACCTTAAGCACAAAAAGCTCTCAACAGACTGTAGTTTTTGCATCCCTGGATGGGAGTTTGGGCCCCTGATACTTAAACTTGATGCACATACTGGGTTTCTGGCACGCTTCTGCCCATACCCATCTGCTAGCCTGGCACTGTGCCCATTCAGAAGGTGTGATGCCAGTTTCAATAGGGCATAGGTGCCAATCAAAGATGGGTTTGGAGGGGCAGCATGCAGAACACAGCAAAAGTCAGTTCTTCTGCCAGAAGATCCTCCTGTTTTCATATAATGCCAATGGAGGGCCACATGCTTCATTGCTTGGGATCACATTGCATCTGTAGATGTTTCTGGCCTTCAGTGGAGAGTTTTCTACAGAATCCTTTTCCTCAAGTAGTACTTGACTGAAGACATTAGAGAAAAGCTACACCTACCCAGCACATGAAAGGCATTATCCTTCTACAAAGAAATCACGGGCATCTCCAATGATTTTTTTTTAAGTTACTGCTGAGTCTTCTGCCTTTTCTTCTGAAAGACCCTTTCACGCAGCATACTGCCACGCTCAGTCAGCTGGGAAGCTCAGTCCACGCAGTGGAGCGACAACACTGAAGACACACCAGTTGCAAAACCAAATCCCTAAGCAGCGTTGACACTTTCATGTCACTGTGGTGAGGAGGGCAGACACATCTCATCTTCTAAATAACTTGTAGTGAACCCTTTCCTTTAGAGCCCTGAACCTCATTAATTTCCTTCTCGTTTAAAGCATCTGTATCCCTGTGTCTGAGATAAAGTAAATCCCTCCCACTATCCCTCTTCTCTCTTATCGAAAGAAGATCATCTGAAATACTTCAGAAGCAGAAGTCAATCCATATTTCATAAGAAAGCCAGAAGCTCTCAAAAGCTGAGATTCTTTCATGATAGTACTAGAAGTGAGCTCATTTCCTGAAGAAGAAATTTCCCTATAGCAATAGATTTCAAATTAAAAAACCTTGACCACCGTAAACAGTGACAGGATAGTAACAGGTGCCGTGGGAGAGACCTAATATACACATGCACTGAAGAAACGAGCCATGATAAGCCTTGCCTTAAGGCAAGAGTTTGAGAATAAAATGGCTGAAAATGAAGAACTGTAATATGAAACATGTTAAAAGAGAGGTCAGACATTAAAAAAATATGAAGCAGACAAGCAAAGGCTAAGGCTTAGGAGACCTCTCTCTCATTACAGAAAGAACCAAAACTTTCTGAATCACATACTTCGATTTCTCAACTGATAGGTAAACAAAGAGTACTATCTCTTTCAAACTTAAAAATCAATAGCCTGTGGGTAGTACATACAACATGAAAATATAAATTCTAGGGACTTATTTCTTGACTATAGGCCCAACAAGTTTCTTACATTCACAAAACCATACTCCTTGTGTACCACCGTGCCTACTATCCGACTTTCACCAGCTGCTGGGAATGACGCACAGGCAGCTTCCAGTACAAGTCCCTCACGTCCAGTCACTGTTCCTTTCTCGCGTCACTGTCACAGGAGGATTGGCGGCATTTTCCAATGACTATCATAGTGGGGTCCTAATGTTGCAAAGGCTTTGAATAAACCTACCTACGCTCCTCAAAGCCAAAATAGTATTTAACACTGTCATGAACGTGACACGAAGCCAGGTGCATCCCAATGACGCCACCTTGTCGTCAGCATGACTATTTGGCTACTCTGACCACTACTTGGCGTACTTTAGACACCAACCCACTCACGTTAACTAAATAAATGAAACCCATACACATACAGATGCATTTCCTCCTATTTTGTCATAAGTAGACATATTTTTTCGTTATGAGTAAAACAGGAGTTTTGATCGTTTCTAAAGTTCTTAGCTATCCTGTCCCACTCTTAAAAAAAAACAAATCCTAGTATCTTTCCAAAAGACAAAAGTAGGTCTGCGTGCATGACCCTGGAAATACCTGACAGTCACTTAGCTGTCATCTAAACATGCCATCTTGATCCGTGGATAAGTGAATGGATCGCAATGGTTTCCCCAGTTCATTTCATTTACAATTACATGCTACTCTTTCTAAACGGTAACCCTGTGAGCTTACTATCAACAAAGCACGGGAAGAATATTTTAGAGGACTTTGTGATAGTACCTGATCTCGACTTTCCTTACGACGACAGGCTGGAGGGAAGAGAAACTTCCACAATCATGGAAGAAAGCAGATGGGCCGGGGTGGGAGATAGATGCCTCAAGCTCAAACGCAATCGCTGCAACTGATAACTGCCAAGCATCACTCTGTGCCTGATACGCCAAGGACGCCAAATACGCCAAGGACGCCAACGACCAACACTATGCATGACGCAAACGTAATAGCTGTCAAATGAAAAACTATGGAAATCTAGATAAACCGTTCCTTATTCACTCAGAAAGCTCGCTCTAGTAATTCCAGGATTTTGTGGAGTCTCCACCCCCCCACCCCCAATTTCAACAAAATTTCAGAGATGCAACATTGTTCAAATAAGACAGAACTAAAACAGAATGTCTCACCATGTGATCATGGCTAATACAATCAAATTCAGCAGAAAAATAAACCGAGGTCAGTAAATCCAGTGTAATACAATTTACTACTTTGTGTTCTTAGTTTTTGAATATTGTAGCTAAATGTACCATGATTCATGGCAGGGTAAGTGGAACTAGAAATCCTCCAATAGAGTTCTCTGCCCAACCCGTGACACCAGATACACTCCACCATCCACGAAGAGAGGAAATAGCAAATAAGTCGTTAGTGCTTATCAAATCACCCAATTTCTTTGAAAACATTAATGGAACCTTCCCAACTTTTATCATCCCGAGAACAATGATTGCAAGCAGTAACTCCCAGGAACAAAGCAAGTAGGTGATGGTCACACAGTTTTAAGTGGTTAACTCAGGGCAAGAGTGACACAAATTCATGAAACTGTTTATGCACCTCTCGTAGCTGACTTGGTTCTGTGTTCTGTTGTGCACAGGTGACTTCAGTCAGGCCCAATTCTCAGCACTCCCCTCAGCAGAAGGCAGCACTGCTCAGTCCTCAGCCCTTCTCAGAACTGCGGCTGTGTTTGAGGCCCTTGTTGAGGGCCCTCTATTTGCCACGCCCGCGTCCTTCTGCAGGGCCTGCTCCTTCCTAGCAGCATATACCGAGTATGTGAGATGAAGCCCCGCCATCCTCAGTTCTAAGGGCATCCTGGCTGTACTTTTTCCAACAGAGATCTGTTCATTTTTCTGACATTCTATGGTATGTTCCACAGACTTCATCAACACCGTCACTGAAGTGCATCGGTTCTTCTTCCTTCTTCCTCATGTAGCTGTCACGTGCAAATGAGGTGCTGAAAGTCCCACAGCCCAGGTTAGATGCACCTCAGGCCTCAAAGTGGCATCTTTGCTGTTACAAATGTCTTCTGCAAACGTCTTTTGCAGGACACCTGGCCAACGTGAGGTTGTTTAATTTCATGACTGTGGCCTCCATGGGCAGTCGTGTAGACGCAAGCGAAATGAAACCCTTGACAGCTTCTTTCTTCCTCGGTCGGTAACTATGCCTGATGATCTCTGCTGATGCACTGCGTTAAGCAATGAACAGCTAACAGAAAGGGCGGTGGTTCAAGCACACCCAGCACTCCACAGCAGATGAGGCAGTGTGTGTCAGTAAAGATGTACAGTCTTCGACGACCTATGGAGTGGTTCTCCTTTATCCTGTCGGGTCATTATGAATTGGAACTTGCTGGATGGCAGGGGGTTACCATTTGATTTTTCAATCATTAGTCACTTTCTGATCCAGTTATGAGGGCTTCTGCCTTTTTGTGTTGAGATGCAATCCACACTGAAGGCTGAAGACCGTGGTCTTCATTAGGAAGCACGTCAAATCCTCCTTGCTTCCAGCAAGCAAGGTTGTATCATCAGCAAAATGCAAGTTGTTAACAAGCCTTCCACCAATCCTGAAGTCCTGTTCTTCAGAATATCCCTCTTCTTGTGTTACTACTTGCTCAGTATATATGAGGGGACTTTCAAAAGTTCATGGAAAATAATCCATTAGCATTAATTCAATTTTTCCGCAACTTCCTGAAGCCCCTCATATATTAAGTATGGTAAAAGGATACTGCCCCAGACACACACACCTTCCCTGATTTTAAATCACGCCGTAACTCATTGTTAGGTTCAAACAACTGCCGTTTGATCCATGTGCAGGCTATGCAGCACCACAGAGACACGTTCTGGAACTCCCATTCTTCACAACGTTACCCAGTTTGTTGTGACAGACACAGCCTAGTCAATAAACCACCAGTAAACATCTTCTTGCTTTTCCCTGCCTTCAGCCAAGATCCATCTGACGTCAGAAACGATACTCCTCCTTCCATGTGCTCTTCTGAATGAGGCTTTTACTTCTGGTAGTTCCCTGTGGATGAACTGCTGTACATTTTTAAATTACCTTCAGCAAAAATGTACCTTAGGCAATATTGTTCAACAATGTCCATCTACTGCTGGATAACTTTTCTTTAGAGTGGACACAGATATCAAGCTTTTCAAAGGTGGCTGAGCAGGGGGTTTTCTTCCAAATGTATGACACACATGGGTTCGCAGATCCAGTGCTGTATCTGCTTGCTGAGCGATCTTCACTGGTATCCCATGGGCCCCTGGAACTTTGTCTTGCACTTCAGTGGCTTCGGTGCATCTTGGATTTCTTCCTTCAGTACCATCGGTTCTTGATCAGGTACTACCTTCTGAAATGGCTGACTGCTGACCAATGATTTCTGGCACAGGGATTCTGTATTCCTGCCACCTTCTTACAATGTTTCCTGCATCGCTCAGCATTTTCCCAATAGACTCCTTCGATTTGGCAACTAAAGCCTAGAGTTTTTTCTTCAGTTCTTTCAGCTGAGGAAAAAAATAAGTGCCAAGTGTGTTCTTCCGGTTGGCTTTCTAACTCCAGGTTTCTGCGCACATCATCGCATTACAGCACTTTCCTTCGTTTTCTTGACCTGCGCTAGCACTAAAATAAAATTCAAAACCCCTTTTCTTCTTTCCATCCCTAGAGTTTCGGACATTTTTAAATTACTTGATTCTAAGATGACAGCAAATTTTCCCTCCCCTAAATCACTTTCCTTTCTTCCTCCTCCAACCCCTCATTTGATATACAGAGAAAGAACCTTGACTCTGTTCTTGTATCAGACATTGCTTTTCAGTCTTGTAACTTTTCTATTAATGCTACAGGAACATTATCTCTCCAAGTCAAGAATAAATACCAAGCTTCTATGCCCCTTCCCCTTCACTGTATGTGGTTGATTACTGAAAGGTCTTGGCTATTGATCTCAAAGCTACAGGACAGTTATACATGCAGAGTAAGTTGGACATAGCAGCTAGTTTCTTCTCATCCCTAGGCATCAAATGCTGATGCTGTGTCTGCTGGAAACACCGTATTTTGGAAAGAAATGATACCTGAAAAGAATGCAGCTGGACATCAATGCACTAAGGAAAGATGAGTTTACCTGCCTCTTTAGTTCTATATACAGGAAGTGAAGACACAATGTATTTCCATAGAGGTTTGCTGAGATAACTGAAAATAAGTAAAAACTAAGTTTAACAAAGTTGTTATTGAAGGCATCTCACCAAACAGCTGATTATATGGTTTATTAGCAACACTTTGATGACATCATGACATATGAAACACACAGCTTTATTATACACTCTTAAGTTTAAGCCTTTTCTTCCCTCAAAATAGTTAAACATTTCTTTAAAGTCTTTCCCAAATTGTGGGCATGTGCAAATATCGCCATGGTTCAGGGGGTGAGAGATGCTGCGTAACATATGGAAGCACGAATTATGTTCCAAAAGTGTTCTTCGGGTAATGAGAAAAACAAAGTTTTATACACCCACACATATGACACCCACTTAGAAGAAAAGAAGCATGGGATTTTTTGTGTTTGAAGAAGCATGTTGGCATTATATGTCTGCACAAATATGAGGGGGCTTCAAAAATTTCCTAGAGAAGTGGAGTCAAAGTAGTGAAAATTTCCCACAAAACCTTTGAAGCACCTTGTGTATTTCTTTTGCAAACAGGAACTACACAGGTGAGTATGCATACATAGATATAGACACACGTAAAGGGTTGCTATTAGTCAGAATCAACTGAATGTTAGGTGAGCATATACAGATCCACACACAAAAATATGCATACACATTTATGAACACACACACATATACGCCACCCACTGCCGAGTGGCTGTGGTCAATTTCAACTCAGAGCAACGCTGCATAGGGATCCCAAGGCGATAAGGAAATCTCCATGAGAGCCGCCAGCCTCATTTTCACCTCACACAGTGGTTGGTAGACTGGAACAAACTGGCAGTTAGCAGCCCAACACCTAACCCAGAGCACCACCAGGTATCCATTGAGAGAGACAGATAAATAGAATAACATGCATTTAAATTAACACGGGGATAAGACTACAATTCATTGTTTCCTCTCCAATTTACTCATATAAATCACACATTAGAAAAGTAAATATGTAAGTCATAAGCTGCAGTATCCAAGGCCAAATCAGAAATAACTTGTTAAAATCCATATTACTGCCCTAGAGTTAAGATAGTATACTAGAGCTCTTCATTCTTTGCTATAAAATGGCATTTGTGAATTCAGTCTCAAACACCACTTACGAATTCTACAAGGAATTCCACTATCTAAGGACTGCCGAGTCCTTAAAAGCCAGCTAAGACATACCCTACATTTTTTTCATACTCTCGAAATGGGGAAATGCTTCTGTATTTGGTCCATATAATTTTGTGCGTTGTTGTTTTCCCAACTAGATTGGACACTGAGTGGACTGACTGTCATTCATTTGAAACCAAAGCCTTCATTTTATCAGAGGAGGGCCATGTTTGTTTGGAAGTGCTTTAGGAGGATGCCATAGTTACCCAATCGAGCTCTTTCTTCAACTTCCAAACTCACTCAGAAAGAACTCGAGGTCATGATGCCCGCTAATGGGCTGATTTTTCAGTCGATAATCTTTACCTTACTTTCTTCACGAAACTGAGTTAGTCCTGGCTATCCCCTCATCTCACCACAGTTCCAGGAACCCCGATGACACGTGCACATTCGTTACGCTGCAGTATAAAAAGGGTACTGAGCTTCCTCGGTTCTCAGTTACTCATCTGTACCAAAGAACGAAGAAAAGAATTGGTGTCTAGTTCCCGATGGTCCCCAGGGTGGCATATAAAGAGTATCACTCTCAACTCACAGGAGACAAGTTCATTCTCTTGGTGCAATCGATGCCCTTGGTGCATTAAAGCAGACTTCTCTCGGGGAACCCAGTTAAGAAAAACCCAAGGCCATGCACCTAAAGTTTCATGAGGAACATTCACAAATGGAAAGTGTATGTATTTGCAGTTGTGGGTGCTGAGCTGCGACAAACAAAGCTCTATCGGAAACCAAGCTCTAAAAAGAGCAGTCACATTTTGTCCAGGGAATGGGGTAACCGTGTTCTGAAAAGACTTCTAAGAGTCATTCATGAAAACATGGAAAACAAGGAACGAACTGTTGAACCTAGACATGCTACTGGGCATGAATTAGCTTCCCGCTATTTGGACAGTACATGTATGAGTTTCATTCCATTTCAGTCGATTTTTGAAATACTAAGCAATTAGAGTTAAAGGTGCATGCTCAGACTCCCTGGCAATGTGCAGCTACACTTTACCTAAGTATATCAATCCAAATCCGCCAGAGCCGATCTTCTCGCCCAGCACCCACTGCTTCCCTTCAGTGTCATCCAGAACCTTGCCTTCCGGAAGAGGTACAGGAAGTCTCGATCTGTGAGTTCTTTTGGGAGGCATCACTTCTGTAGGCAGAAGAAGGAGATCGATGACTAAAAAGAGAACTACTAGTGATTTTGAGAATGAAAACGTCTTCAGTGTTAACACCTATCACCAGTGGGGCACCGAGAAAGAGGAGGCTGTCCCTATGGAGAGGTACAGCCCCAGGAACACTAAGGAGCTTTCTACTCTATCCCATAGGGTCACTCTCAGTCAGAATGGATTTGGGAGCAGGGGCTTTGTTAACGGGGAACTTTGCTCAGATTCTTGGCAAATGCGATTCTCTAGTCAATTCTGCTTGGACAGTCAGAACACGCATTAGAGAGCCACAATCACAATACTGAATCCTAAGGGTATGAATACTAAAAACAAACGAGCATATAAACCTACTGAGTGGTATTGAAGTCAACATATTCATTTAGGGATCTACAATGTGGAGTGGCAGGATAACACACTCAACTACAAATCCAAAGGTTGGAAGTTAGAACCCACCCCAGTCCCTCAGCAGTCTTGGTCTACTTCTAAAAAGTGACAACCAAAGAAATGGGGGGCTGATAACAGGGGCTCCAGTGCTTGACACATTGGAGGAATGTATGGATTGTGGTAAGAGATGTCAGAACCCCCAATAAAAGTATTTAAAAAAAATAAAAATAAAAAGTGACAACTATTAAGAACCCTACTAGCAGGGTTCTGCTCAACCTGGCCACAAGGGGCTGTCCAAGAGCAGAGTATCTTTGTTCTGGGGCACCTATTGCCCATGCAGAAGACACTTGGAAGAAACAATGGCTTAATTTTAAATGACAAGGTGAAAAAAAATGGCCCACACATTTCATTATTCGTTTCATTGAGAATGCTATTGTGTCAAGAGATCAGAAGATCAGTAGTCATTAGGAAAGACTACACCTTGGGACTGAAAAGGCGTAGACAAGGGCAATATACATAACCAGCAAGCCGAGCATCTAACAGAATAGGTACCTGTGAGTCTGTTAAATGAGCAAGTGATATTCATGAATATAAAACTTCAGAGTACTGGGCAAACGGGCAGGATTAGGATGGCAGACTAACTTCTCCGCTCTTCTCTTTCTCTGTCCTAATCAAAGTGAACGTTGTCCTACATCACAGGGTACTGCTGTCTGTACTGCCAACAAAAGTGATGCCTCTATAGCACAGTCCCACAGTTTTTAATCAGTTCTTATCATCTACACAGGCTAGTGAATTTCACAATGTGGAATTTTCAGGTATGGGAAAAAGTTCTTAAGCAGCAAGAAAAATATACCAGCATATATGCCTGGAGCTAATTAAAATGTGGAGGCAGCGATCTATGATTCTCCTAAATATTCCATTAAAATTTGATGTGATTTTCAAATGAAAGTTAACAAGATGCATATACTGTTGGCTAGCTGTGAGGCTATTTTTTATGGTTTTTGTTTTTAATGTAATTAATGTAAGGGGACATATATATGTATATACTCACGTCTTTAACTTTTGCATCTTCTCCAAGACACAGTTCCTATTTCTTTCAATGAGCTTCCCCTTCACTGACTGCCATCCAATGCCTAGCTGTCTTTTGCTTAAACAGCAGCAAACTCCACAACAAACAAGCTGGAAATTTAGATGGTGAACCATGAGTAAAACAGTCCCATCAAATCCAAAGTGGTGTGAGGTCTCCCCTTGACCAGTGCAGTGTGTCTTTGTTGGTGTGAAAGCAGTTGGCTAAAGGCAAGGTCGATGCTTCAAACCTACCAACTATGAGGAGGGACCAAGATGAGGCTGTCTGCTTCCTTCAAGATTTACAACGCCTCAGAAATCCTCTATCGGTGGCAGAAAGTTGGGGGTAGGTCTTTTGAACAGGCCATGATTACAATGAGGCCACGGGCTCGGAGCAGTGCCCTTAGAATTTGGAGAACTGAATGGAGACTCAGAATACAAAACGCAGGGACCTGTGGATCCCCAGTTCTATGAAGGCCGGTCCCGGACAAGGGTCTCCTTTTTGC
>NW_022106471.1:14152153-14153614 GCF_000313985.2 Echinops telfairi
GTGTACAGTATGAGCCAATCAGTGGCAGTAATGACAGAGCATGCGCTGTTACGCAAAAACCGCGATAGAGTGAAGCCGCGGAAGTCGAAGTGCGAAGTGGCGAGGGTTCACTGTACTTTACTAAATTTCAAACTTTTCATCTGTGAAATGAAAATGGCTGGAACACCTTCCTCATGCGGTTACTAAGGGGATTAAGTGATAAAAATAGATTGAGCCATTTTCTAGCATAATACAGGCCCTCATACCCCACTTTTTGTACCGAAAAGAACTAGTCGGCAGTCTGCCATTTGAGGAGGTATTAATGAACAAGGACCAATGGTGCTGAAGAAGCTGCATCAGGATTTGATGCAATACTAACTAAAATGTTTCAACAAGCTGATGAAGCACTGGAAGCACTCGAAGCACTCGTTCGTCATTGCCAGGAAATTTGGAAGACACATAGTTGGCCAACTGTCTGGAAGAGATCTATATTTGTATTCCAAGAAGAGTGTCCCAATGGAATGCTCAAATTAAAGAACAAGATCACTGATATCACATGCAAGTGAAATTATGCTGAAGATCCTGCAACAAAGGTTTGCAGCCATACATGTGCAAGAAGCTACCAGAGGTTCAGGCCAGACTCAAAAGAGGACATGTAACAAAGGATGATGTCATTGCTAATGTCAGATGGATCTTGGCTGAAACAAAGAACACTAGAAAGAGTGTTTATTGTCTTTTATTGACTATACCAAAGCATTTGACTGTGTGGGTCATAACATCTTTGGGTAACCTTGAGAAGAATGAGAATTCCAGACGCATTATTGTGCTCCTGCAGATGTTGTATATAGATCAAGAAGCAGTTGGGTTAACGGAACAAGGAAATACCAAATGGTTCAAAATCAAGAAAGGTGTGTGACAGGATTTTATCATCTTACCATACTTAGGATCTGTATGCTGAACAAATAATCAGAAGTTATATGAAGAATTATGGCATCAAGATTGGAGGAGGGCCTATTAACAACCTGGAATAAGTAGATGATACAACCTTGCTGAAAGTAAGACTTAAAGCACTTACTGATGAAGATAAAAAATGACAGCCTTCTGTATGAATTACAACTCAATGTCAAGAAAACCAAAATCCTCACGGTTAGACCAATAGGTAGCATTATAATAAATGGAGAGAAGATTAAAATTGTGAAGGATTTTTACCTTGCTTGGATCCACAATCAACGCTCATGGAAGCAGTGGTCAAGCGATCAAAAGATGAGTTCATTAGGTAAATCTGCTGCAGAAGACATCTTCAGAGTATAGAAAAGCAAGAGTGGTACTTTGAGGATTAAGGTGTGCCTGTCTAAACCATGGTATTTCCTGTTGCCTCATATGCATGTGAAAATTGGACATTGAATAAGAAAGACCAAAGAAGAGTTGATGCATTTGAATTATGGTGCTGGAGAAGAATATTGGCAGTACCATGGACGGCCA
>NW_022106471.1:14155063-14157393 GCF_000313985.2 Echinops telfairi
CCTTCTCCAGGGACTGGTCTCTCCTGACAACATGTCCACAGTATGTGAAAGGAAGTCTTGCCATCCGTGCCTCCACAGAGCATGCGGACGATGCTTCTTCTGAGAAAGATCCATTTACTTGTCCTTTTGGCACCCCATGGCACTTTCAGTGTTCTTCGCCAGCACCACCATCCAAACACGTTGGTTCCTCTTCCGTCTTCCTTATTTAATGATGGTAGTTACACTTGTCGTAATTCGGCTATTTAGACCCTTTTCATTGATTATATATATATATATTGTTTTAAGTAAATTATGCCTCAGTCGAAATTATTTAAGAGTACAGCATGAAGATGTGATGAGCATATGTCTATGAGGCCATTTCTGGCCTGCAGTACTATTTTAACTAACCCTGATGCTACCATCCTTTTCACATTCACTCATGAGTTAAATGTGCGTCCTATTTAAGTCATTTAGCATTGGTTTTTCTGGTTCTTTAAGCCAGAATTTTCATGACAGATAAAATAAAAAAAGTTTGAAGTTTCCTAAGTGCCAATGAATTTAAAATGTTAGTAAATTTGGGCTAAATAGAAATGGGAACAGAAGTTCAGGTAAACCTATATTGAGAATATGTTTTCTTCTTTTTTAAGTGTTAGGATTTAATGCAGAATTTTATGATTCAGAGCATATTGCTGTGTGTATGTTTCAAGATGAAAACTGACAGAATATAGAAATACAAATTTTGGAACTAGTGAAAGAATTCGTTCTGAATGAATATGATGGGAAATAAGAAAGAAAAGAGAATCTAAATATGCAAATGCTGTAGTCTGAATCATCAGGAAAAACACTGGGAAATCGGGGTTTAACACAAAGCTATTTTAATAGACCTCACAGACTATGAAGATAATACACCTGCACACACACAAAAGGGCTTTCTTGGCTCTATTCTAACTTGCACATATATCCTAACATGAGTTCACAGAACATTTATAATTATAAATAATTGCCAACTTCACTACCCATGGTTTGATTGTGACTCATAAGGACCCTATATCAGGTTTCTGAGACTGTAAAGTTTTAGGGAAGCAGGTAGCTTCCTCCTGCAATGTCGCTGGTGGGTTTGAACCATCGGCCTTGCAGGTAGCAGTCCAGCAGTACTATCAGGGCGCCTTCCAAGAAGCAGGTGCTGCAAAACCCTTCAGTGACGTCTTCATTATCCAGTGGTACACTACACATGGATGGTTTCATAAACAAATTTATTCTTTCACGGTTTAGAAGACTCTCACTGCCATGGGGTCATTCTGACTCATTGCGATCCCATAGGACAGGCTAGAACTGCCCCTGTAGATTTCCAAGACTTTAGCTCTTGATAGGTATAGAAAGCCTTATCTTTCTCCTGTAGAGCAGCTGTGAACTGAGGCTAGCAGTCCAAAGCATAACCACTGTGCCACCAGGGCTCTGCTTAGAAGACTGGAAGTCTGAATTCACGGTACCAGCTCTGGGGGAAAGCTTTCTCTGACAGCAATGCAGGAGGGACTGTGCCTCCTTGCAACATCTGCAGGCCTGGTGGCCCTCAGCGATCTCCATGTAGCTTGGCATCAGTCTTCTCTTGGGTCTAGGAGGTTCTCCTATGGGCACTCTTGGTCCAGAGAATGCACTATACGCTAGGCTCGTTTTTATTTGTCCTGAGGCCCCTCTCTCTCTTCACTCATTTCTCTCTCCTTTTATCTTTTGTGAACTAATGTGCTATGCAAGCCACACTCCAGGAAACTCCTTTCAGGTCAAGGCAGTGATCTAAGTAAGGGTGATGCATTCCATGCTAATCTTGCCTCAGTAACATAACAACCATGAACTAATCATCGTTAGTCTAACCTAATCCTGCCTCAGTAAGTCCTAGAGGTCAGAATTTACTGCATAACCCAAATGCAGGATAATTATATCACATCATACCACATCAAGATGATGATCACAACTTTAGATCACTGCCAAACTATATCACAACATAACTTCCAAACCACTGAGAATCTTGACCTAGCCAAGAGAGCCCATATTTTGGTGGACACAGTTCAAGCCATGATCAATGGCTCAAATGAAAACTAACCATTTTGATGGGTATTAGAGGTGAAGTGGAAGATGGTAGTGCACAAGAGGGAGAAGAGAAGTCAAGGAGCAGGGGGAAAGGTAAATTACTGGGGGTGGGGGTTGATTAGTAGTTTAAACTATTGAATTCAAAGTTGATTACCTTAAATGTAAACCCCCATTTAATTTACAAAAAAAAGATAAACTAAACTGAGTGTTTTAAAATCTAATATTGGGCTCATCAAAGTGGTGTTCACCCTTCCCTGGTCATTGCC
>NW_022106471.1:14157580-14158850 GCF_000313985.2 Echinops telfairi
CCATTTGTCAAGTCAGCTCATGCTTTTAGGCATTCCTTTTATGCAGATGTAACACCACCCTTCTGAGGACCTGAAAGGAACTCTCTACTCCCTAAATATTCTCACTCATCCCCCAAGGACCATCTCAGATGTGCTCCCAAGTAAGCCTGTCGTTTTCTCCCTCCATCTGTGGACCTATGTTGATGTCCATTGTTGACACATGACTCCCTGAGAAAGGAGATGGAGCGTGGTTAGTGCTTCTACCTGCCCAATACCAGACAACTCTGCTCCTCCCACTCTGTGACCTGCAAAGTCAAAGTGACCTGCAAGGTCAAAGTGAGCTGCGTCCTCTGGAATCCTGTAGATGCTCAAGTTAAGTCCTGAAGTCTGTGGGCAATGAAGAAACAGGACTCTCTTGCCCATTTGGTCATAAAATGTCTCAATTACCTGTATGTTTTCATTCGCTTAACTTCAGAAGCTAGTAGAGTTTGTAGTATAAGCTGTTTGTTCCAATTTTCTTAAAGATCTCTGCCAAATTCAAAAGTTTAACTACAGGGTTGAAAGCAAGTGATGGACACCACGTTTTATTCACATTAGTTGGTCCTTAGAACATCAGAAAAGTGTTCAAACAAACTTTGACTTCTGGACTTCTCCTTTTGTTACACTGACTTCGTCACACTGGATGCTCCTTGTTTTCTTAACTGTATTTCAAATGTATCTAAATTTAGAAGTGAGCAAAAATGTAGACACAAGCTGGGACAGTTATCTAATATCTTAAGGCATGCCGATATTTAAGTATCAAACAAATAAAATCTCACTTCCATTGAGCTGATTCCAACTCATCGTGACCCTGTAGTATGGGGTAGAACTACCCCCAGTGGGTTTCTGAGTCTGTAAATCTTTATTGCAGCAGAAAGCCTCCTCCCTCCCCAGTGGAGCTGCTGGTAGGTGTGAACCTTGTGATTATCAACCCATCACAAAACCCACTACACTACCTGGGCTACTATATTTATCTAGTTAATATAAATTACATGCTTGTATAAGTAATTGAGAAAATACCAAAAGGTAGAAAGAGGTGGGATCGGCTCCAAGGGAAACACTCCAAAAACAAGCCCTGTAAAAGTTTGGGACTAGAGAACGTGTATGTGGAGCAAAAGGCAGTTGTGCAAACAATGAAGGCATTCTGCATGGTTTCAGATCAGGAAAGCTGTACGTCGGGGTTGCATCCTCTCATCATACTTATTCAACCTGTGTGCTGAGCAAGTCATTGGAGAAGCTGGATCATATGAAG
>NW_022106471.1:14160647-14161918 GCF_000313985.2 Echinops telfairi
GTCTGTGATCTTCCTGCATCCGGAGTCATTGCATGTGTCCTGTGAGTCTGAAGAGGACTTTGTAGATTGGTATCTGACATATGGGCTAATATCAGACTGATGGATTTAACCTGGACTGGGATGTTTCCTCAATATTCAATTTCTCATATATAAAGCTCTTTCTTATACACATATGAGTGTATATGAATTTGTTTCTCTAGTCTACCCGGATTAAGACAATAGATAAGTAGTTAAATAATTGATTTATCTCAAGTAAATGGCTCAGGTGTTATAGAGGCTGGAAGTCCCAAATCTATGGGTTGGGGGTCAAACTGCAGGCTTCTTTTGATCCATATGTTTGCTGGTGATGACAATTTCACAGCCAGCAAAGCAGATAACATGCTGTTGGCTCATGAAGTTGGGGAAGTTGGTGAATCCCACAAACAGAAGGTCACATGGCAGGCTACTAGCTCAAGATACATGGCCTGTCAGTCAGATGATGACAAGCTATATACAGGATATAAATCAAGGGAGACCCTGGCAAAAGTTCGTGGTGAAAAAAATTCCTTATCTTTCTATGCTATTTTTCCATGAACTTTTTGAAGCATGGAATTGGATACAGATCATGCCTCCAAGAAAACACCGACACATTAGAGTAGGGGTGTAACTTGAAGTAGCCTTTGACTTGAGTAAAGCCCTCTTGTAAGATGGTAACTCACAATACCCTCCTCATGAACCCTGACTCACTGTCTTAGAGAGGTTAGGATACACAAGTAAAATGGGTGGTAATGACATTGTATCACACAATGAAAATACTTAGCTCACAAAATAGAAGACAGTCATACAATCCTAGGAATCATGACCTCAGCAAAACGACACATAATACAATAGCCATCACACAGTCAATTGTAAACCAAACAAAACCATTGCCAATGCATTCCTTGCAACTCCCCTGGATCCTATGTAGAGTTTCCAAGGCTATAAATCTTTACGGGCTCGACACTCTCATCTTCCTTTAAGGAGCAGCTAGTGAGTTTTGAACTGTAGACTTTCTAGTTAGCGGTCCAGTGCTGATCCCCCAGTGCCACTAGAATTCCTTTCTCACACTCATCAAAAACAACAACAAAATGCTGACATAGCAACCACATCGGAGAGAGCAGAACTGCTCTTGTGGGTTTCTGTAAGGATACATTTTTGATAGTAGCAAGCTTTCCTTTTGTCCCATGAAGTTGTTGGTGGTTTCTAACTGCTGGCCTGTGGTTAGTAGCTAAACACATAACACGCTACCCCAT
>NW_022106471.1:14163229-14164821 GCF_000313985.2 Echinops telfairi
AATTTCAAGTCAACTTGAAGATATCTGAAAGTATAGGGGTAGTATTCAACCTGTCAGTCAGATCACAGCCTGATGGTGCCTCCTTGTGGGTGTGGCCTTCTCATAAGAAGGGCCCGGGAACCTCCCTCTCTTTCTCTGTCTTGACCCTCCTGCTTGCTTGCTGGTTTGGGCCCTGTCATGCTTCCACTGACCTAGGATCCTCACAACTTTGCATGCACCAGTTTGCAATCTGCCTGCATTCGGCATCATTGCATGTATGAGTCTAAAGAGGGACTTATGGACTAGTATCAGACTTGGTCCTTGAATTGAACTGGCTGGGATGTTTCTTAATATATAATTATTTGTTGACATAAAGCTCTTTCTTACACATATATGAGTGTTACTGCATTTGTTTTTCTAGTCAACCTGGCCTCACACAAGAAACAATTACTCTGTGTGTGTGTGTGTGTGTGTGCTTATTAACATGAGATATTCTACTTAAGTACTAACCAATTTACAAGAAAATGGATCTAAATTGCAAGCCAGCAACTATTTGTATTTGCCTATGGACTGAATATTTGCTATGCTACATATTATCAATTTTCTATATTTTGCTAATCAGCTGGAATTTTTCTTTTCAGCTGTTACATCTTTTTCTGAAGACAGTATCTTTATTGGCAAAAGGGAAAACATTATGGTGAAAGCACATTGTTTTATTTAAAAGGGTGAAAGTAGTAAATATCTACCATAGTAAATATCCTCCAAGATATTAATAATCCTGGGAGCAGTGTTAGTTATTGGCCTATCCCTTCAAAAATACTTAGCCCACTAATGGGGAATTTGGGCCCTGTTTCCCACAAACAACTCTTCTTCTTGTAAATGCTTCTGGAATAAGGGTCAGAAATGCCCTTGGGATATTTTCACAGAAAATAAACATTTTTAACAGTGCCCTTCAGTTTTCGCTTTTAGGATTTAAGAGTGAATCTTAAGAGTTGAGGTGGTCTGAGATTAAACTCATGAAAATTATAATCTTAAATGTTTAATAAGAAACTTGAACTTGAACCTATAGAATTGTGCCTTCTAGGATACTAGCCACTACCTACATGTGACCGTGTGAATGTAATCTAATTAAAATGAAATCAAATTAAAAAATTAGCACCTCAGCTTCTCTACTCAGGTTTCAAGTAGTTAATAGTCATTCAGTAGTGGCTAGTGGCTACCCTGTTGGACAGTGTAGATTACAGAATGATTTCCTCATCATAGAAAGTTCTATTGGATAGCTCTACAATAGCAAAATGGAGAACTACTGGAAACAAGATGGCTAACACTAACTGCTCGTGTGGGATGGACATACAGAATGCAGGGTGGTTTACATCTGCAAGTCTATTCCTCAATGCCATGTTCTTTAGATTAGTGTGGCAGTTACATAATTTGTCAACTTGTGAAGGGGTGGAGACTAGCCTGTCAATCTGGCCATAGCCAATGAGTCCGCTGTGTGGGCATGGCCTTCTCCTGAAGATTCTGGGAACTCCGGTCTTCCTCCCTGGAGGCCGGCCACACTCTCTATGCTTTGTCTCCCTGCAAGACATTCCTGTTGGCAAGCCACATGGAGC
>NW_022106471.1:14166503-14167742 GCF_000313985.2 Echinops telfairi
TTCACATTTTTGTTTATGGCAGTATAATAGTCCAGTGATGAATTTCAAAGTTTGACATCTTTGTCAACAAAGGTAAAACAATTTTTGGCGCACTGTGCAACTGCCACAGGGGGTATGTGAATATTTTATTTGAAATCTCTGAAGTAGTTTACTTACTACAACAAAGATAAAGTCACACATCTGGTTTGGTGCAATGAAACTAGTGCTATGCCCGCCAATCTTTTGCCACCTTTGTTCTCAAAATAGTCCTAAGGGGACAGTAACTAGGTACTAAATATAATGTAGGTACTTTGGAGTTTAACATGTATGTATGTATATATACTCACATGTTATTTTCAAAGTACACCATGCAAAGTAACATTGTTACATCAAAAATACTTTTTTTCTTTGTGGAAAAAGCAATGCGATGCTGCTTGTACTTCCTTCCCGCCTCACCCCCAGTATTAGATGCAGGGAAACGTCATCTAATTCGGACTCATTAAGGAAGTGATAGGATCAAATTACTGATCTATTGTGCTTGTCTCAGGCAGATAAGGAAAAGACAAAAGGCCGTTAGTTATTCAAGGGTCTTTGAGAAAATATTTTTAAGCCACCTTTAAGAAATTGTGGGGGAAGCCAGCCCCCCACAACTAATCACGGGTTAAATAAGCACAATTGTACGGTTAAAATATAAAGATTATCGTAAAGTCATAGAAGATAGGAGAGATAAGAGAAAGTAAAATAAAGGAGTCAGATACATTTCTTGATAGCATGCTCACCTCCTGGACAGCCATGATCTCACCAGCCAGATCCACACACAGCGCAGGCAGAGAGGGCAGGAGAGAGATTTATTTTTAACCAAGGCTTATATATCTTTTGGGGCATGCAAGCCCCCTAATTGCAGGTAAAGACATATGTCACCAGAAGATGTTGTACTATAGGTAATATAGTAATGAGAGGGGGAGATTTAAAGGTATACATGAAATAGGAAGGGGAGGGATTGGGGGTACAAGATGTGACAAGATGGACGGATCCTAGATTCAGGATGGCGGCCTAACCTTGATTGTCCTTGAGCTGGAAACTTTAGTCTAAGCTTTCAGGGGAAGCAATCCACTGTCCCTAACAGCAGGGAGTGAGCCCCACCTATGGCAGACAGACAAGCAGGTCTGCTTGCTCTGGATGGCTGGTGCCTTCAGGGAGCTAACTTGACAATCATTTACCATCAAGCAGTGTCCTAGGTCTGCCATATCTATTTGGAGG
>NW_022106471.1:14168214-14191392 GCF_000313985.2 Echinops telfairi
GTGCTACATGGGTACACTGGAGTTTAATTCACACAATAATTTCCTGGAGTGAAATTTCCACCCATAACAAAAATAAACTGGCATATATAAGTAGGCAAGACAGAAAGTAAGAGATCAGAGTCAACCTATGGCCTATTAAAATGAGATATAGGCAAGACAGAAAGTAAGGGATCAGAGGGTGCCACAGTTTGGCAATAAAATCCCTGGAAGCTTCTGGGCAAGATAATCTTAAGAGCACAAGGTTTTTTATCTCCCTATTCCAAAATTCCCAATAAAACACATTTAAGAGCAGGGGAAGAACAGAGGAAAAAGAAGTCTACTCTAGCAGCGGAAAACAGAGATGAGTACTGACTATGAGAAACGTGGAAGCATTTCTGTTAAACACAGTACAGATGAAATTGTATCAAAGGAAAACTTGGAGTATCAATGTTGAGCATCCCCTTTTGGAAGAGTACTGCACCTATGATGTCGTAGTGAAAATACTGACTGGCCACTGCCTGATCACCCTCTGAAATTGGGAGATATTAGGGGAAAAGGTGAAGCCCAAGTATGCTGTCGTCAAGAGAATAACCTCATCTATCAGAATCAGACCAAATTTTGGGCACTGCAGGGCCTCACTGAGCTTCATTTTTTGTTTTTTGTTTGTTTGTTTTTCCCTGCTTACACTTTATATTTTTATTTTTAAATCATTTTATTGGGGGCTCTTACAGCTCTTATAAAATTCCATAACTCGATTGTACCAAGCATATTTGTACATATGTTGCCATCATCATTTCCAAAACATTTTCTACTGGAGCCCTTGGTATAGCTCCGTTTGGCCCCCTCCATCCCACTATGGTGAATCTTTGATCAATTATATATTGTTATTATTTTTCCGTATCTTACACTGTCTATTGTTTCCCTTCACCCACATGTCTGTAATCCGCTTCATTGTTGAGCCTTTCTCTCTGCCCTGAAATAGACCTAGAACCTTCACACTCAGGTGGTCTTGGTTCTGTTCTGTTTTGCTGCTGGGACCGGGGGCCATACCAAATATAGGAGACCCGAAGCAGAAGAAAACAACACTCCAGGTTGTAAGAATGAATCGCCCAGGCCGCTGGATCTTGAAACTCATCATGCAAGTTCACTGTTGTGGCCGAGAAGAAAACCACGTCTTTCCATGGTCACAGTAGTTTTGCCTGGTTATTCCAGGGCGTCGAAAGGCTGAGAGTGTTATTCCTTTTCAGCATGGACTGCTCTTTTGAATACTTTCTTTTCCTTGTGGAAGAAAAGGTGAGATGGAGAAGGAAAGCCAGCCATGGTCTATTGAAATAGTTGACAAGATGAAAGCATGTTTCACATTTTTGTTTATGGCAGTATAATAGTCCAGTGATGAATTTCAAAGTTTGACATCTTTGTCAACAAAGGTAAAACAATTTTTGGCGCACTGACATATACCAAGTACTCCGTTCTTCAAGAACTCTCTTTAATCAGATCATTCTTCAACCAAGATTTTTGAATAACTGAAGTGAAAAATGCATCTGCTGTCAGTTTTCCTGGAGCACTGTCGTGGGAAATGAAGTACAAAGACGGGAGGGGGCATTCTTCCTCTCTCTGGGAATTAGGGGACTGAAAAAACCAAACCTCACTGCCATCGAGTCGATTCCAACTTCTAGTGACAGATAGAAGCTAGAGGAGAAGTGCCTCTGTGGGTTTGTAACATGGTAACTCTTGATAGGAGGAGAAAACCTCATCTTTCCTCCACAGGGAGCTGGTGGTTTTGAACGGCTGACCTTGTGGTTATTGGCTTAACATGGAACCATTATGCCACCAAGGCTCCTCAGGAGTGGGACGAGGGGCAGGTAAAATGTCCAGAAATAATCATGGAGAAGGCAGAAACAGCACTTTGCCTTCATTCACTCACTCAGATGTTCTTGAGTGTGAATATAGAATATCATGAAAATCAATCTGTCTTAACCTCGCAGCCACGTGGAGGAGGGAATATTAGGGAATCAGAGGTATCCTTCGGGGCACACTGAGTGATCCGGTGCTGTTGAGTCTGCTTGGACTTGGAGCAATGTCACGTGCAACCGAATGCAGCCCTGCTGCTCCTACGAGGTCCACATGGCAGTCAGTGTGCAGGAGCCCACTGTTTGAACCACCGCCTCCGTCCATCTTGCTGAGGGTCTTCCCCTTTGTCGTTGACTCTCTCTTTATCGGACACGGTGTCCTTCAGCAGAGACTGCTTCCTCCTGATAAGAAGGTAGATTGTTAGCATCCGATGCTAGTGGCTCACCAAACTGAGAAATTGTTACATTTGAGGAAACATCCTATATGCAAACTACTTCCTTTGTTTTAAATAATCAAACTTCTTTCTTCTCAAAATGAATTTACCACTCTTTAATTCAACAAACAGAAGAGTGTCCTAAAAGACTGGTTGCTCCATATAGACAACACAAAGAATTCATACTGAAGAAGCCTGTGTGAATTCACTATGGGTGCCACAGTTCATGACCACAGCCTCGGTGATGGACACAGGACACACTGCTTCTCTTACCTTTTTGAGGTCGAAGGCCTCAAATCAAGAAGTCTTTCCAGCTGGGTCTCGCACCGTGCTCCGGGCAGTAAGCCATCGCCTTGCCTTCTGCCTCCGCACTTATGTCAGTGGTTTCATCCAGTCTTTGTGGGACTCACCTGCAGCCCTCTGGTAAGGGTCTTTGTCATTATATTAGGTCCATCCAGCTCATCCGGGTGGACCTCCCCATCTGAATATCTTCACCATAACTACCTCTTTAAGCCCCACATAGTCACAGTCACAGGTTCTTATGATTAGAACACTGACATCCGTGAGGCTCCATTAGTTTGATTAATGGACTACATTCCAGAAAAAAAGGAAACAAAATGATCTTTGATCAAGAATCAAAACCAAACCAAACTCATTGCGATTGGGTCGACTCTGACTCACAGTATCCCTATGTTTATAGGGGTCCTGAGGCAGTCAATCTTTATGGGAATGGATACTCCCCTCATTCTCCCTCAGAGTGACCTCTGGGTTTGAACTGCTGGCCTTGTGGTTAGTAGCCCAATGCTCACCTGACAGCGCCACCAGGGCTCCTTATTTGATCAAGATGGAAATAAATACTATGACACTAAATTATAAACCAAAATGGAAAGAAACTCAATTTACTTCTGAAGAAGAAAAATTAGTTATTAGATGATAATATAAAATTTTTCAATAACTTAAAAAATGGATCCTAAACTTCAAAGGTAAGGGAAAATAAATGGGTAAAAGTATCTACTTATCTGAAATTTAGATGGGTCTCGGGTTATTTTCTCTACAATAAGAAACAAGAGATAGCAAACGGTGTAAACTACTCCGTTATGACAAAATAGCCAGAAATCCACGGCTCTGAACACAGCCAAGGAAGCGTGGAGGCAGAAATAGCATGACCTTCAACTACGTAAAGCCATACCCTGGGCAAGGAAAGTATTTCCGAATATGTATTCAGAATATATACTAGGAACCCTTTAGTAGAAGAACTATAAGCTGGGGAAACCACTAAAGATAAGTCAAAGTTGGAATAGAGTTTCTTTTCTAGCTTCGCATAACCACAGCACTACCCACAAAATGGAATTTCCTTAGTAGCACCCCTAGAAAGGAAACCTGAATGTCTGTCAATGGAAGCTTGCAGATGGCTAGGATGAAGAACAGGTGCCCTAGAGCTTCCAGACTAAGGTGGGGCAGGATAAAGGCCTGGCCATCTATTTCTAAAAGTCAATCATAAAAAACCAGGGTGTGACCTGCAACTGATCTCAGGGACCATGGCAGCATTTCTTCCTGTTGTGCGTGGGCCACTGAGTGTCGGAGGCTGAGTAGCAAGAGGGTTTAAGCTTATTGGAGTTGGAAAATCATCCTGGGTGTCTGCGCTCCCATTCACTGAGCCCAAGCTTTTCACCAACACCAAGCAGCCAGGGCTAGCGTAGTCCTTAGAAGTCCTTAAGTGAAGCAATAACTTTACAAAGGGGGATTGTAAATGACCTTCCAGCCATTTGCAGAGAAGAAAAGACTTCTTGCCTCAGGAATCTACTGAAAAAAAAGAACAAAACAAGCAAAAAACCCGAAACAACAACAACAAAAAACACTCAATAATAAAGTCATCTCCATTTAGTCTTATCTGAGGTACGTGATCATTTTTTTCTATACGTAGGAAGGCCTGGGAAACCTAAGACCCTGAAATGAACTTGATGGTCAGAATATCGTGACTTCTTCTTTAGTTGACATTTTAATTAAACTTATGTTCCAGGTATGTTGTTTTGAGATAAATCTTGAGCTTTTGCCTGGAACCATGCATGTTACCTCTGAGGCTCAGGTCAGCATTTACTTCGGTGAGGAGTAAGCATTACCAGAGAAAATGGTTTTACAACTGGCTTCTGAAGATTTTTTCGGTTGACAAGACCAGACAAAAATTCAAATCGAGGAGAGTCTAAAACTCCAACAGCTCTACAGCTCACATAACAACCAAACGACAATGAGGAGTGCTGTGTGGGATGCTTCAGTACACCGAGAAGTATTGTTGGGGGAAAGGTAAGGCTTTAGCTTGTTCATCTAGGTACACAAGGAAAAGTCAGCTACCTAAAGACAATTCTAGACCACGAGCTCATCTTGGTCCATCACCACAGTACTCATTCTCATGCAGACCAACCCAACAGAACCCGAGCAATTTCCGGAAGACAGCGGAGACCGCCTAGGTGTGCTTTGGCATGGCAATCTGAATAATTTAATAAGGCCTTAAGAATAAACTGTAGCTAAAAGAAACGAAAAAAGAGCAAGTGCCCATAAACTATGACAGCCATACTCTTGTTCCTCTGCACTCGGTCAGTATAGAATCCCTTAACACATCCGTCAACCACTGAAAAGACAGTAAAAGATCATTGTGAAAAAGTTGGGTCCCATTTAATCCACATGAGACAGGGAACTCCGCGGTCCATGAGAGTCTAGATCAAGTAGTAGTCAAGAGGACACTAGTTAAAGGCTCAGGGAAAAAATGGGCGATGTCGGGCAGATAGGCAGAGGATACTGAAGGTGGGAGGAAATTGGAGATACAAATATGTTGAACTTTTATGCCTGGACATTTGATTTTTATTTTTCCCTTTTATTCAGCTTGTGATAGAAAGAGAAAGCATGGATCAGTTTCTACAGATCTCAAGGATTTTAAAGAAATTTAGCAGATAGACTTCTCAGCTGGCTTTTGGATATTGGATAACTAACTACAGTGAGATCTCTGATCCTCTCCAGAAGGTCTAAGGGCATTTGTGTGTGTGTGTGTGTGTGTGTGTGTTTCTTCTTTTAAAAGTCAATTTTATTGGGGGCTCATACAACTCTTATCACAATCCACACATCCATCCATTGTGTTATGCACATTTGTATATTTGTTGCCATCAACCATTTTCAAAACATTTTCTTTCTATGTGAGCCCTTGGTATCAGCTTCTCATCCCCCCCCCCCTTTTCTCTCTCATGAACCCTTGATAATTTATAAATTATTATTATTTTCTTATGTCTTACACTGACTGATGTCTCCCTTCACCCACTTTTTGTTTTTTGTTGTCTGCCCCCCTGGGAGGGGGTTATATGTAGATCATTGTGATCAGTTGCCCACCCCTCCACCCCACCCCCACCCCCACCCCCGTTCTCCTTACTCTCCTGGTATCGCTACTCTCAATATTGATCCTGAGGGGTTTATCTGTCCTGGATTCCTAACGGCAGTTTTTAAAGGACATCAAATTGCCTCTGGGTTTAATGTAGCTGTCAGGAGGTTTGAGAGCCCAGACACTGTCCCACTGGATCACTCGTGGGAAGAAGAACCTGCTGTCTTGCTCGTATTCCTAACTCTTGATCCGGAGTTATCATTGCAAAGAGAAGCTATGGACGCGAGCAGGACATGATGTTCCTTCCTGTCATTCTCAAGGGTCACCTCCTATACTGCCACTCTGGAGGGCAATGCATTAAATTGGGATCCATAGAAGGCTCAAGATAAAAAACAATTTCCCCTGCTCTAAATTCTAAAAATAGCTGGTGAGTCCAGGAGCCGTCTTCAGACATTTTCTATCTAGATTAAATACCTAGATTACGGGATTGTTGAGCGCTATCTAATAACAGAGTTACTGTCTTCCTTACAACGCACTTCTTCCCCAGCAAGTCCCAGCCATATTTTCCTCCTCCACCAGCGACGTGAGCACGGCAGTGTCCATCACAAGCAAGCTTATGCTTAGAGGAGTCACTGCCCCCTTTATTTAATGTAATGATTCCCATCTCTCCTTTCCTTGGTCACCCTCCCACACACGATGCTTGTTGGGGGCGGTGGCGTCGGTCCTGACTCACGGCTGCCCCCTGTGCAACAGAAAGAAACACCACCTGGTCCTGTACCATCTTCACAGCTGTTGTGTTTGTGGGCCCATTGCTGCAGCCACTGGGTCCATCCGTATCCCGTGTGCTTATACTGCTGAGAGCTTCATAGGTGAAGCTAGTGCTTTTTCTAGTCCAGAACACTTGTAAGAAGATCCTGTCGCCATTTCTACGTGTTCTGGAGCCAGTATTTTAAAAAAGTTTAATTTTTGTAGTTGGATAACTAGATAGCTTAATGTTTTCTGTAATTTTGAAACTGCATTTTCACCAACCACTAGCACTGCTACCACTGACATGCGACTGAAGCAAATGTCGAGATTGTGCTGAGTAAGGGAAAACTCACTCTCCTGTTAGCTGCAAGACTCTTTAGGGCGTACATTCGGTCATTGTAGAGCTTATATTAACCACGGCTGCTGCCCCTACTCTATTCTAGCTACCTCAAAAAACAAAACAAAAAAACTTTCCTGCTGCCTTTCTGTGGTTATCTTTTGAAAACCAGAGGGGCCTTGCCTATGTTCATGGGGTTGGCATGAAGGGCACCTGTCTTTATATTCTGCTCTGGATTGTCAATGGTCTCCAGTGAGATTTCTCTGCTGAGCTGCGGGACATCCTGGGTTAGTGCCCACGCATTGGAAGTGATGGAGTGAAGGTGTTATTTCATTAGGTAGGGAAAAGTTTAGCAAGAGAAGGACATCTTTACTGGCACAAAAATGGCACTATTGTTTAACTTATCCCTACTTTATTTGAATAGAAGTTACATACTATATAGACATTGGTTAACTAAAACCAAGACATTCATATTCCTTCAACTGGCAACAAAGACAGATTTCCCTTTTACTTATTAGCAAATAAAAATGAAGTTATTACATGGTCTTTAATTCCAATAAGACCAATGCATTAAAAAAAAGGAACGTGGAACCATACCACATCTTTTAAAAAGCTGCACATGCCAAAATTGAAACACTTCATTCATGATTGCGACATTATTGTGTCTCTTATTCTTCATGGCTGCACAGTTACAGGAGTGGTTGTTGGAAATACTTATTCTTCAGGAGCCATGCCAACTCGCTTTAACTAAATCTCTAAGGTATATTCATGCTACACAGATTAGTCAGATAAATTAAATCCTAGACTGTCTTACACACACACACACACACACACACTCACACGCCCATTGGTCTCATTGAAGGAGTGACTCACTAAGTAATAGATATCGAGGTTTTGAAACAGGTGAGATAGCATACATTGAAAGAAGGAAGACTTACAGTAGGTGTGAAAATCCCCCAGGAGAGTCACATGTTACCTCCTTTTCACATAGTTTGATAGAACACTACTCAATGCTTGAGAGGTGTTCATCTACACTGAAATCCGGGACTGTTATCAGGGTGATGAATGCTTTGTGAACCATCTAAATTAGATGAAAACGGGTAGGAGTAGGGGAGCAAAAGTGAGATACAGGAGGCACTGCTTGGAAAGACAACAGGAAAGTCGTGAACGACAAAGGTCAGATGAAAGGCTTTTGAATGACTCTAGCAGAAGTTCACCTTTTTCTATAAAAGCCACCCAACTGGCATTCTTCCTCTGGTAAACCGAACCAACCTTGGTGCTCCCAGGATAAAGCATTCCAGAACAGAAGGGCATGTTTGATTCAGCTTGAAGCTCCTCTCGGTCTAAGGAAAAAGTCCAGGGCTCAGTTCTTGGCTGTCAGATAATGAGAGAAGCTATGACTGTGTGTGAGAAGAACAGCCTGTTCAGCACAGGGAAGGCTAGCTGCAAGACATCCGAGAGATGGCTGACCTAGCGCCACAAAGGTGAACCAGAAAACATTCGTCTGTGATCTTCCTCAGTTCGATGGCTCATCAGTTTGGACTTACTCTAATATTGGTCTTTGAATTCTTGTTAAGAAGTGAAGTGGAAGAAGGAAACTGCTCAGTGTTAGCAACAATCGTGGCTTACCACATAGAGAGTTTTTAAGACGCACCAGGTGTGTGCTAGATGCTTCACAGGCACCCACGCATTTAATGTTTAAAAGAGGGAAAAGTGCGATTAGCACTACTATTGCTCATGTTTTAAGGTGGATACGCCTGAACTCTGAGAGGTTTAGCAGTTTGCTTATTAAGACCACACAGTGTGGGAGCAGCAGAGTCACAATGAGAAGATGGATCATTTGAAGATGGACCTACGCTATGAGCTGCTCAACTATTTCATAAATGTTCAGTGCGACACAGGACCAAGGGCAAGATGGCTCAGCTAAGGAGGGGGCGGGTGGAGGGTCCTCCCTCCAGAAAATCTTACCACCCAGCCTTTCTGCCTCCATTCTACAACCCAACTCCATGCAGGTTACAGAAGGGCCATTGGACACATTCATACTTGGTTTCTAATGCAATATATATATTTTTGTCTTTAAATTTGAGTCTTAAGGCATGCCTTGACTCCAGAAATTATAGAGCCTCCTCATAACATTGCTGCCATATCAATCAATTAAATTTAGTACCATGTTCGAATCATTACTTGAGTGTCATGCAATATCTTAAGAGCTTAGGATAGGTGTTACCTAATGTTCATAATACAATCTGAAATAGGACATTGTGTGACATGGTCATTGTGCAAACACCATACTATGTACAGGACACACAGGGGCCAGGAGGCCAGGACTCCTGTGGCTGTAGCACTGTGGTGGAGGAACTGGGTGAAAACTTCAGCTCTACTGTCACCAGTCCTGCCTAGATGCTGCCAGGCCAAGAGCCAGGTGCGACCTATACCCCCATGCTACTGGTGTTCTTCAGCCAGCAGTCTCCCTAAGATTCACCCCGATGGCTCTCTTCCCCTCAACACCAACTGCCTTCCCTGCCGCCCCTCCCCAACATGGGCTTAAAATTATTCTCGCCCCACCCACTCCTTCACCCACTCCACCTCTTCTTCTTTCTCCAGGCACTCACTCACTCTCCCTGACATTAAGTGGATTCCAATCCCATTATCACCATAGTGTAGTGGCTCCCAGAGCACTGCATTGTTCTCATGGTGTGATACAGCTATCAATTTGAGAGGATTAAGAGTGAAGGGGTGGAGTTTAACCTGTCAATCAGGTCTCAGCTTGATGACATCATTTGGAGGTGCTAAGGAGATAAATAGCTTGCTGGAGGTGAGACACAGGCTCACTCCCTAGGAGACATTGCAGCTGACAAAACATATGTAGCTGCACTAGTGCCCTCAGTTGGAGGATCCATGTGGAGACTCCTGCCAGCACTTAGATGTTTCCACTGCCACTGAATCCACAAGACTTTTCACACATGACCTGTGATCTTCCTTTATTTGGCATCGTTGCAGGTGTTGCATGAGTCTGAAGAGGAATCTATAGCTTTCTATCAGACCTATGGGCTAATATCAGACTCCTGGACTTGATCTGCACTGGGCTGGGATGTTTTCTCAATATTGAATTGTTCTTATATAAAAAGCTCTTTCTTATACACATGTAAGTGTCTCTGTGAATTTGTTTCTGTAGTTTACCCAGACTAAACACACAAGGATAACTGTACATAAACCAAAGGGCACTTGTTCCAACAGAACAGGGGATATTAATTGCATGGTTTAACATTAGAAAAAGTATTTGTCGAGCTTGTGTCATTTCACCACACTCACTCAACCTGTATGCTGTGCAAATCATACCAAGCAAGGGACTATATGAAGAAGGATGGATGGGGCATCAGGGTTGGAAGAAGACTCCTTAACAACCTGTGATATGCAAATCACACACCCTGACTTTCTCAAAGAGAAGAGGGCTTGAAGCACGCACTGATGAAGATCAAAGGATACAGTCTGGATTACAGCTCAACCTAAAGGTAACAAAGATCCTCACCCTGGCCCAATAAACGACATCACAATGAATGGAGGCAGGATGGAAGTTGTCAAAGATTTTACATGTGGACATACAACCATTAGCTGTGGAAGCAGAAGTTAGGCAGTAAAACTATGCATTTTGTAAATCTGCTGCAAGAGAACACTTAGAAGCAAAGATGCCACCTTGAATAGACTGACCCTAACACTGACCCTGACCCTGACCCTAACCCCAACCCCAACCCCAACCCCAACCCTAACCTACCCACCTCCCCCCCCAAATCAAAGCCCAAACTCGCTGCCCTTGAGTCAAGGTTGACTCACGGCGACGCCCTGTGGGTTTCCCAGACTGTGACTGCCATGGGAGTAGAAAGCCCAGACCTCCTCCTGAGGGACTGCTGGTGGTTTCAAACTGCCCACGATGAGGACCGCAGAGTTTGGTGTATAGTGTAGGGTTTGCAAATACACATGGACTATTTTCGTCTCAAAAACATACACATTTTAGACCCTTGAAAACAACTAACCAACTCTCTTCCTTCCCTGTTTGCCCACTTTTCTGCTGTTTCCCAGCATATGAACTTCTCCTCTCTCATATTTATTTCATCAATAGCACCCCAGTATTTCTATTAAACAACACGGCTTTTACACTTGCTCTTTTCCAGCTTTTTAAAAAAATCTTACTTCTTAAAATTTAAACAAGATTTTTCTGGGAAGCATGATGAGTAAATAGCATCAATATTACAGTACTGCAGACCTCTCACTTTCAACCCTGGGCAATCAATTCATGATTGTCAAGCCCTGTAGCATGCCACACTTCTTAAACCGTTCCTGGTGATTGCTCAGAACTTTTCAAGTAATTACTCTTTGAGTATCCAGGGACCGAGAACAACCAAAGAGCATGTTGCTCATCTCAGTCATTGTCTTGGTGCGTTGACACCCATTCTAAAGGTACTGACACATTTTGTGTGACTGGCCTCATGATTGAGATCACATCATTGCAATAATTAGGAAACTCACCTCAGGATATTATCAAAATGACCCACCCAACCCAAGTCCATATGGCTTGAAATAGCTAATGAGTCAGTTAATGTGCTATGTCCAAAAGTAATGGGCATTCAATATGGATAGCATGAAGGTATCATTTACCAACTTTCTGACTGATTAAGGTTTTCAAGTGGACGCCTTGCAACTTAAAGAGGGTTCAAAGTATTAACAGCTTTGATAGTTGAGACAAAAGGAAGATGCAAGGATTGTTTAAAAGTCAGGGGCCTGGGCACATAAGTGATTTCTTGCAATAAGAGGCTCCAGGAATCAGAAAGTGGATGCTCTAAGATCAAAGGAGGATTTGGGGTTCAGTTATCACCTACAACTGCGACGGTGTGAAGCAGTGTGAGGGATTCTGGCTAAGACCGTGCTTAATAGGAAAAGAAAGAAAATTGGTGAAAAATGCAACTGACTGATTTGGGGGAAGAGTTGAGAGAAGGGAAAAAGTTGTATTATTTAAGATTTGTTTAAAGAAGCTAAGATCAATATTCATGTATGTCTGTTTGGAAAAGATTCACTGAGTAATCGATGGAAAATTTAAATATCAATAGAGTAGATTGTCTAAATATACCTCCCACCTACCCCCCAAGTCAATTCCAATCATTAGTTTCGGCAGTGGTGTGAATTCATATAATTTAACCACGTGTTCGCTGTCCTAGTGGCCATATTAAGTACCAAAAATAAAAAAAAGATATACTGAAAGATATTTTATTATTTCATACAGTTAATAGTTAAATAAGAACAATAATAGTGGTACACAAACTAGATTATGTGATAAGAGTTTTAAAATATTAATGAAAAAAATATTAATACCTGACAAAACCAATAAAACTGTTAAGATATTGCCATATTGCTTCTCGACTGGCGTTCTCACTTGCAATATTCTTTGCTTTTATCTGCGCATCATCGACTGTGTGATTTGTCTTCGCCATCTTTTTGCTCTAGGAATAGAGTCCCATTCCTTTAGAAGTGGGCCAATTAGACAGTAGTCATTGTGTTTGATAGACTAGTTCAACTGAGAAACAGTCGGCTTCTCTGAGCAGATTCTGTTCCTCTTTCAAAGCCCCCTCTCTTCTGCTGCTGAACTGACAGCAGTTATTCTGACAATATTTTTAGTTCTTTGAACACTTTCAGGAATTGCAAATTATCCTGTGGGATTTAAGGGCGTAACACAAAACTGAAACGAACGAGTGTGTGTCACCTCTGGCTGGCACTTTTCACCTTTACCTGATAATATTTGTTTACTGAAGTAACAAAGGCAAGAGAATAAAGATGTGGTATATTGTCAAAAGTATAATGCATATTATGAAAGCAATACATCAATGTTACAGATACCGTTCTGTCTGATTTTCTACTGTCTAGGGATAGCACGGACACTCCTACGGCTGCTTGCAACATGCTGTTGCGCAGATGAAGTGAGAACACAGTAAGGAATGCAAACGTGTGCTTGCCACCTTGGGCCGCGGCACCGCTGCCACCATGGAGAGAACCCTAATTGCAAATGCCATTTTAGCACACAGTTCGCCATGCGCAATAAAACACGGGGCACTTGTTCTGCTGAGCCAATACGAACTGAAGCCCACCACTGGTTTCAGGGCAGACCCTCGCTCCTTATGCTTTTCAACAACCGTGACTTTTCAGAAGTTTGCTACACGTGTCTTCTGAGTAGCCTCTGGGTGGATTGGAACAGCCAAACATTTCATTAGTAGTCAATCTGACAACAGTGGGATAAGTACTAGTATTTCCGAATGATCTCTTACCTTTTGTATCTTAAGAAAATAAATATGCCAAGCACATTATAAATTGGGATGCAGAAAAAAAAATCTACAGAAACATTTTACTTACTAATCTGAAATCTTCATAACAAAGGTTAGCATTTCAGTTTTATTTTGAATGTGAATGAATTTTAGCCCAGGGGACTCTTAAAAGGATGACATTCTTAATTTGGAGTCCACAAATTTTCAAAGGCTTCCTGGGTAGAATTATAAATAGTCTGTAAATTTGGAAGGGGTTAGAAAAAAAGGTGTCCTGTATTTTGACTATTTTAAACAGAATTGTAGCATTTTCTACACTTAGGCAACAAATCAGAATATTAGCATTCCTATGGTCTTGCTATCAAAATAAATCAAATATGTGCTCATATCACAATAGAGCCATTATAGATATCTCAAAATATAATTAACATTCACCACCATTATAAAATTCTAGTTGATACTTGGCCCACTGCTAAGGCTAATATTTTAAAATATTTGGATAACTAATTTTAATACATTTTATTTCCTTGACGATTCTATGTAATTTACTTTATCCATTTAAAATCATTAAAAATTTATAGAGAATAGAGCCATCAGCTTCCCCAGACTGTCAAAGGCATCCACAGCACAAAAACAATAAAGAACCACTAATATAAAGTGATTTTCTTTGATCTAAAATTTTCTTAGGCAAATTACTATAACAATGGCTTTTAGCGCTAGTTGTTAGAGTTTCCTCCTGAGATTTTATCAATTTAAAAATGTTAAAGATACTACACGCACATCAAACCATCTCACCATTGTTCACCCCCATCCAGGCTCTGCCACCTAGAAGCAAGCATTCTTTCTTGTGATCCTTTCCAGAGGTGTTCTATTCATAGGTGAGACTATCATGTACATCAATGCCCATGTATTTGTATCAGATCTTATCTGTCTGATACACTCTACAGCGATCTGTCCCTGGCTCTGATTTCACAAGTCACTTAACTCTACCTTGATGAGAAGATGGTGAGGGGCCACTTCTGATCTCTTCTGGTTTCTCTGTGGGCGAAGCCGGACCCACCTCCACATGTGCTCACGGATGATCGCTGTGAGATGAGGCAGAGGTCAGACATGCCTCCACCCGCCATTCTTCTTTGTCTTATTCTGCCACGGACCACCCCACCCCTACCCTCGGATTCTCTACTGCGTTTGAGAATCCACACAGAACGCAGACTGTTCTCACAATTATGAGGGCTTGTTGGGAAAGCAGCAACACACTGAAGTCAGAGAACACGAAGGACAGAGTTCTTCTGTCCGTACCAGTACCTCTCCCTATCCATGCCAGCAGGTATGTTTCTCCCTGGTCCTCAGACGCTCAGCCTACCTGGCCCACCGGCTTCAGTCTTGTTCCATGAGCTGGGAAGCCTGACACTTGCCATTTCATGCCGGATCTCACGGGCACTCCACTGGTGATGCTGCTTCATCGATGGCCACTATGGGTGATCCCTTCTTGCCCCTGAGATGGCTCACTTTATACCTAGTGGGATGTCAAAACTGACCAGTCATGGAGTTAGACTCCTCTATACCTTGTTTGCATACTCCCATTCTGTCATTTGTTGGGAGTTTCAGAGACCAGAAGAGCCCTATCATGCCAAATCAGACCAAATAATTTCCCTTCACTGCGCTTGCTAGTGTATGGAATAGAAATTACCTTTTAACTTTTACTGGCTAGGTACTGTTTGATCATATTGCGGTATCACAGTTTGCTGGACCATACCTCTGCTGATTGACATCTAGTCATTTACTATTTTAAACTATGCCTCTTAGTAGTGTACATTTTGTTTGTTCATGATCAATGTTTCTTTTTGAAACATCAGCAGTGGTCTGTGCTTCTTTGATTTGCATGCATCTTTGTGATTTCCTCTGGAAAATGTTGAAATGAATATGATTTTCATAGTTCTCATTGTTCCTTTCCAGCCATATTTTTGAATAGAGTAGCCAATTCCCTACATCTTGAAAAAGTACAATTGGCTCTTTACTGCAAGCAACAAGATTAATGTACTTCTGAGGATTATTTACAGGATTGGGGGCCCTCGGAGATCCTGCTTTAGGAATGAAACCACACAGGTGACCTTGATGTACTGGCCAGATTGAAAACCACAGGTAGAAAGGGAATATGTAGTCCACAAGAGCCAGATACTACATCAGAACTGAGCAGCCAGGGAACCAGAGTGAGTCTCAAATGACTAGCGTAATACTTCTTTTTTTTTTTTGGTAGCGTTTGAAAAATCAAAGCTAGATTAAATTATGCAGTCACTATCGTTCAGGTCAAAGCTTTCTATTCCCGTCACATACCCTCATTTCCTAGATAATTATCTTACTCCTCTCTGTCACATTTACTATAAAACCTGAAATGAATATGAGTCATAGCTAAATTCTAATGTCAGCATTACATAAGCTTTACATTTCTATGATTACTGTTCAGTTTCTTTAAAAACAAATGCAGAGATGTGTATCCATTCATATTGAGGTAGATATTACCCATGCCCTTAACATTCTAATAAGCACTGATACTTTCAATGTTGCACACTTTGTGGTAACTATTATTCTTCTCTTGATTGCTTTTATATGTAATAGTTACATTAGTAACTTTTGTTGGCAGTTAATTCCACCAATATCTTTCTAGAACTAGTGTTTTGCTTAGCATTATAGACATAAAATTGTTTGCTATGGGTTTACTTTATTTAGCCCTTGTCTAAATAGCCCTTGTCGGCTCTGAGTTCAGTTTATCTAGCTATCAAGCAAGGCACTTAAAGAGCTATTTTCAGCAGTACACTAAAAACAGTGTAATGGGGCACGCATGGGTAGCGAGTATCAGCCAGCATGACAGTACAGACAACACCCCACAACTTTCTTGTGTTTGAGCCCAGGCTCGCAGCAACTGCGTCGATATAGCTTGTCAAGGGTCATCCTCTTTTTCGCTGCCCCATTTACTTTACCAAGCTTAATGTCCTTTTCCAGGGACTGGTCTCTCCTAATAACATGTCCAAAGTACATGAGATGAAGGTGAGACACCTTTGCCTCGAAGGAGCACTCTGGCTGTACTTCTCCAAACACACATTTGTCTGTTCTTTTGGCGGCCCAGGCTACGTTCAACATTCTTCTTCAGCACAGTGGTTCAAATTCATTGCCTCTTCTTCGGTCTTCCCTATTCCACGTCCAAATTTCATTCGCAATACGAGGCGGTCAAAAACACCATGGCTGAGTCGGGTGCACCTTAACTCTCAAAGTAGCATCCTCAGTCTTCAACACTTTACACAGGTCTGGGGTAGCAGATTTACCCTCTTGTTCTTCGCTCAGGCTCCGCATGAGCACAATTAAATGCACTTGAACCTCATTCATCATGCTGTTATCCGTATTTGTTAGGGTCCTACTTTCTTTGCATTTTCAATAAAACACAGGAAAACATTTTTTCTCTCTGTCATCTGACATCTGCAATGATACCCCTTATTTCATGTACTCCTTGGAAGATATCTTATTAACTGATCTTTCATTTAGGAGTATAGAGACTATTCTATAACTCTTACCATGGTGTTTAAGGATAGTTCTTAGAAGCTATATATATATCCACAATCAATGTGACACCATGTGGGGTCCAGCCCCAAAGTCAAATGGGTCCTCAGGGGGCAATGTACACAATCATAGGAACAAGGGAGACAGAGAAGAAAATCACAGGGGACTGATCTCTGATATCAGGGGAAGAGAATTGAGTTTATTCACATTATATAAAAACAATAAGGTTTTATAGTAATGGGGCTTGCAGGCCTCTTGTTAGTACATTCAGTGACATGGGCAATGTGTTCGTCTTGAATATCCTGAGCCCTCTAGAGGGACACTTCAAAGGACGTGTCTGGCAAATGAGAAACAAATGGTGTCCATCGCTCTTTAAAAATGAAAGACCAAGGCAGTGGGTATTCTTAGAGATAGGGACCCTTTGACTGCACGTGAGTGGCCAGGTCTCAGCAGGAGACAGCTTATCGTTTTATGGAGAATAGATGTAAAGAAACGCCCTTCCCCGAGAAGATGCGCACCTGGTGCTGTGCATTATCTCAGGACTGTGGAGCAGTCCGTGAAACGTGAGTGCTGGTCTTCCAAGCCCTGTGGTCACGGATGTAGAGATGGGCCGCTCACCATTTCTTACAGGTTCTCAGGGTCCCACAACACTGTTTGCTTTCAGGCTGTACTTTTCCTCAGCGAGGACTTTGTGATGGTCTGCTTCCAAACAGCCAATAGCAGTCCATTTCATCTCATGAGTGCGTAGGGTACCCATCTTCAGCATCCCATCTTATTCTGACAATGTCACCTTGACTTTGACTCACAATGCGTGACTGATTAGTGGACCCGTGCACGTTTAGTGGAGGACGCAGCTGTTTTTACGCACTCCAGTTGGAGCCACATCAACCTCGAGGTTTCACTTTCTCTGCGTCTTGAAGTCTCTTCCACTTTGAGGAGACAGCTCTTCCCCAGTCCTGTTTCAAGCATCTTTCAACCTGAGGGGCTCATCTTCTGGCAGCTATGAGACGGTGCTCTGCTGCTCTCCAGAACGCCTTCGCCGACTGCGCTCTCCAGAAGTCGGTTGTCGGATTCTGATTCCTGATCGGTCTTCGTTTGGGAGCGCTGCTGAAACCTTTCCACCGGCCGCGATGGTCCTAGTATTTGAAACACCAGTGCTGTCGCTGCCAGCATCACAGTAACATGGTACCTGTGTGAGTGGGGGCACATTAGAGAAACACATCCACAGAAACTCACGGATAACAGAGAGTTTCATATAAAGGTTCAGTGTGCATCAAGAAAACATCCCAACCCAGTGCTGCCCAAGCCCACGAGTCCAACATAACCCATTAGTCCATATGTCCAACACCGGTCCACAAAGTCCTCCTCCATCTCAGAAACCACACACAATGACGCCGACTGCAGGAGGAAAGCCGAGTCAGTGAACATGTAAGCAGCTCAGCGTTGGCAAGGGTCTCCACACGGCTGCTCCAGCACCCAGGGCTGCATCGGGGTAGATCCATGTGGCTTCTCCTCGGGGATGTCTTGCAGGAAGTGAGCCTTGCCAGCTGAAGCAGGGAACTGGCTAAGGCAGCTGCACTCTGGTCTGACCATCACAATGCTAGAGACCTGAGAATTCGAAAGTCGAGGCTCACTGAGCCATTTATCCCTCCGCCCTTCAATTAACCCCACATGTGTTTATCGGCTAGGTTGGCACAATAAACTACCTACCTCAGTACCTATCACACGGCATCAAATTGTCAAAGGAACTGTGGAACTTTCTTATAATTAACAAGAAAAAAGGCAATTGACTTTTCTTTCAAGGATATGTACTGCATATTGAATCACATGCTTCTAAATGAGCTTCTTTATAAATTAATGGCAATGCTCAAACAAAGAAGACTTTTCCATTAAAAAAAACCCCAAACAATAGCAGTGTTTGGGGAAATATTATTTCCCCAAATCTCAATGAATTGATAAAAATAATTTTAAATGGTTGGATAAATATTTTTAAAAGATGAATAGTGTTCTCTATTAGTAGAAAAGGTCATTAAGAGGCCTTTTTTCGGAGGGGGGCGGGGCTTTGAGGAAGAAATGCAACAAATGTTTTCTGGTGCTGATGGGACAGATTAATTCCCAGAACCAGAGTCGAGTTTCAAAAATCTCCACAACACGTTCTCTGTCAGAATCCAGGGAACAAACACACCTATACCAGTGCAACAGCTTAGGAGTAAAAATTCGATTGTATTTACATGAAAAACTTATCCAAACATCAAAACACCTAATGGAGTATCGGAAACGTTTACTAAGAATGTGAGGATGGATAAAATGATGCCGTCATTAGTAATTCATCTCTGCTGAACACTTACTTGTGCAATACTTACCTATGCAGCAATACTTAAACATTCAAAAAGCACATTTTAGCTTCACACCTACCTACACGGTAGGGTGAATATTATTAGGCTTTCTATTTTACAGATGAAGAACTTGAGGCAAAGGAAGGTTAAGCAACTTTATCAATATCTAAGGTTTGTAAGTCGTAGAGTCAGGCAGGCTTTCAGTATTTGAAAATGCTTCCGGGATTTGAATAAGGTTTTCAGCAGCTTCTTCCTCCCAAGTGGGGAGTCCTGTTCTTGGTCTGGAAGCTCTGGTGAAACCTGTTCACTCTGGGTAACCCTGCTGGCATTTGGCAAACCAGTGGCATAGCTCCAAGCATCACAGCAATACACAAGCCACCGCAGTATAACAAACTGACAGGCAAATGGTGGGCAACAGTGAATTTGAATTGTGGTGCTGGAGATAAATATTGAAAGTACCAAGGACTGCTAAAAGGGTATACTGGTCTGTATTTGACAAAGTAAGACCAGAGGCCAGGATGGCAAGATTTCATCTTACATACTTTGGACATATCATCACAAGGGACCGGCCCCTGGGGAAGGACATCATGCTTGGTGAAGTGGAGGGGCGGCAAGAAAGAGGAAGGCCCACAAGGAGCTGGATCGGCACAATGGCTGCATCAATGGGCTCAGGCACAGGAACAGTTCTGAAGACGGCACAGGACTGTGCAGTGTTTCCTTCTGTTGTGTGTAGGGTTGATACGGGTCGCAGCTGACTCAACGGCACTTAATAACAAGAACCCATTAGTTTGCAGCACGACTCATTAGTTCTCAGAAGAAAAGGAAGTAGAGAGAGATACACTAAGTCAAAGAAAAAAAGAAGGAAATTGGTAAACAAACAAAGCTAGCTACAATGAAAAAAAGAATCAAATATGACTCCAATGTTAGGTTTCCATAAAACCAAATGCCAGAAGCAAAGGCATCTCAAGGAATTTTCAAAGGAAAATGGTGCCAGCATTCTGTCCATGGTCCCCTGAACAAGGAGAGTAGAGGGCACAATGTTTCCCTATTTTATATAATGATTGCAATGTTACCACCCACATGTTCGTACTCAAACTTTTAGACACAATTATATTTTGGCCAGGTAAGAAATATTTTCCTAAATAACTAACATGTGCTGGTCACATAGTGGTTAAGTGCTTCGCTGCTGTCAGGTTTGAACACCCCTTCTGCCCCACAGGAGGAAGGTGAGGCAATCTGTGCAGATGAGGATCTGCACCTGGGCAACCCTGTCAGGCAGTTCCTGGCCCTGGAAAGTTTGCTCTGCATCAGAGGCCACTTGCTAGCAGCCTTTTGGGGTTTGATATCTAAATATATAAGCATTCTAACATGGCTTCAATTGTGAGATTAAAGGTCAACAAGAACTCTTGAAAAGGGAGGTAATACAATTTCACGTGGATTGAGAGATTACTAAGTGCCACATGATTTCCACAAGTCATGTAACTTAATATAAAATAATAGAATATAGAAAATATCAGGAAAATAAGTTTTAAAATTCCATATGATTTGCCCAGGATGATTGAGATGGGTTATGAGAGAGACAGGTTTTAGAGACGCCCTTGTTAGACCCCTGAAGAAATGCTATTACATGGCTTCATAATAACACCCCGTATAAGTTAATTAATAGTTGGATTTTAAAAGCTTATTTTTTTAACCAGGTTTATAGGGTTGAGTTTGAAAATGATAGCAGAAATTAAGTGTGTACTAGATCTTGTGTATTACACAGGAGGTCTCAAATCGTTGGCTTTTTCTCTTAAGAGTAGGTTGAGAAATAAAATTTAGCATCGTCAAAATTTGATTATTGACGTTATTAGACTAAACACGCACATGAAACTCCTGTATTAACTTTCCATTGCTTCTATTACAAGTGGCAATGCATTTGGGAGTTGGAAACAGCAACGACTCATTTTCTCTTTGTTCTAGGTCAGAAATCTACAGTGGTTTCACTTGGTGAAAATCCCAGTGTCGACAGGACCCTAAGAGAGAAGTAGAGCTCTCACGTGGTTTTCCTTGCTGCCTGCTAGCTTCCCAGTGCCCTGGAAATCTTCACGAATCAACAAGCCCCTTAGTTCCTGGCATGACCTAGAGTGCGTCTGCATAAAGAAATAACAGAAGTCCTAACTGAAACATGCTCTCGTCTAAGCTGCCACAATGTTGAGTTCCCACGGCGAGTACAAGTGTTTGAGGGTAAGGATCATTACTGTATTCATCTCTGAAGTCTCAGGGCCACATGCCGTGACTAGGCTTTACGCATATGGTAAGCACTGGACAAATGTTTGCAAACTGAAATGGAATGTTAAATAAAATTCTATAGACGATTCCACCTGTTTTAACAATGTGGTTGGCTGTTTTTTAAAACAAGTTCTCCTCCACATATGGCATTAGTCACCTTGCTTCTACAGGATTTCCTGTGTCTTTCCTAACGTTTTCTACCTTCTGAACTTTATCCCTGGGAATATGCTGCCCCTTTAGTCTCCAACAGTTGCTTGCTCTAGGAGCGGGTGCTACCTGAAAGGTACTGTTGTCCTTACAAACCTACCTATCTATGGCTTGGTTGAAAATTGAGCTATGAGGATGACTTCGATCCCCGGCTTCAAGTCTGACTAAGGACATGGCTTCGAAGGGGTTTCACTGTCTCTAGCTGATGAGTAAGTCTGGTTTTAAAAATTGAATCAGAATTTTGTTGAACATTTTTCTCTCACTGTACCCTGGGTGGTTCAATGTGATCCCTTTTGGAGTGGTTGATGGTGCCAGCTGGGCACCATCTCTGTTTTCTTATCTCTGGGCTGTGGATGTTGAAGTTTGCACAGTCATGAGTCCTTTGGACTACTTTCTAATGACCTTTGCTTTTCTTTACTCTTCATTGCTCTGGACTGGAAAGATCAGCACTTGCATCTTCTGTAGGCATTCACAAGCTCTTAAGATCCTAGTCCCTACTCACATTGTCCTTTTGGTTTTTGGCTTAATAATCATTTTATTGGGGGCTCTTACAATTCTTATAACAATCCCTGCATCTATTGTGTCAAGCACATTTGTACATACATTGCAACCATCCTTTGCAAAATATTTTCTTTCTACTTGAGCCCTTGGTATCAGCTCTACACACATACCCCCCCAAAAGAGCCCTTGATAAATTATCATTATATTGTTTTCGTAGTCTGCACTATTCACTGTCTCCGTTCACCCATGTTTCTGTCGTTCGTCATGCTGGGTGGGTGGGGCGATTATTTGTCTATCATTGTGATCAGTTCCCCATTTTTTCCCCTTACCTTCCCTCTACCCTCATGGTATTGCTACTCCCATTATTGTTTTTGAGGGGCTTATCTGTCCAGAATTTTGTATGTCGAGAGCTCTTATCTGTAACAGTATACAGGCTCTGGTCTAGCCTGATTTGTAAGGTAGAACTGGGGTCATTCATGATAGTGGTGGGGAGGAAGCTTTAAAGAACTAGAGGAATGTTGTATGTTGGTGCTATACTGCTTCCTGGCTGGCTCCTCCCTTCCTTGTGACCCTTCTGTGAGGGTCCAATTGGGGCTTTTGGTCTCCACTTTGCTCTCTGCCCCCCATTCAGATCAATACAGTTGTTTGTTTTGGGTCTTCTGATGCCTGATAATTGATCCTGTTGACATATCATGATCACACAGGCTGGTGTGCTTCTTCCATGTGGGCTTTGTTGCCTCCCAGCTAGATGGCCACTTGTTTATCTTCAAGCCTTTAAGACCCGAGATGTTATTATATCTTATTATAGCCAGGCGCCATCAGCTTTCTTCACCACATTTGCTTATGCACCCATTTGTCTTTAGCAATCATGTCGGGAAGTTGATCATCACAGAATGCCAGGTTATTAGAACAAAGTTTTCTTGTATGGAGGGAGGACTTGAGTAGAGACCCAATGTCTGTCTGCTACATTAATACTTAACATATACATATATTTACAAATCTATGTCCCTATTGCTATATATAAATATATTTACATATGTATGTTCCTGTATTTATACCTTTATAAATGTCTTTTGCCTTCTAGTTCTTAGCTTTATTTCCTTTTACTTTCCTCTTGTTCCACTATCATGTTCGACCTTCATTCTGCTTTTGGTAATTCCTCTCAGCTACATTGAACTTGATCAAACCCCACCAGGCGTTCTACACCCTCCTCACCATCGAGTTTAGATCACTTGTTGTTTCCTTGTCCCTGGGTTTGTTGGCTTCCCCCTTCCTTTCCCCACTCCCATGCCCCC
>NW_022106471.1:14192611-14222891 GCF_000313985.2 Echinops telfairi
GCAGGGCCAGTTCTACCCTGCCCTATTGGGCCACTGTGAGTTGGAATCCACTCTGTAGCAGTTAGATTTTTGTTTTGTTTTTTGGTGGGGTTTCTGCTTAATACAATGGTATGGTATTTTTATTTACAGTCTTTAAATAAGACCCACACTCTATAATGGTCCTACCATTTTATGACCCAACCAACAGTGTAAGAGAGTGCTAGCCTTTCTACATGCTCACCGCCATTTGTTGTTTTCTGTTTGTGCTTTTTATATCCTCAAGCTTTCTATTCGTGCTGTGCGTGCAGGAGGAGCCCTGCAGCGCAGTGCTGATTCTTTGGCCTGGAATTTGCATGGCCAGCAATTGAAAGCACCAGCAACTCCGGGCTCTCTGCCCCTCCTGGAAACAGTTACAGTTCTAGCAACCCACAGAGGGCCACTATGAGTCAGCCTTGACTTACTGGCATGGAGTCTGATTTTGGAGTTAACAACAATATCTCTGGTATCGCTCTGACTTTAGTTATGGCATTTAAAGATCTCTTTTGTACTGTGACTAGGTTATGTTACTACTTACATGTTTCCTATTTTAAAGAATAGAGACACCAGTGGAATTGTTTTTCTGCTTCCTGTTGTTTAACTTTATTTACCCAAAATTGAAATTGAACTTATCCATAAAAAAGGAACAAACTACAACGTGAATTAAATTCAGTTTCTTTTAAAGAATTGTTCTGATGCTTCCCACTTCCACAAGGATATATCGTCTCAGAAACCCATAGACTGGTTCTACTCTAGCCTGCGGGGCCCCTGCGAGTCAGAATTGACTTGATGGCAGTGGGTGTGGAGTGTTACACAAATCTACTAATTCCTAGCAATGATTCCTGAATTTCTGCACAGTTTGAATTTCCAGATTTTAGCATGTGTAACCAATGCATTATTATTAAATATGACAACTTGTTGTTTTACATGAACAATTCCTTGTTGCTTAAATGTTTAGTAGTCTTTAGGTATAATAGGGAAAATGTCTTTGACCCATAAATATGATTTTCCCAGATATTGTTCTTTATATACATTGTGATACTTAGTTCGGATATTAGCATTTATGTAGCAGCAAATGACACTTTTGAGTCTTTGGCATAGCAAACAGTTTCCCCGACCTCATCCATTACAATAGGTTTTTAATGAGCTGTTTTGATCTGCTCTGCCTTTCAACCAGACCCCCCAAAAGGAAATGCCAGGAAGGGGTCGCCCTCTTGACAGATGTCTGATCTTAGGAATGTAAGTTTTATCATTAGGAAGTAAAATATTGATAAAGAAAACAGTCCCACCTTTGCAAACATGACCTATGTATTTCTTTCATGATTTAGTAAGACGTATGAGAAGAATGACATTGAATCATTGTTTACTAATGAAGTTTACTTTGTTTACTAATAAAATTATTTTTATTAATAAAGATTCCAGTTTTACAAAACTATCCTCAGCTAGCAGCTGTGGATGGAAGCCTTGCACTGACAGTATGAATCTTTGCAAACGGAAGCAGGGCTCTTGGGCCAAAAGGAAGCACTGAAAACCCCAGAGAAGGATTTCAGCAATATTTCTAACTACATCCAATCCCATTGGATGATGTATGTAGAGCAGGCCCTGTCAGCACTCAGGTTTTATATCCCTGTCTGACCAATATTGTTGAAGTTTTGCCCTTGCCCCAGGGCAGCTATTGTTTCAGGGAAAGTTGCATCTTCTAATGCAAATTCAGCTATTTCCATAGTCTGCTCTGACATTACCAAAAATGATGCCCTTGGCTTTAAATATTTTTAAAAAAATTTTTGTTCAAGGAAAGATGCCAAATCATGGACTCTAAACAGAATGCACTCAACCTCCACCTTACGGCGTCTGCCGGAGTTTTCTGCTGTGGCTATGGCTGTTAGGTGCCATCTAGTCAATTCTGACCCACAGCAACGCTTTGCACGGCAGAAAGAAACACCACCCCGTCCTGAGCCAGCCTCCCAATTGGCCCCATGCTTCAGGCCATTGTTGCTACGACTGTGTGAATCCGTTTTGGAAGGCCTTCTTTTTTGCTTTCTCTCCACTTTAGCAAGCATGATGTCCTTCTCTTTTTCTTTTGGTAAAGCACTTCTTTGTAAATAAATATTGTAATTTTTGAAGGTCATCGTCCTCCATTTTGTCTTCTCTAGTGTGGGTATTTTTCATCATGTTAGGTAGAGTATTTGTGACTTAAATTAGGACCCTTAGGTTTGTCCCTATTTTTCCATTGATGATCTTTATGGTCCTAGGGTTTATATTTAGGATTTAATTCATTGAGTTCATTTTTGTACATGGTCTAAGGCATGAATCCTTTTAATTCTTCTGCAGGTGGAGACCCAATTGTTCCAGCACCATTTATTAAAAAGGCAGCCTCTTCCCTACTAAATATGTTTTAGAACTTTATCAGAGATCAGGTATCTGTACGTTCTTGATTATACTTCGGGGTTTTCAATTCTCGCCCATTGATCTTCGTGTCTGTTGTTGTACCAATAGTAAGCTTTTTTGATTACCATGGCAATCTAATCGATTTTAAAAGCTCAGCATAAAAGCCCTCCTAGCTGTTCTTGTTTTTAATAGCGTTTTGTTACCCAGGGTTTCTTTCCTTTCCATATAAAGTTGGCAATTCATTTTTTTCATTTCTTTGAAGGAATTGTGCTGGGATTTGAGCTGAATTGCATTGACTTTATGAAGCGATTTTGGTAATAGTCACACTTCACTGTACTTGATCTATTTATCCACGGTTATGGAACCTTCTTCCATTTGTGTAAGTCTCTTTTAGTTTCTTATGGAAGTGTTTCATAATTTTCTTTGTATTAGTCGTTTGATTCTCTGGTAAGATATATTTTAACGTTTGGAGTAGTTTTTATAAATGAGACTGTTCTTTTAATTTCCTTTCAGGTGTCACCTTCCTTAAATCCAACTGATTTCTGTATGTTGATCCTATATCCTGCTCCATTGCCAAATTTTTCATCAGTTCCAGCAATTTTTATATTTTTTAAATTGAATCTTGGAGTTGATCTATATGTGGGGTTATGTCACCTGAAATTAAAGAGAGTTTTATTTCTTCTGGGCTATTTTGGATGCCTTCAATACCTTTTTGGATGGCTTACAGCTCTGGCTAAAATTTCCAGGGTTGTATTAAATGAGTAGTTATTAAGGGCAACCCTTTCTAGTTCCCATTCAAAAGGGGAATGTTTTCAATTCTCTCCATTAAGTGAGATGCTAGCCATTGGTGTGGCATCTTTGATCTTTATTATTTGGGGGAATTTCCCTTTTATTACTATTTTGTTCGTTTTTTAAAATCAAGAATGGATATTGAATTTTATCAAATGTCTTTTCTGAAGAGATTGAAATAGTTATATGGCTCTTCCCCTCTATTTTATTTATTTGATAATTACATCGGTTGTTTTTCTAACATTAAACCAATCTTGTATGCCTGATAGGCATCCCGCTTAACCATGATGTATCTTTTTTTAAAATGCTTTGTTTAGTACTGTTGGATAGAATTTTGTTGAAAAATTTTGTGTCTATATTCATCAGGGCTATTGATCAATAATTTTCTATTCTGATGCAGTCTTTGGCTCACTTAAATATCAGGGTTGTACTGACTCCCTAAAATGTGTTAGGTAGTATATTGTCCATTTCTATATTGTGAAATAATTTTATGGTAGGGGGGGTCACCATAACATGAACTGTATTAAAGGGTGATGGCATTAGGAAGGTTGAGAACCACCGATTCATACCTCATCTGGCTATTGCCATTTGCTCCTTCCTATCCTTGGTTAGGTTTGTCAGCAACCTATCAATTCTATTAATCCTTTCAAAGAACAAGCTTTTTGCTGCAGTGATTTTTTTTGCATCGTTCTCTTGTTTTCCCACTCCTTTATCTCTGCCCTAAATTCTTTTCTTTGCTAATCAAGAGATTGTTCCCTTGACTCTGCTCTAGTTGCTGAAGATTTTGTAACAGTCATGAGTCTTTATTCTTTTTTCATATGTGCATTCATTGCGATCAAATAACCTCTGATAACTGCTTTTGCTGTGTCTCATAGGTTTAGGTACATTGTGCTCTCATTTTTGTTAGTTTCTAAAAATTTCCTAATTTCCTCTGTAATTTGTTCCAGTACTCACTCATTCAACAGAAGATCATTATTCATCTTCCAAATGTTTTTCCTGGGCTTTTTGATAGTGCTTTTGCTTATTTATAGCTTTATGGCATGGTGGTCTGAGAGGGACGTCTGAGTGATCTCTATGAGTTTGATTTTACTCAGGCTTTACTTGTGCCCCAGGATGTGGTCTGTTTTTGAATAAGAAACATGTGTACTTGAAAAATAAGTGTTTTTTGTTTTGTTTTTTGCATTTGGGTGGAGAACTCTATAAACGCCTGTCAGGTCGAGCCACCTAATTGTGGTGTTTAGCTCTGTAACTTCCTTGGTGAGTTTCTTTCCTGGGGACCTATCTTTCTTGGATAGTGGTGTATTAAAGTCACCTATTATGATTGTTGAGTCTGTGATTTCTGTCTCCGTTTTTTGAAGAATTTGTTTGACAAATGTTGTAGGGGTCTCGTTAGGTCCATATATATTTATTATGCTCACTGGCACTGGTTCTTGATCTACTGATCCTATTTGCATTATATAGCTATCATTCTTATCTCTTATGATTTGCATCTTGGGATTGATATTCTCCAAGATTAGAATTGGAACCCCTGCTCTTTTTTGGTTGCCATTCACTTGGTTTGTTTTTTGTCAGCCTTTTATTATTAGCCTATTTTTTTCTGCGAGCTGAATGTGTGTCTCTTGCAGCCAACAGTGTTGGGTTATGTTTTTGAGCCAGTGTGCAAGCCACTGACTTTTAATTGACGAATTCAGACCATTGACATTCAGAGTTATTTTCCCTGACTGTAGATTCATTTTTGTGTTGGGTGTTTTCCTATCTCTCCACATAAATTGTGCTGAATATATGTGGGGGCTTCATTCTTGCCTTCTTTTCATTGTTGAGGCAATGTCACTTGGTGGTATTTTCGGCACATTGACTTCCAGGTGGGGTTGTGCTATGTGGTGGTCTCCTATTTGTACTTGGTGAATGTTGATCTTCTGACCTCAGTGAGTTGGCAAGGATTTTTCACAGGGTTGGATGTCTTATAATGTATTCTTTGAGTTTTTCCTTGTCCAGGAATCTCTTACCTCTCCATCTATCTTGCTAGATAGTTTGGCAGGATAGAGGATTCGTGGATTGGCAGTGTTTTCTTTCAACTTTTTGAAGATGTTACTCCACTTTCTTCTCCTCTTCATGGTATCTGCTGATAGGTGTGAGCATATTCTTACCTGAGTACCATTGTATGTGACTGCCTTTATTTCTCTGGCTGATCTTAGGAGTTTTTCCTTTTCCTCAAAGTTAGATAACTTCACAATTATGTGCCTTATTGATTTCTTCCTGATGTTTAGTCTAACTGGTGTCTTCTCTACTTCCTGTATGATTGTCTGATTCTCATTCAGTAGGTTTTCTTTCAGGAATTCCCTCCCTACTTTAGCTGTTGACTTCTTTGTTGTGTCTTGTTCTGGTATTCCTATTATTTGAAAATTCTTCCTCTTCATAGCATCTGTCATTGATTTCAGGTGTTGTTCCACCTCTTGGATTGTCCTATTTGACTGTCTTTCCTGTTTGTTGAAATCTGCTTGATTGTCCTCAAAATCACTGTTATGATTCTCTGCCTTTTCTGTTGATCAGGTCTGTTACCTTGTTTTTTGCTTCTGTTACCTCGCCCCTCAACTCTTGTATTTCCCTTTGGTGTGTGAACTTTTTGTACCATCGATTGTGGACTTCCTGCCCTCAATTGTTGTGTCCTGATTCTGTATTGCTTCCCTCACATCTTGTACAAATCCGAGAAACATTTCGAGGATTTCTTTTTGTGCAGATCAACATGTGCTTCTTTTACAAGTGTTGTTAGGTTTAGGACTATCTCAAATATTGAATTTTGTTTCTCTTGTTTTCTTCTCCAGGGTGTTGAGGTAGGTTGCTGTTTGCATGCCATTTTGGTGGCCCTTGGTGCCATATTCCTGAAAGATATGTGGGCCCTGACCTTTCTCTCTGTGGGGATGGTAATAGTGATTGTGGGGCCTGCCTATGGCCTACTGTATTTTGGTATTAGGCCACTATGCAAGAGAGGTATTGCGGCAGTTTGGTGGCTGGCAGCACCTGGGTTGCTTGAAAGATGGCCTGCAGCTGGTGACTGGGTACAATTCTGGACCAGACCAGGGCATGCCTACAGTGTGTCCCCAGGACTGGTCTAGCTTGACCAGGATACTGATGGGCCAGTTGATCTGCAGAGGAGTCAGGAGTCAAGGGGGCTACTGGTCTGGGTCAGGTCAACAGGCTTGTTGTAGTGCCAGGCTGGGTCTATGTAGGGGGTCATGGTGTTGGGGTTACCCTGTGGGTGAGCTGCAGGTCCAGGGAGTGACCCTATATGGTGGTCTAGGGTCTGGAGCAGACCGGTGGGGAAGCTGCAGGGCCACAATAATACCTGTTGTGAGTCCCAATGCCTGGGGTGTGCTGGCTAAGAAGCTGAGGAGCCGTAGAGTTACTGTGGGAAGGCCCCAGTGCCAGGTGCTGCTGGGCAGAGAAGCTGTGGGATGGTAGCGGTACTGCGGGTCAGCCCCAGTGTCATGGGTGGGTTGGTGGAGAAGGTCACCTCCCTGACCTAGGGAGTACTCTGGATTGCTACAGGAGCTAATTCACTCACCTGAGTCACCCACTCAGTCTCCTAATAGGTGATTTTACTGATCACCGTGGAGCTCTCGATGCAAGCTGCTTACCTGGGCACCATCTTGCTGGAAATCCACAATATTCATTTCTTAATCATTATGGAGTTTACTCCTTGTTTTATTAGGCTTGCCAGTGGTGCATCACTTTTGTTAATCTTTTTGAAGAACTAAGTCTGGTCCTATTGATTACATATATATATGTTTTCTGATTCACATATTTCTGCTCTAGTCTTTATTATTATTATTTTCCTAGTATCCAATTGTTGGTTTTGCTGCTCTTGATCCAATTGTTGTATTTGATGTGTGAATATGTTTATTTTAATTCTTCCTTCTTTTTTGATGTGTGCCTGTATTGCTATGAACTTCCCTCCTATCTGAGAACTGCTTTTGCCCTGTCCCAGAGATCTTGGTATGTTATTGTGTTAGGCAGGGTTCTTTAGAAAAACAAAACCAAGACATTTGTGATTATATATATAAAAGGATAGGCTTATATAGAAAGAAGGAATATAATAGCTAATTAGTCCATACAATAGTGGAGAGGGTTCAGTCCAACTCACTTCCATGAGGCAGTTAATGTGCTGAAGGTCCTTCCAACTCACATTGGCTGCTGGTCCAAGATCAAGGAAGCACACAGCAATGTGGCTGGCAGGAGGTGTGAAGTCTGCACACAGGCAAGACAGAGCAGGGTTGGCCCGCAGGCATCAGACCCTCTAAGGTGGGGCAGCAACAGTGGGAAGATAAGATGTTGAGGTATAGCACAGGCCAATAGTGCAACAGCAGCAGTGTGGGGAAGCAGGTAGACATGGAGCCTTAAGGTGTAGTGAAGCATGGCACAGGTGACACTATCCACCACAATCTATGGGTTGGCTCAGCCCACAGGTAGCACAGATCAGCTAACTCACGCAGCAGCATGTTGGTCCAGTCACCATGGAGATAGAGGAAGATGCCATCCTCTTTTGGTGGCTAAACTCTGCCCACATGTTCCTATGGGAGGCATGTTGGCACAAAAAACTCAACTATTTCTGTTGTATTTTCAGTATCATTTATTTCTAGGATTATTTTATTTTGTTTTTATTTCTCCAATGACCCAGTGGCTTTTAAGTAAAGTATTGTTCAATTTCCATATAGTTTACCTTTTGTGGTTGATTGTCTTATGGTAGCTTTCTAATTACTTATTACTCTTTCAATCTGTATGATGAGTAAATAAATCAGGGAAGCTAGATTACATGAGGAAAATTGTGGAATCAGGATTGAAGGAAGGCTTATTAACAGATGATATGCAGATGATATAAGCTTGCTTTTTGAAAGTGAGGAGGACTTGAAGCCCTTGCTGAAGATCTAGGATTGCATTCTTCAGTATGGATTACAACTCGATGTAAAGAGAAACAAAATCTTCACCCTTGGACCAACAAATAACATCCTGAAAAATGGAGAAAAAGTTCAGTTTGTCAAGGATTTTGTCTTGCTTGGGTCCATAGTCAAGGCTTATGGAAGCAACTGTCAAGCGATCAAACGGCATATTGTGTTTGGTAAATCTACTGCACAAAACCTCTTTAAAGTATTTAAAAACAAGGATCTGAGTTTGACGACTAATGTATACCTGACCCAAGCCATGTTATTTTTAAAGGCCTCATATGCATGTGAAACTTGGATACCAAACAAGGAAGATAGAAGAAGAACTATGCATTTTAATTATGGTGCTGATGGCGGATATTTAAATCACCGTGGACTGCCAAAAGAACAAACACGTCTGTTGCTGAAGAACTACAACCAGAGTTTACCTTAGAAGCCAGGCTGATGAGACTTCATTTCATGCACTTTGGACCCGTTATCAAGAGAGACCGGTGTTTAGAGAATGACAGCCCCAAAGAGGCAGACCCTTAACAATCTGGATCAGCACAGTGGCTGCAACAATGGGTTCAAACCCCAGAACAACTGTGAGGATGGCGCAGGGCCGGACAGTGTTTCATTCGATTGTCCATGGGTTGTTATGAGTCGGAACCAGCTTGATGGCACCTAGCAACATTTTCCTTTTCGTATTGCATTATTTTGCTATTTCATCATAGTTGTTTTATAGCTTAATGTTTATTCATAAGAAGTAGAATATAACTAATTCTAGATTATGATTTTCTAGTCAGTAAATAAAGTTACGTATCTATTCTTCACTTAAGAAATATTATTCAGGATTTATTTCTTTGCAATGTTTATGAGTTTAGTCATTAGTTATGAGTGAAATTAGACTAACTGACCAACTAACTGGTCTGTAGAATTGAAATAATGACCAGCTGACTTGTCTTAAGGTCTCTGTTTTCTGTACGAATGCTAGGAATTTAATAACCTATTATGTAATGTAGTTATAAATCATAGCTAACTGAACTGAAGGAATGAATCTGTGTCTCCACAAATGCTAGCCAGATTCAGAATTTTGGATATTTCACAAAGCAACTCAATTATGTGAATATTCATCAAGTACGGCTGCATATATAATAAAATTATAAGACATTGATATTATTAGATTTGAGTTTTTGTTTTCTTTGTCAGAAATTAAAAGTAAAGAAAACCAATCATAATAAACATTAAATGTATAGGTTAGTACTTTTTATAAAACAAATCCAAACCAAATGGCACATGACTGTAATGTAGTGTTTCTTTGGTTATTTGTGAAGACTTTGTTCAAACATCTTTGTTTCAAAGATTACTTACTATTTCAGACTAATGTTTAGAATCATTTCAGTGGCTTAAACCATTACAGTTTTAAATTATAAAATAAGTCTGTTCTGAAAAAACAAAACAACCCCCCCCACAACTTTTGATAAAGTTTTTATTTCTGGATCTTCAAAGAAATAGACTAATCATGCCCCCCCCCATTGTAAACACTGTGTAATAAAAATGTTTTGAAAGTTTACACTTAAATATTTAAAAGCTATATCAGATCTTGTGATATTAAATAATGATCTAAACTGTTATAGTACTTCCATGCCTTCAAGAAATATAATGGTTGGAATTGTAACAAGCTTATTATGATCCCACAGGAATGTAGGGGGTCATGGAGTGTGCTTGAGTCTGTACATCTGTAAAAGTAAAATAGAGAAACAGAGAGAGAGGGCTAAAGATTGAGGTTGAGGAAGAGAGAATGGTCAAGGTTGAGAAGCAGAGAAACTGAGAATGAATAGGGAAAAAGAAGTAGAGTTGACTCTGATTATTAAGCATAAGATTTCAAGTAAAGCTCCAACCAAGGTTATAAATCTTTAATGTAATGTAAAGAGAGAATATTTTTCAAACGTGTGTAAAATGACAATGTGGAATTAGGAATGTGTGTATTCTGGTCTAAGCAGTGCAAAGAAAAATGACTCTAAGAATCCAATCTATAAGAAGTCCTCAGTAGCATTATAAACCAGTTTAAGTAAATAACTTATTATGCAACATAATTTTGTACAAATAAAAAGTAAAATATTTCCTAGTTTGAGACCTGGTTAGAATTATGGCTTAAAAACAAACCACAAAGTAGTATGATATTTGATGAGGATATTGAAATTAAAGGTAGTTTGACAATCAATTTTGATAAGATGATGCACTACTCTATACTAGGATGAATAAGCAGAACACAGGAATTTCTGTTAAATTTTAATGCCAGATAAAGAATGAAGAATTTTATAGTATAGATATCCAAAAACAGAACCTAAAATATACTACTATTGAATCAATTCCAACTCAGAGGGCTGCACATCTTTGTAGGAGTAGGTAGCCTGGTGTTCCTCCTGTGACACAAGTGTAGGATCAGTATGTCCCCAATATTTCATGAGACATCCTTAAGCTAAAAACTATTTTCTATTTATGTAAAGTAAAAATTTAAGTGAACAGTCTATACTTTCATTTACTAAATCTGTAAACTTTAACTAATATTGTAAAAAATAAGAGAAAATGTCAAAGAATATCAATAGATTGAAAAAAAATTGGCCAGGTGGCATGAAGTCCAAATATTTCAAAAATAAGAAAGAAATGTTAAATTAAAGTTTTAAATCAATTATGGTAATATACAGACAAAGGAGCAAAATAGACTTGACAGCCAAGCTACATAAATTGTATTTTATTTATGCAAAGTCTGTATTTTGCCATCTTAAAATTGAATTCCTCTTAACTTAAAAAAATGTTTTTACCAATGACAAGAAGATCGTTTATGATTTGCATTGCATTACCAGAAAATTACATTATCTTTTATGATTTGTAACATTTAATTCACAATTTTGGTTGTTGTAAAGCTTTCATACATATCTTTCTTATGGGTAACTATAGGAGTTCTGGTGGCAGAGTGGTTAAGTGCTTGTCTGTTAATCAGGAAGCTGGAGGTTCAAACCACCAGCCTTTCCTTGAGAGAAAGTTGTGGAAGTTTGCAGGTATATTCTGTGAGTCAGAATGGATACAATATTAATGCATTTTAAATGAGAAAGACAATTAGAAGAATGTCATAAAAATTATCTTTAGATAATGTATTTGTCATTGGAATTTGAATGGTTAACCTAGATTGCAATGTATGTACCAGTCCTGGTACCATTAACTCACTTTCAATAATCCATTTTACTTAACATTTTAACTAGTTGACTTGAACTTGACTGGGAGTCATGTGGACCCTTCCTGTGTCAGTAGATCTGTGCTCCGTCGGATCTTCAATGGCTGAGTTTTCAGAAGTAGAATGCCAAGTCTTTCTTTTAAGGTGGCTGTGGTTGGACTAGATCCTTTGACCCTTTAATTGGTAGCCACATGCCTTACTCATTTGTGCCACCCATAGCAGAGACTCTCAATATCTCACACTATTATATGGAAGAGGCATGGCTTTACTTACTACGTAGAAAGTATCATGGCTCTCTGACTTGGCATTCTTCCTTCAGTTCTACTCGAGCACACTCTATGTGATGGGCAAATTCACTTTGGAACACCCTATGAAACACGCTTCAATAATTGTAACTGCTTTGCTCAGATATATGGAGAGAGGCAATGTGAATGCAAAAGTGACTTTTGATAAACTATTAAGTATCTACTGAGTAGATTTATATGAAGAATCTCTTGAAGATTCCCTCTAAATTTCCTCTGTCTACTTATATCCCCAAATGTATGTCCAATCTTTGCCTTTGTCTGAAGTATTTACTTCCCAGCCTCTACCTAGCTGAACTCAGCCCATTATTAAAATATTGGAAGACATAATAATTCAACAAAACTTCCCCGGCTATTTCTGCCTGTATTAATGTCTCTGCTTTTCTGTATTCTCAAGGGAGATGGGTCTTCCCTACCATTCTCACATATTACAAACTACTGATTTTATCTTTCTTTGAATATCCCTTGCATCTCCTCTACCAGTATTTTAGCCAGTGAAGGGGCGATGAATTTGGTTCTCTGTTCTGTTTCTCACATCACTCATTTATGAATTCAGTCAACCAATATTTATTGAATTCTCACTGTGTTATGAAACCCACTGCCATCATGCCATGTGTGTAATGTGCTAGGATCCCTGAGGGTGCAGCACTGGAACCCACAGAGTTGGGTGGTCGATACTCATCAAGAAGTTCTGCGGGAGGAAGCAGTGGGTATCTACATCCACAAAGATTCCACACGGCCCTAATCCATCACTTGGTTGTTACGCATTTGCATCTACATGATGCTACCGAGCAACCCATCCATTATTGAGGCACCCAGCCATATTGAGACTGTTTGGAGTTTATAATCAAATTCACTTAAAAATAAGATTAAACTCTAGTGGCAGAAAGTATTAATGCTGTGACCTCACAATCACTGGAATAAGTGCAAAAAGTGTTTGTGCAATGAGAGCTCCAAGGACTCATTTTCAGGGACTGCTTAATGCAGTTGTTCTTTATTTTCTGTGGACATAAACTAGAAAGTTGACAACGAACTCCTTTACCTGGAACAAAGCCTATTAGCTTTCCCTTCTACAACATTTAAGATGAGCTGGCAGTCATTTCTTTCTAACTCTGTGGGCTGCATTGGGATGTTTTAGGTGAGGGGAAGCTGAGTGAAAGCCCTTCTTTCATTATAGGCAGTGGCATGTGGCAAGAACCATAAGGAGTTCAAGTAAACATATAAAATTTCCTATCAGAAGGAGGGATTAGGTAAGCCTCGAAACCAAATTCTTCCCCATGGATCAAGGAATGAATATATAAAAAATGATGAAGTATATGAAAAATTATGTAGTCTATAGTACCATTTAAAAATTATCCTAGGAATCCTTTTTATTCAGTATGGTGTTTGAAGGTAGTAATTCATTGCACTCATATGAAGTGCTTCAGTTTTTAAAAAAAGAAATTACGCCACTCATGAAGATATTACATTGTGTATATAGAGCACTGGTGAAGTTAGAAAAAAAAGAATTCATTACTGAAAAACTTGGTGATCTGCTGTGCATATTTGTCTTATGTTGGCCTAAATGATTTCAGAACCCCTTTCCTGTGCAGAGTTATCATTGAGGCAAATAGAAGTCTGACTTCTGAATTTCTATTTGTATTATTACTATCTAATGAATTCTGTTGTACAGCAGGTGTCAAATCATATCTGTTGTTCTGCAATCGAGTATGAATAGAAGATGTATTGCTATTGCAAATGAATCTAATATGAAACTAATGAGCAGTAATGAGCAACTGTTTTGTCATTATTGAGGCAACCACTGAGATGCTAATAAACTCTCATTTTTGTTCTTTAGAAAAAGCAGTGACCAGGATTTATAACACGGCCTTAATGTCCCTAATGCCTGAGGCAGAAAGTAAATAAATAAATAAAATGCAGAAACCCTAAATGGAGAATAAGTTACTCATTTTCTCTGTGATGGTCCCCTCTTTTATTAAAATGAACCTGTTATAGGCCTTTCAAGAATTTTCTTACTGAAGAGAAGAGATAAAGAATGGGTGTCCATTAAAGGGATATGAAGTTAAGAAGATGGACATTTTGCCTTAATTTGCCTTAATGTAAATATAATAATTTCAGAGTTTTCCACTTGCCAGTTCTTTTATAGTGTAAAGAAACCTAATGTAGGCAACAACAAAAAAAATTAAACCAAGTTATTTTAGAAGTAACATTATCAAGAGGCTTTTTGTAATTAAGTTTATTTGTTCCTGTGAACGGCCTAACTTGGTAAATAACCTAGAGCTCTTATCACACAGTCTTAAGGCAGCGTGTTTTATGTCTCTGCCTTCTCTACAGTCTGTAAGGGCAGAAAGCTCAATAAATATTTATGGGGTGAACGATGAATAAATAAATGAATGGGGAACAGTTAGTCCATGCGATTTGTTTTCTCAGGGAACAATCATGTGATTTAAAACTGTTTTTCATACAAGTTCACTTGGTATGTCACGACTTAACACATCCCCTTGGATATTTTATATGTATGTAACCAGGAGAAAAGGCCTTACTATGACTTATGGAACCTTGTGCTTTAATGAATCAACTGATGCTAACTCCAAGGCCTAAATTTGGTATCTTCTTGCCAATGTTGCTCACAGTCATGGCTTTAGCACAATAAAACTTAATCATCACCATTTTAAACAATGTACCACATACAAAACCAAGCATACCCACGATCATTGGGTTTATCCCTAGTTGCAGGGACCCTAGAGAAGGTTTTCAGGAGAGACCATTCCTGGAGAAGTTCACCATGCTGGGTAAAATGGACGGGCCAGGAACAAGAGCAAGGCCCTGGGTAAGGTGGATTGGCACACTGGCTACAAAAATGGGTTCAAACACGACAACAATTATGAGGAGAGCGGGCTCAGGCAGTGCTTCGTTCTGTTGTGCACAGGGTCACTGGAAACCGGAACTGACTGGACAGGATCTAACAACAAGTGAAACTGGAAAAAAAAAATCCCCTGAGACTACTACCCTGAGATAGTCTTTAAATCTTGAAGCAAAACAAGTTACCTTTTAGGTAAATAGGTTAACAAATAAATTAAAGAATGTCATCCATGAATACTACACTCATGAAAACCCCCCACAGATTTGGAACCAAATGGTCAACAAATGCTGTAAAGCGTAGCTGAGATGATGGGGTGGGCGGGGGTGGGGGCTGGAGAACAAGTTCACTGGAACCAGCCCCCTAGACTGGAAATCATGACAGTGCGAAGCATGTGACTAAGTCACTGAACGCAATGAGTGTGTGTGTAGAAAGTGTTCAACGCACGCTGGTTTATTGTGTACACGTCTACCAAAATACGACACATTGTTATGAAAACAAACAAGGACGAAGACTTGAAACTGTTCCCCTACAGCAGTGGTCTCGAGCAGTTGAAATTTGCTCTGTTTGGCTATATTAAACATAATAAACACCAGACTATGAAGAACAAACAAATCTGTCTTGGGAGAAGTACAACCAGCATGCTCCTTAGAAGCAAGGGCGGCTAGACCCTGTCTTAGGGACTTTGGACACGTTATGGAAGAGGCCGCTGGCTGGAAAAGGACATCATGCTTGGTAAAGTTCAAGGTCAGCCAGAAAGAGGAAGGCACTTGATGAGATGGATGGACACCGTGACGGCAATGGGCTCAAACCTACGGACACCGTGACTAGGATCAGGCAGCATTTCATTCAGGACTGACTACAGCACCTAGCACCTTAACAACAACACATCGGGTTTTCAGGGCTGCAAATCTTCCTGGTAGCAGACAGCCTCACCTTTGTATCATGAAGCCACTGTTGAGTGAGAACCAACCACCATGAGGTTAGCAGTCCAATGCTTACCTGACAGTGCCACCAGGGTTCTTTTCGTTCTCTCAGACTTTCGATGCTGTTATATGTATACACACATATACATTTATAGCATCTTAAGTCTAATTAAGGGGCCCTGGTGGCGCATGGTTACGTTCTCAACTGCCAGCGGAAAGGCAGAAGGTTGGTGGATCTAATTCATGCCACGACTTGGAAGGAAGAAGACCTGCTGATCTCCTTTTGTCAAAATCCCAGCCGAGCTGGGCGCCAGCGAGTTCATTCCACTCTGCCTCCCGTGGCAACTCTGAGTTGGCATCCGCGTGAGGGCCCCAACAACAGCAAGGAAAACCACCCTATTAAAACGAATATAGTCTTTTAGTCATTGACGTTTTCACCTTTGTTCCCGATTAAGCCATTGGAGATATGTGGCTACTAACAAATCTCTTTTATTGCATGATTGATTGTTGCCCACGTTATCAAGTCTCTTTCCCTTTCGGAGTGATTCCAGGTGCACGCCTACAGAAACTCCACTGTTTGCTCACATGAGAAAAACTATGGCTAGACTGTGTATATATATTGCCGTGTATTTATAATATATGAGAGATATAAAGATGATTAAATAATAAGCATAAGCAAAGGCACCCATGATTTATATGTTTAAAACATATGATGTGAAGTAGGCTAGGTTTATATCATTTAGTGTTCCATCACATATGCATCTGTGGTATACAACTTTGTGGTCCTATACGTTTTCCCCTTTTTTCTTAAAGAGATAGCAATTTTTGGGTTTATTATTTCTCTCTCATAGAACCCACGCCTAGAATTGTGGGCCATTGAACCACGAGTAGAAAATACGGACAGGCGAGACAGGCCACATGGCTTTCAGGCGTGGGTTCTGTGGCTTGGAACTATGTGACTAGGCTGTTGTCTGTTGCTCAGGTGGCTGGGAACCGCCGCCAATGTGTTCTTGCTTCCTCTGGCCCCGTCCCTGCTCTTGCTTTCTCAGCTATGTTTAGTCTGCCTCTCCAGCAACAACAGTGGCAATTAGGCCAACAAGAATCGGATTCCCATGAGATTGGAGAGGGCCCGAGTGGTGCTGAGGTTTTGGTGTTGTGCTGTTAGCCACAAGGTCAGAGTTTCAAACACACCAGCAGTTCTTCCGGAGAAAGAGAAAGCTGTTTGTTCCTGTAAAGATTTCTAGTTTCAGAAACCCTACATAACCACTGTGAATCAGAACAGACTATAATATGATGTTCACAAAATGTCTAATCAATCAACTTCCTGTTGCACAGAATATATCGTGGATGCGAATCAATACATATGTCTAGTTTAAATGACACTAGACATCCAACTACACACAAAAATATTCTTATGTTACAGACAAAAGAATCTCATGTACGATGGAGGTATGTAACTATTTAATCTGCATCAGACCCTGCTCCAGATGAACTCCCACACCCGGGACCCCTGACCTGTCCACCTCCTTCACCTGCAAACAGTGTATCTCTATTCAATAGAGATAAACATTCTCACATCATTAGCAATGCTGTTGTTGTTGTTAGATGCTATCTATCAGCTCCCACACAGAGCAACCGTATGCACAACTGAATGGAATTCTGCACCATCCTCACAATTGTTCCCAGGCCCGGTCCCATGGATGCGACCATTGTGTCAATCCATTTCCTTGAGGGCTTTCCTCTTTCTTTATTCTTTTTGTTTGCCGCCCCTCCACTTTACCAAACATGATGTCCTTCTGTGTAGGACAGCCTCTTGCCATCCTTGCCTCTAAGGAGCACTCTGGCCTTCCTTCTTGCAATAGAGATCGGGTTGTCCTTTCTGAAGTGCAAGTTACTTTCAGTATTCTGCTCTCATACCACAGTTTAGATGCATGTATGCTTTTATGATCTTCCTTATTCAGTGTCCAACTTTCACAGTCATATGATGCAATGGAGAAAACCAGGGCTTGGGCCAAGCGCATGTTAGTCCTCAGAATAACATTACTGTTCTTCAATACTCTAAAGAGGTCATGTGCAGCACAGATACCTAATGGAATATGTCTTTTGATCTCTTGACTGTTCATTCCATGAGCATTGATTGTGGGGCCATGTAAGAAAAAAATCCTTGACAACTTCAATCTTTTCTCCATATGTCATGATGTTACCTGTGGTCCAGTTGTAAGGATTTGGGTCTTTTTAATGTCAAGTTGTAATCCAGACTGAAGGCAATAATACTTGATCCCCATCAGCAAGTGCTGCCAGCAAGTGTCATCAGCATATCGCATGTTGTTAATAAGCTTTCTGCTAATTCTTGGGCTGCACACTTCTTCATATAATCCAGCTTCTCCGATGATCTGCTCAGCGTACGGATTAAACAAGTGTGGTGAGAGAATACACTGTGACACACACCTGTCCTGCTTTTAAACCATGCAGTCATCTCGTGTTCTGTTCGCACAGCTGCCTCTAGATCCATGGACAACCTCTGAATCTTCACAATAAAGTTTTCTGGAAATCCCACTCTTCTCCAAGTTGTCCACAGTTTATTCTGGTCCACACACATACCTTTGCATAGTCAATGAAACACAATAGAGATGTGTTTACTTCTTTGAGTCATGATCCATCTGACATCAACAATGATACCTCTTGTTCCACATCCTCTTCTGAATCCGGCTCAAACCTCTAGCAGCTCCCTGCCAGTGTACTGCTGTAACCATTATTGGATGATCTTAAGCAAAAATTTACTTGTGTGACATATAAATTATATAGTTCTATAGTTTGAGCTTTCTGGTGGAATGGGCAAAAATATTGATCTCTTCCAGTCAACTGGCTAAGTAGCTGTCTTCCAAATTTCCTGGCATAGATGAATAAGTTCTTCCAGTGCTTCTTCAGTTTTCTGAAACCTTTCAACTGGTATTCCATCAATTCCTGGAGCCTTGTTTTTGACTCACATATTTCGTGCAGTTTGAATGTCTTCCCTCTGCACCATTGGTTCTTGCTCATTTGCTACCTAGTTAGTTCTTTTTGGCACAGTGACTACATGTATTCTTTCAATTTTCTCTTGATGTTTCCTGCATCATTTCATATTTTGCCTCTAGAGTCTTTCAAAATTGCAATTTGATCATTATTACTACATATACAATTCTGTAAAATTTCTGAATTTGAAACATGAAACTTGCAATCAAATGATATGTTGTGATAACTTTTTCTAGTGTAATCTTTTGTACTGTCTTCACATATATTCAGAATAAATTAATTCAGCATTCAAATAATTCTTAATATAGATATCCATATTACTTGAGAGAGTAGTTTTCATAGTCTTATTTCTGCAGCCAGCACTACCTGTGACTAATTGTATTATTCATAAATCCAAGTGAAGCAATGTCCTAAGAACACATCTTTGAGAAATTACTGTCAGCCTCCTATGTCTCTGTGGTCATCTAAGGACAAGAAAGAAGAGTAAATTGTGCCAGATACTATAAGTTATGGTAAAAGGAGATCCATTCGTTAAACTAAAATACAATTCCCAACAACCTCTTTAATTTTGGTAAGGAAAATATCCTGTTTAAATGATTGATAACTTTTAAAGTTCTGTTAACCATGATAAGATATACCTTGAGATACGTTGCCTTGCTTTTCTGTCATCATGGGAAAGAAAGTAAATTTATGCATCCACTCCCAAATTTAGACTTTAAATAATTTCTTTATTTATGCTAGAGAATAAATGTAAGAGCACATTGGATTTTAACAACAAAACCCAAAATACTGCTACTAAATCAAGGAAATGTTTAGCATTATAATTTTATTAGTTTTTTTTCTACTGGATATGAATTTCTCACAGACTCTAAAGGGAATGGCTACCTAGTTTTTAAATGGTCTTAATTAGTGATAAAATAGAAATAGAAAATTTAAGTATCATTTATCATTGCAATAATATAGTCATGGCAAATTTTTAAATACCACAGAGGACAATTTAATAAAAAGTAAGAGATACATATAGTCCTGTTATAGTTAGATGGTTTTATGTCAACTAGACACTCCTGGCTATAAGTGGAATGAAACCTATCAATGAGTGATTGCTTGATAATACCTCCTTAAAGCTGTGGTCTTTAAATTTTTTTTAAATTTTACAGTTTTATTGGCACATACTCCACATATCATACAATTCAATAGTTCAATCATATCAAGAATTGTACAAGCATTTCTCCAATGATTTTGAATACTTTTTTTCATGGTTAAATCGTTTTTAAAGTGAGTTGTGTAAACACCATCAGTTCTAGTGCTCCCTCTCCCCTCCTGCATACTTTGTTTGCTAACCCCCAACCCCCTCACTCTCCCTTCTCCCACCTCCACCCCTACCTCCCCTGTAAATCCTGGCATTGATTATTATCTTTATGCATCTACTCCTTCTGTGCTTCACAAACTGGAGAACCAACAGAAACAATAAGAGACAGAAACAAAATTAAGTGGTAAGGGTAAAATAAAAATAATACAAAGAAAAAATACATATAAGGTGTAAAAAAAGAAAAGACCACCATCAGTATTTGAAAGGCCAGGGAAGAAATTTTTGTCATGGAACAAGTAAGAAACATTTGCACCTAGAACAATTTCAGGTTGGGTAAAGAGGGTGGTAAACTGACCACACATATCAAATTTGATCCAGTATAATCATAATTACAATGATCTATATCTGACAGTAAAGCTGTGTGAGATCCTTCTTTGTGGCTGGAGGGGATCTGCCAATGGCTTAATCTGACTAGATACTCTGTAAATTGGTTTTGGGCTCCCACTGTCTTGCACAGTCTTCCACAAATTAGGTGTTTGAAATTTAGACCCTGATACTTTTCCCTTCTTCATCTTTAAATCCTGCTTTTATCATCTTGAATCACACAAGCTGGTGTGCTTAATTAACTCTTCACTTAGATGTCTGCTTGTTTGAATACAAACCTCTAAGACCTCAGACACTATTCTGATTGATAGCCAGGCACCATCTGTTTTCTTCACCATATGGATCTATCATTGTACCAGTATCAGGCTGCTTTGACTACTGTGGCTATGTAGTGAGTTTTTAGGTCAGGCAGTATTTCATCTTTTGTGTGGCTATTGTAAATAGTATTGATTACTGAATGTCTTTTTCATAGCTCTCTTCACTGGCATACAGGATTTCTGGTTATTAACGTTATATCCTGACACCTCGCTGAATTTCTCAATTATTTCCAGCAGGCTTTGGTAGAGACTTTTGGGTTTTCTATATATAGGATCATATCATCTTCAAATAGTGAGTGCTGCACTTCTTCTTTGCCTATTTGTATTCCCTTGATTTCGTTTGGTTGTCTGAGAACCCTAGCTAAAACTGCCAGAAAGATGCTGAATGAGAGTGGTGTTCAGGACACCCTTTCCTGGTCCCTGTTTTCAGTGGCTATGTTTCTGGCTTTTCTCCATTGAGCATGATGTTGGCTGTTGGTTTCTCCTGTATTGCATTTATTATGTTGAGGAGTTGTCCTTCTATTCCTATCTTGATGAGTGTTTTGAACAGAAATGGGTATTGTATATTTTCAAGTGCCTTTTCTGCATCTATTGATACCATCATGTAGTTTTTATTTCTTGCCTTGTTTGTGTGGTGGATTACATTGATTGTTTTTCTAATGTTGAACCATCCCTACATTCCTGGAATGAATCCCACTTGGTCATGATGAATTATTTTTTTTATCTGCTTCTGTATTATGTTGTCCAGGATTTTGTTGAGGATTTTAGCATCTATGTTCATAAGGGATATTGGTCTATAATTTTCAATCTTTGTGGGGTCTTTTCCTGGTTTGGGTATCAGTGCCATGCTGACTTCACGGAATGAGTTTGTGAGTTTGTTGTCTTTTTCTGTGTTCTGGAAGAGTTTGTGTAGTGTTGGTGTCAGATCTTCTTTGAATATTCGGTAGAATTCACCTGTGAAACCATCTGAACCTCGGATTTCCTTGGTTGGAGCTTCTTTTTTTCTTTTCTAAAAATATTTTTATTGGGGGCTTGTACATCTCTTATTACAATCCATCTATCCATCCATTGTGTCAAGTATATTTGTACATATGTTGCCATCATCATTTTCAAAACATGTTCTTTCTACTTGAGCCCTTGGTATCAGCTCATATTCCCCCTTTCCTCTCCCTCCCCCACGAATCCTTGATAATTATACATTTTTTTCATGTCTTACACTGACTGATGTCTCCCTTCACCCACTTTTCTGTTGTCTGTCCCCCTGGGAGGGGGTTATATGTAGATCATTGTGCTTGGTTCCCTCTTTCTTCCCCCACCTTCCCTTTACCCTGGTTGGAGTTTCTTAATGACCTGCTATATTTCCCCCTCTTTTATGAGTTTTTCAATATCTGTCTGCACTAATTTGGGCAGGTGATGTGTTTCTAGGTATCTGTTCTTTTCTTCTAGACTGTGGAATTTGTTTGAATACAGTGTTCCGTAGTAGTGTGCTATTCATTTTTTAAAATTTCATTAGGATCTGTTGTAATGTTTGTTTTCATCTCTTATTCTGGGTATTTGCATCTTTTCTTTTTTCTCCTTTGTTAAGTTTGCCAGTGGTCTATTTTGTTAATCCTTTCAAAGAACCAGCTTGTCTAGTTGATTTTTTACCTTTTTTGGTTGTTGTTGTTTTGTTTTTCATTTCATTTAGTTCTACTTTGATCCTTATAATTTCTTTCCCTCCTTTGTTGGAGGGGTTGTGTTGCCATCCATGTTCCAGTTCTTGAAGGTGCTGTGTTAGGGTCTTGAGTTTAGATTTCTCCTCTTTTGTGATGTGTTTCTTGATAGCTATACATTGGTCTCGGTTACCTGCTTTTGCTGTGTCCCAGAGGTTTTGATATGTTGTGTTATCATTCTCATTTGTCTCAAGGAATTAAAAAAAATTCTTCCTTTATTTGCTTTATTACCCAATGATTTTTGAGTATTGTGTTGTTCAATTTCCATGTGTTTGTCTTTATGTTTCTGCTCATTTTATTATTGCTTTCTAATTTTATAGCTTTGTGGTTTGAGAAGATTGATTGTAGGATCTAGATTGTTGAGGCATGATTTGTGACCCAGTACGTGGTCTATTCTTGAGACTGTTCCATGTGTATTGGAGAATAATGTATACTATTGTTTTGTTGGATGGAACATTCTGTATATGTGTACGAGGCCATTTTTGTTGATTGTGTTATTAAGCTTTTTTGTGTCTTTATTGACGATTTTTTTTTGACATTCTGTCTTTTCTTGACAGTGGTATATTGAAGTCTCCTGTTATTATTGTTGCTGTGTCTATATCCTCTTTCAATTCTGTATTTGATTGACATACTTCAAGGGGTTTCCTTGGGCCCATATATGTTTATTATAGTTATGGCTTTCTGAGCTATTGTTCCCTTTATCGTTCTGTAGTGCCCATTCTTATCTATTTTGTTGCTTGCCTTGAAGTCTATCTTCCTGGAGATTAGTGTTGCTACCCCTGCTTTCTTTTGATTGCTGTTTGCTTGGTATACTTTTGTCCGGCCTCTGATTTTTAGCGTGTTTATGTCTTTGTGAGGTGTTTCTTGTAGGCATCATATTGATGGATTTTGTTTTCTTATGCATTCTGCTACTCTTTGTCTCTTTACTGGTGTATTTATTCAGTCCAACATTCAGTGAGGCTTTAGATATGTATTTATTTGTAACTGCCATTTTCCTTTATATGTGTGTGTGTGTGTGGTATGTGTTTTCATGGGTATCGTGTTTAATTTCTTTGTACTTCCTGTGCTATTTCCTTGCTTTGGGTGTTGCTCTCTGTGTGTTGGCTTTTGTGAGGAATTGTCTTATATGTTAGTTTCTGGTTTGTGTGTTGTTGCTCTTGGTATTTGGCCATAGTACTTCATTGAGTATATTTTGTAGTGATGGCCTTATTTTTGTGAATTCTTTTAGTTTCTACTAGGCTTATAATGCTTTTGTTTCTCCATCATCTTAGAGGGATCATTTTACTGATGTGGTCTTTTGTATGAGAGTGAGGCTTTCTAAGAACTCTCTCTCTCTCTCTCTGTTGCTTTACCTTCTTCAGAACTGGAACGTCACTGGGACTCTGTTTCTGCCTCCAAAGGCAGTCTATGTGGGCCACCAGACACTGGCAGTTATAATGCCATCATCCTTCCACCAAACTTGTAACCACACAATTGGGTACCCAGCTACCTATGAGTTTCTTGATTCCTTTTTCAGAGTCACTGGCCTGCAGCTATGAGAGCCTGAAAGGACCCTGGATAGCATTAGATTTAGGGACTTGAGTTGGACTGGGCTGGGATGCCTTCTTTATACATCATTATATCTTGATATAAACTTTCATATATATAACTATATATGAAAGAGGTTTATGTGTGTGTGAGAGATTAAAAATTGTGTGTGTGTGAGATTAAAATTGTTTCCCTAGGAAACCTGATCTAGCACAAATTCTATCACAGACAGCATTGTACTTCAAGATAAATCTTGAACAGGTAATTCCCAGCATAGTCAACCATATGATTTTTTTTAGTTAAAATTGTCCGATACCAGTCCATTTCGGCTCATTAACACTTAGAATATCATTCTTTATGCCTTCCATTTTATTCTTGATGAGTTCCAATTTTCCTAGATTCATACTTTGTACATTTCAAGTTTTGATTTTTCGTGGTAGGTTTCTGTACCCGGTTATTCCCATTTTGAGTTGTGCATCAGGAGCACATGAAGGCCCTGAAGGCTTTGTTTCCACAGTCACATAACTGCCCCATGGTCAACTCTACTTAGAGAAAGCAGCTCTTCCTCAGTCACATTTCAAGTGCTTCCCGACCCGAGGCATGTATCCTCCAGCACCATCTCCACAATGTTCTCCTTCCATTCCTTAGACCTTTAGTGTCTGCCAATGTTTCCATGCATGCATAAGGCTTTTAAGTGGTTGCTTCCTCCTAAGTGGCCAGCAGATTCCTTCTTTGGAATCTATTCTGAGTCTGGAAGCTCTGATAAAACCAGCTCACTTTGGGTGACCCTGCTGGCTTTTGAAATTGCAGTGACATGGCTTCCAGCATCACAGAAACACAGCAGCCACCACAGCTGGACAAAGTGACACACGTGTATTTTAGCTGTTCTCCAAGTGTGGTCTGTGGTTGTCCTGGGCTCTCAAGATCCTTTCCAGGGGGGTTTCCGTGTCAAAAGGATTCTAGTAAAAATGCTAAGACATTATTTTTCTTGTTGCTCGGTGTTGACTTTTGCACTGATGGTGCAAAAGCAGTGGTGTGTAAAAATGTCTCAGCATGAATTCTGGCACCGAAATGGACTTCTTGTTTAAAAAGAAAGGGGGAAAAAAAATAGAAAAATCCAGTTCCATACCATGAAGAATGCAACCACATTTATTAAATCTTGATTCTTTAGTAGTCTGTGTGACCAAACAAAAAGTATGCACAAAAATTTTTTTTTACATAAGCAAAAGTGGATAATTTTTTAGTGAAATATCATTTTTCTTTTTTTTCAATTTGAAGAATGGCCAATTCTTGATTTTCAGATTATGCAGACTTGGGTATTTGGCAGTTTTCTATAATAATGAATGAAATGCTTAGAGGGAAAAACTCATATAAGTATTTTTTTTTTGCCAATGATAAAATGTAAGCTTTCAAGAAAAATTTAAACCACTGGAAGACTTACTTCTGTGACTGTGAGCTTGACAGCTTTGGAATATTTAAATTGTTTTTTGCCGAGATCAGTCATAATATTATTGAATGTGAGTTTTCTTTATATTTTATAATAAGAAATCTACATAAGTTAGCCATTATTTTTCAAATGACCAATACACGAAGCTATAAGTTATAAATTAGTAAAAATTTCATTCACATTCAATATTGACAAATGGATTTGAATTCAACAGAATCGGGTAATTTTGTTGACATGGTTTCAGATTCCACAGGGCAACTAACCTTTAAGAAACTTCTATTTGTCAGGTATTGGGGTGGTACCAAAGGAGAACACGCAAAATTATTTGAAAAGATTATTGGCGTTATTTTCTTCTATTACTACATATCTATTCAAGATGCTCTGCATAATTTTAATAAAAATCAACAAAGCACTGAAGATGGAATAAAGAAACAGAGATTACTCAGATCTCTCTATTATGCCAGATATTAAAAGACATTTCTAAAAGTGTAAAATGATGTCATTATTCTCAATGAAATTATTTTACAGAGGAAAATATTGGGATTTTTAGGAGTGAAAATATGTACCTTATGTTAATATATGATGAGTTAATTGTTTTTAAATGAACTACCACATGAATATCTTTTTGAAAGAATAAACATGGATTGGCCACATAAACAAAAGCTCTTAAGGGGTCTTCAATAATTTTCAGCATATAATGGGGTCCTGACACCAAAATTCTTGAGGACCATTATGCTTAACTTCTTTCCTGAAAAGATGTGACATATTGGCTGTATTCCTTGTGTTTTGCTGAGCTTTTATTTCTGGATGTTTCTGAGTATCCTTTGCATTCTATGGCTCATCCATAATACAACCTAGTAGCCAGCTGTTGTTTTATACTTTTGAACTGTAGATGTTACAGGCCAAACAACAGCTAAAAACAAACAAACAAACACTTTCATTTTGGAGAAATAATTATCAAGTATACTAATTCCCACCCACCCACTGCCCCAAACCAATTCCAACTCATAGCAACCCTATCAGACATCGTAGACCTGACCCATAGAGTTTTCAAAGCTGTAAATCTGTACGGAAGAAGACTGCTATATCTTACTACCATAATAATTTTACAGATTATTAAATTTTCCAGATTATTCACACTGGCATCTTTGATGCCCTGATCTCTTTGAGCTGATCAAGTTTAAGTTATAAAATTATATCGCTTTTTTCTTAATTGAGTAAAGGCTATTTTTTCCTGGGAATATTACAGCTTGTATTTTCTTCTCAGGTAACCAACCATGACCTTATCACCTTCCCAATTTAAAGAGATGGGAGCTTTATAAATCTCAATGCCCATAAAGTTTTCTTTAAGAAACTCCAACAGAATCATCTATCAACATTTCTGATAATTTTCTCAAGTAATAAGGAGAGAACAAGGTGGACACATCCCTTTAAAGAAGGGAATCTTGATCATTGTAGCATTGCTTCATCTCTTTCTACATGGCTTAAAAGGCTGTTTTCAGTAACTTATGTTAATGCTTTATTTTCGAAGTTTTCTTTCTTCCATAAGCTCTTCATTCTTTGACCAAGGACTGACCTGTACCCTCTTTGAAATTTACCCTCTGACCTGCCCCTCTTTCTTGGCTAGCTTTTCATTAGGGAACATAGGAGACAGCCCCTCATGTTGCGATGCATCACACTCTGGTGCCAGCCCTCCCTGACAAAAATCAAAGAGCTGCCAGTACCAGAAGGATGAACTCTGTGATCTCAGCCCCCTAAAGCGAAGCATCCCCAGAGAGTTTCAATTCCTGTCAGAGTTACATCTTAATTCATCTGAGAGCGGAGGAGCAGCGAGGCTTTTCAATATTTTTATTAAGAACTATTTCTGAAATTATAGATCAAATGACTATTTCACTTACTTCTTCGAATGAACTCGGTAGAAGCAACAAACAAAACCATTGGATCATAGGCAGCTGGTTTAGAAAGACGTTTTTAAAATGTTTAAATAGTTTCTGCTTCATTTTTTTTCCAGGCTCAGTAGGGATTTTTGGTTTTCTGCTTCTCCTAGAGATATATTGCTTTCAAGAGCTGCCCATTGCCCAGCACACTCCAATTTGAATGCAACTATTTGAGAAATTTCAGAGTTATCAATGGGAATGAATAGAATGCTTACAGTGGAATTAGAGTCTTTCTTGAACTTCCATAAACAACCTCAAGTTGATGAGATTGTAAATCCTTGTCGTTCTCACACTGAGTGGCTCGGGGTTTGAACCACTGACCTTGTAGTTAGCAGTCCAATGCTTGATCCATTGTGCCATAAGCAATGTCTTGGATCTTACATCAAATAGTCATATTCTCTGAGGGCATGAATGATCCAGTCAGTGTTATAAGCAATCTGTCCATGTTAAGTCATGTAATCATAAGAATGACTGTATAGTGTCAGTGCCTTTACCATTTCATTTTATAGTTGAAGAAACGGAGGCATCAAATTGAAAAACTTTGCATACGTTTACAGAAATGAGGTCAGGATGGGGGTGCTTTGGCTGCAGAGACTGCGACTTTTACCATCACGTCATCAATCCTCTCCAGGTCATCCCCATACGTGACTGTAAAGAAACACTACCGGATTCTGCTTGCACCTTCTGGATGGTTTTGTCATTTCTCATCATTAACTGTATTCACCTACTTCCCTTTCCCCCTTGCACAGCTGAAGTGCTCATCCCTGGATACCTGCTGCATCTGGATCCAGAATGCCTCACTTCTAGCTTACTATTCATACCCAAGCCTTTCTTTAAAGTTTACTTCACATTTCCCTTTCTCATGAATGAATCATAGACCCCCCAAAATTTGAGATGAATTTCAGTGTAATGAATTTTTGGTCCAATTTATAAGAAATTACTGAGACAAAAACCTCTGATTAAAACATGTTGTTACATGTTTGTTGTTACAGTATGTTGTTACAGACTTATAAACTTTTGTTTACCCAGTATTGCCATCTTAAAAAGACTGATGAATTGAATTTTTGATTTAAATGTAAGATGACTTATCTGTCATTAATTATATTTGCACTTTCAATAGATAACCTTTAAACAATGTATCCATTTTCTAGATGCCAGAAGGTAATATAAGACTTTATCTTAAAAGATCAGGTGCTTTTCGCCTCTCTAACCTAGACTAAGAAGCTCTGGGTATATAGTGGTTAAGCTTCGGACTGCTCGGGAGGAAGACTGGGATTTCTGCTCCCGTCAACAGTTACCGTCTCAGAAACCCACAGGGTAAACGTTGACTCGATGGCAGTGAACTTGGTTTTGGTTTGGTCACCTACACTAGGAAGCCTGTGATCTCTGACAGTGAACCCCACATTCAAATTTTAAGAAAGAGGAGGATTTAGCCATTTGGAAAAGAAAAGGAAAGGCATTAAACGCTGGAGAAATAGCATGTGGAATGATTCCTACTTGGCTGGTAACGTGTCTGAGACTCAGAGGGTTGATGTTTCAAGATCATTAGGTTAGTGATGAGAGGAACTGAAATTTGAACCACTGCATTCTCATTCCACAGGCGATGTTCTCAAACTGAACAACAAAAGAGTAGCATCAAATTCTGGAAGTTGTAAGGAATTGTTTATGGCTCAAGTACAGCATGTGCCAAGAGGTGAGAGGAGAGAATGGCTTGGTAAGCTATGCCAACACTCTTTCTATGAAAGATGACAGACTGATTTTAAGCAGAGAAGAAATTTGTTTGTGCTAGACAGACTGAAAGCCTAAAAGATCACACCTCTTGCCTTCAAGTGCCTCTGATGGATGGCAAATCCGCATGTGACAGAGTACAAGGGGTTTCTTTCTTTCTTTTTGAACTTTTAATCTTGATGTGTCTAAAGATATACATATATAGATATGTATTTGTCTATATGTATTTAGACAAAGATATACACAGATAGGTAACACATAGAGATTAGGAAGTATTTGGATGAAGGTTACGGAGTGGCCTTGCCTACAACATTTTGCATACATTTCGCTTGATGGCATTCACTGCACTCCATTCAATGCAACGCCACTCACCCTTCCTTGCCCTGTGTTTTCTGCCGCCTGGATCTCAAATGGTTGTATATTCTTTTTTTAGATTTAAAAGTAAAAAAATTTATTGAAGGAATTCAAACACATTTCACAAAAGGAGAAACATACCAGCATTCAGGTAGAATACTGCAATGTGCTCTAGACTGCAGTAAAAGAATGCACATTTTTTAATCAGTCAAAGGAGGCATAGGAAGAATATAGCAAGACTTTTTAAGGGTTTGTCCAACTTGCACCTTAGTTATTGGTTGTTTATTCTGAAGCGAGAGGCCCTCACTCGTGTATTCTTCTGCTGGTAGACCTGTCGATACCCAAACTCCAGACTCACTGGCACGGAGTCCATTCGGACTCATCGTGAGCTTGGAGAACAGGGTAGACCTGCCCCTGTGAGAGTCCAAGACTGTAACTCCGCAGGAGTAGACAGCCCTGCCTTTCTCCCGTGGAGATGCTGGTGGTTTAGGACACCATACCTTGTGGTTTTCAGCCCGACTCAAAACCACGATGTCATCAAGGCTCCTGACCTGTCTATGGTTTGGCTAAGAATTGAGCCAGATTGGTGAGTTCAGCTCTAGCCTGGCAGGGTGACTAAGAGGGTGCTTATCTGACCAGTAAGCCTGATCTCTTTTATAATTCTGAGTTTTGTTCCATAGGCTTTTCTTGACTTGACTTTCATTATCATGGAAATCCACTGGGTGGATTTGAACTGCCAACTTTGAGGTTAACAAATGATCACTCATCACAAAGGGAGGCAAAAATGGAGTCCAGAAGACCGACTCTTATCTCTTCCATAATTCTACCAGGCATTATCATTTCCAGAAAGGATTATGATCATTATTAATAATATTATTTTGAATCATGGGACAAGACCAGTAAGATGGGAGCATAAAGAGTTGTATTTTTATTTTTATTCATCCATTACAAAAGTGAACAAGTAAACAAGCACCTTATTTTTTATAGAACTTAAATTTCAGTGAAACAGACAAAAAAGCAACTGAACAAGAATCCTTTAAAAAACACGCTGTAATTCGAGGTGTGTTAAGTAAGATAAAGCCAGCTTCGGGAGAAGGATATATCTGACCAGAGCACACAGGA
>NW_022106471.1:14224934-14226163 GCF_000313985.2 Echinops telfairi
TGGCATATGGATTTGGAGAGAGAGCTGAAGGAAATGAAATGGGCAAATATCTGAGAAGAGGGAACATTCCGTTGGCTAAGTTTTGCATGGAAATTTTGGTGCATACGTTCTACTTAAATACATGAAAGAAAGAAATTTTTTTAGGTAAATATGTCTATAGCTACAAAAATTCATGAAAACATTTAATAATCTTTGAAGTCCATTTTCCCAGAAAATTTTTGGAGCCCTTGAGTAAAGTATACCATGTATAATTATTTTCTTAATATCAGGGTTACTTTGTTATATCTTCCCACTTTCACATTTTTGCAATACTCTATATACTTATTAGTTCAATATCTTAAATATTTGTATGCATTTTTTATTTCCTCACGTGGTCACATACTCAATATAGTTTTAATTTGCTTCATGAGTTTTTGTTGCTGCTGTCTTTGTGTGCCACTGAATCGACTCTGCCGTGACAGTGTTAAACTGCCCAAAGGCTCTCCTTGGCTGGAATCTTTTGGGATCTGGTTGTTGGATCTTTTCATCGGTGGAGCGCCTGGTGCTTCACATCCCCAGCCTCTCCCCAGCAGCCCAGCACTTAACCAGTGTGCTCTTCAGGCTCCTTGCAGGACCCGATGCTATAAGATTTCTTGATTATACATTTTTTTGGTTGGCAAAATAAGCATAAAATCATCACATTTCTGTATGTTTCATTTCTCTATGTTTTTGTTCAGGAGAAAGATGTGGCTGCTCAGAAACCCTATGAGTCAACATGAATTGGAATCACTAGATGCTGCTCTATACCGTCACCATTTTTTACCTTTTATTTCTATTTTGTGTGATAGTAATATTACTTCCTCATTGATAGTTTTGCCCCTCTGTGTTCATTATTTTATTTTTAAACATTCTATGCTATTTGTTTAGGATGCATCCCTCTTTATTTTTTCCGAAGTAAGTAGATCATACTTGATTTAGATAGCTAATGGTGGGGAGTATATGTATTTTTAAATGGATGTCTTACCTTCAAACTCTGCCAAATTTCCATCTGTCCTCTAAATTCTTCCTTGAATTTTTGAAATCATTTCATTGGGGGCATTGTGACAACTCTTATCACAATCCATTGTGATTAGGGGCATTTATTGTGACAACTCTTATCACAATCCATACATATATCCATTGTGTCAAGCACATTTGTACATCTGTTGCCATCGTCATTCTCAAAACATTTGCTTTCTACTTGAGCCCTT
>NW_022106471.1:14227147-14235175 GCF_000313985.2 Echinops telfairi
CTGAACATTTGTAGCTTTTTAAAAATTAGTAAGTATTTTGGCTGTAATAATTGCAGGTATTTAAAATACATAGAATGGTATAAATGCTTGATGTATAGTATATACTTATTTACTTTTCCAATCAGGTTTTAAACATGTCTTTTGCTTCCTTCTTTTATTTGATTAACCATGGCCTCTTCGTTCCTGTGACTCTTAGGCTGGGTCTTTAGTGTTTGGCATCCTTTTTTTTCTCCAATGTTTTTCTTTTAAAGTTTTCACTGAGCTATAAGTAACAGCTCATACAATCCAGTAGTTCAGTCATATCAAGAAAGGCTGCGTAATCATCACAGAAATCAATTTAGAACCTTTTCTTTCTTCTCATGCCCATTGATGCTGACTCCCCATTTCCCCCACCCTCCTCTTTCATGCCTCCGGGCAATAACCAATCCAGCAACTGTCTGTCATTCCATCCATTCTGGTTTCTCTTTACAGATACAAAACAGTGTCAAACAACCAAGAATTTAGGCTCTGGTCCCATTCCCTCCTCTAAGTTGGGTCTTATTATTTGCAATCCATGGATTACACAGGATGGTGTGCTTCTACTGTGTGGACTGAGCTGACACCTCACTTAGATGGCTTCTTGTTTTGAGACAACCCTTTAGGACCTCTGACACCATTTTGCCTGATAGGTGGGCACCATCTAATTTCTTCACTTCGGTTTGCTTGGCACCAATGAACTTCAGTGATCTCATGAGGACAAGTGCCAGGTAGGGCCATGTCTTAAGAACTAATGACTCTACTGCATGAATTGCATGAAGTACTAGCTTGCATATCCTCAACATATGGATGACTGGACCCTAGTTACAGATGTAGTGAGGACTGGAGATATGACATTCCTTTCAGTAACCATCGGTGAGGATGGAACCCTGCCTAGCAGACAGCACACGTCGCCTAAAGGCAGAGGGAGCATTAAAACAGTGAACATCTGTTGGTCCTCAGTTGCCATCAGTTGGGCATTTTCTGAACTAATCCAAAGTCCAGTGATCACCCATTCCTTACTCTTGGGATAATGAGGATCCACTTCTTCCAGTAGGGCATTTCAGCATAAAGTTCAAGGGAGCATTTCCATTCCTTCATTCTGCTGTTAGCGAGTTTCAGGTGAAGTCCAGTTATTGGGGATTCCAATTTGGATCCGTCTGCTGTGGTCCGTGAAGGGTGCTGTTTCCCTCTGATGGACAAGAACAAATGCTGACTTGTCCTTAGCACATTGTTCAGGTCATCTGGAGTTGGTTGGGAATTTGGTCAAAAACATTCAGTGAGGAACATAATACTGGATGAATTTTTCCCTTTGGACTCTCTATTAGCAGAGTTAAGCACTTTTACAAATGACTGGGTGCTCCTCTCGGCCCGTCCACCATCAGAAGTATAATTGTCTCCTCAAAGTCATGGGCCTGATCTTCCAGTAAAATCCTGTAATTATTGCTAATTACTGCTCTTGATATGATCTTCCAGTAAAATACACTAATTGCTCTTATAGGGTCATCTATTAATTTGGGTCAACCCTAGAACACTGCTATATGGTGGGACTTACTAAGTCTCCTTCTTCCTGCTGCTTGCCCACCCACATGGGAAACGGACCCTGTCTGTAGTGAGGCCACCTCTCTTGAGGTGGTTTTTAAGGTATTCTAATTATGGGCTAAGAGCCCTAGTGGCAGCACATTACACACTGGGCTGTGATGATCCCCAAGGCCCACAGTTTGAAACCACCAGCCACTCCTCTAGAGAAAGATGGGACTTTCTCCTCCTGTAAACAGTCACAGTCTCAGAAACGCACAGGGGCAGTTCTACCATCTTACAGAGTCTCAAGGAATCGGCATTGACTCCATGGCAGTGAGTTGGGGTTTTGGTTAATGAGTGGGTGATATATATCTTAGGGGAGCTAGGTTGACACATTGCTTCGTTGCTTGGGGGACCAGGTTAGAAGACTACATGGCCTGAGAGATGCAGCCTGTCTTTGTCTTGTGTTTATCCTTGTAATAGTGGACTCATACAATATTAATCCTTTTGTATTTGACTAACTTCACTCAGCATAATGTTTTCCAGGTACTTCCATATCATGCTATTTTTTCATAGTTCCATCACTGTGTTTATAGGGTAACATAGTACTCCATTGTGGGTATGTACCATAGTTTATTTATCCACTCTGCAACTGATGAGCATTTGGGTGGTGTCTATCTTCTCTCTACTGTGACGTGTACTGATGTGAACATGGGAGAACACATGTCTGTGTGTTCCTTCTCTTACTTCTTTGGGGTACATGCTCAGCAGAGGTATTGCTAGGTTGTATGTTCTTTATATTCCCAGTTGTTTCAAGAAGCGTCATACAGCTTTCCACAATGGTTCTTCATCCACCATCATTCTTATCCAGTTACTATTTCTTTTAACTCTTAGAAAGCCTTTCAAGTTTGTATACTATGGTACTGACTTGGTTTTCTCTGCTGTCATTTCTGGCTTTTGTTTTTTCTTATGTAAACTCTAGTCTTTATTCTATGGCTAAGTTTTTGGTTTTTTTTAAACTATGTCCTTTTATTTATTTATTCCCCTCCTGCCCCAACAACTTAAGTTTTAAATCAATGTACTTGTTTGGTTATCTTTAGTTTCTTTTATTTTCTCATCTGATTGCTCCTCTAAATATTGCATTCCTAAGGCTCTCTGCTTTCCCTTAGAGAATTCAACTTTGTAGATCTTTTTTGGTACACCAATTAAATGTTTCACACACTTGCTTATATTTTGGGTTGAAAGTAGTTTCAGCAATATGCTCTTTTTCTGAGCTTTCGGGGAACTGTGCTTTTCTCCTTATGATTCAGTATTTTTTTACACACACACATATGTATCACACTATTCTTATTTACCCTTGAACTCAGTCAAGTGGTAACCCTTTAATTTCATGCTTTAGTTCTTAGGAACTAAGTAGACATGTACATAGATATGTACATTGTTCAAATGTCAATATTTGCAGCAAATGCAAATCATTTAATGCGGGTTTTTTTTTTCATGGTTTTCATTTCCGGGTCTCTAACTCTTCTGATGGGATTAAATTAAGACTCTAGTTGCCATTTGTTTTGCAGAGGATTTGATAAATGTTAGGGGGAAAGTATTTGATGGTCAAACAATGTTTGGAAATGCCACGTGCTACCTTCTCCTTTTCAAAATGTGCTGCCAGCACTCTGAGAAGTCTGATGGCCAAAGAGCTTGGTGCATACTGTGGGAATCATTTCTCTAATAAGAAGTAATATCAGACTAGTTCCAGATTGAAGATGTCCCAAATCTCCCACTCTTCCAAGATACTACTTTGCTCCATACCCTCCCCGCTCAACACCCCCCACCTCCACCCAATTCCAACCTTGAGTTTATTCCATCACATCCCTGGTTTCTGCGCTGCTCCACCACATCCCACCGAACCGACAAGTCTCGCATGGTGGAGGGTGCTGTTCAGTCCCCAAATCAATGGTCAAGCAGTAGTGAGCCAAATGCAGGGTCTAGAGCCGAAGCCAAAAATGTCCAAAAGCCCCAGCAGCTTTCTTGCTTTTATCGAAGCTCAGTTAGGAAAATAGGGGTCTGGGTTTTCAGCTGAGGTGAAGAACATGTGGAAATGTATGGCGGCACCACTTTATATGCCAACCCTTAACTGCAATGCACTCCTCTCTGGGTTTCGGAGACTGTAACTGTTATGGGAGTAGAAAGCCCAGTCTTTCTCCCATGTAGCTGCCGGTGGTTTCGAACTGTGGACCTAGTGGATCGAAGCCCCAAACATAACTGCTACACCAGTCACACACACACACACACACGATTAAACAAAAGTGAACACAAATAGTATATTAAGTCGATGGTGAGGAAAGAGTTGGAACTAGGATTACAAAATTCTGTGAGCTTTAGTAATGGATAGGAAACAAATAAAACAAAACATTCTCTACTAGCCCAAACTCCATTCCCTGAAATGACATGGCAGAAATTGCCTAAAAGCACAAAGACTTTGATTTAGCATCTCTCTTCTGCCTCTAACATGAGAAAGTGTTATGTCTTGTGAGTCTTCTTCCTTAGAAATGGGTTGTGTATAATAAAGAATTGTTGGAATGTTTTAAAGTTATTATACTCCTTCATCATTGCAATTGCATTCAGCAACATTGGGGAAAGGTTTCTCTTTAAGTAGTGTTCTTTCTGAATTGAGTGATGAGCGAGTGGTGGCTTGAAGTGTGAGCTATTCTGTAGCACTAGACAGTGATGTCAGAGTGAGGCTTACTTTAATATTAGACTTAAAGATATTTTCTGATAAGTATAAAAATCTGCCATGCCATTGTGAAAGGCACATCTTACTCCACTTCTGCCTGTGACCCACCCTTATCACCGGGACCATCTGTACCCTGTGAAATTCTTTTCTTTCATCCCAAGATGACACACTGGTTGTTAATGCAGCATGGGGCAGGCTGGTCTGTGCACTGGCCATAGTCCAGGGATCCCTTTTGTGGTCTAAGCAGAGTTGTATAAAAATTGAAACCGTGTCAAAGAGACCCCCAGTCTTCAAGTTCACCTCGAAATCAAGATGAGCCTTTGCAGAAAACAAGAGGGAGGTAGAACAAGTACCGATTGATTCTCTCTTCCCTTTTTCAGAAATTGTTCTCGCAGGTTGAGAGCCCCGTGGCCGTTTCTGCTATGACTGTGACAAAACTGTGCCAGAGGATGGCCAAGGTCAACAATGTGACCAACTGTTATGTTTTCTTAATAGGAAAAAGTTGCCATTCTTTCCCAGCGCTAGCAGGGTCTTTCTGTGCGTGTGGCTTTGCAGCCTCCTCTTTGTGAACACTTCACAGCTCTCCCTTTGATTAAGCTCGGTAGACTTCAGACCTTCTTGAACTTTAAACTTCCCATCTCCAGCTTGCTCCCTTGGATGTTCTAAATCTGGTGATCTATTATACAGTAGCATTAACTTATCTGTCCTCTGGCAACTTCCTTATTTCAGGTACTTTAGGGTTTGCTTAAGACAGTGAAACAAACAGGAGATGGACCTTGTTTCAAATTATTTTTAAGGGAAAGTTGAATGGTTTTTATTTACAGGGATGAATACTCTGAAGCTAATGAGAGTCCCTTTATTATGCACATTATTTTACATGATCTCAATGTACTCGAGGTTTTCCCGAACTCTTAGTGTGTTTAGTTGTTTATTGGTTACATCAGGGACACTTTATTGCTTTGATCATGAATCCACCTGAACGGGTTGCTAATGTATTAAAAAATAACATACTAATCTCCATGTAAACTTAAACTATTGTGTAAGATGAACTATTTAAAGGATTAGTCACTGTGAAAAACGTGCACAGATGGCAACGCAAGCATGTAAAAATACATAGAACACAAAGGTAAAGGACGCGGAAAGCCACAGCAGGCCCCAAAGAGAAAAGAATACATACCCTTCTTGAGTTCTAACCAAAGTATAATTTGTACACAGTAAAACTCACCCCTTTGGTATAGCATTCTGTGTATTTTGACAAACATATACAGTTTATCATAACTATCACCATTACAACCCACACATAGAAGCATTATATCACCCCAAATCCCCTTTTATCAAACCCATCCTCCTCCGTCAAACCCTGGAAATAATAGAGATGTTTCTGCCTCAATAACATTGGCTTTTCTAGAATGTCATGCAAATAAACTCATGCAATATATACAGCATTTTGAATCTAGCTTCTTTGAATGTGTTTTCTTCTACTTCTGAAATGCATTCCATGCTAAACAACCCACTGCCATGCAGACCGTTTGGACTCATAGCAATCCTACGTAGAGTGTCTGAAGCTTTGTCCGTCTTCACGGCAGCAAACCACTTCATCTTTCTCACGCAGCGCAGCGGACGGGTTTGAACCACCCTTCTTGCAGTGAGCAGCTCAATGATTTCCATGATAAGCAGGTACTAACATTTATTTATTAATTTCTCAGTTGAGGTAGTTATGAACTGTTTCCTGATATTACTGTCATGAATAAAGACACAATGGACATTCACTCATAGGTTTTTTTGGGGGGGGGGCGTAAGGTATCATTTTACTTAGATACATATGTGAGAGTGGGTTTTTGGCTTATGTACTATGTTTAATTTAATAAGAAATGTCCAAAGAGGTTGCAACAATTTGCAGTCTCACCTGTAATATATGAAGGGTAATTGTGACCCTCCTCTTCACCAATACTTGGTAATGTCAGTTTTCATAAGTCAATCTAGTAAGAATTTCCAAATATCTCTTTATGATTTTGCTTGCATTTTCTTAATGATGTCACTCTGAAGTCTCCTATGCACTTGCCCAAAGCCATGGCAATCTCTCTAACTTCATATGCATGTGAAAGCTGGAAAATATATAGGAAGATCAAAGAATTGCTCATTTGATTGGCAGTGTTTGTGAAGAATATTAAAAGTACCATGGACTGGCAGAAGAACAAGCAATCTATTTTGGAGGAAGCACAACCACAATGCTCCTTAGAAGTAAGGATGGAGAGCTTTGAACTCACATGCTTCGGATGTGTTGTCAGGAGAGGGGCCTCATGCTTGGGAAAGTCAAAGGTCCGTGAAAAAGAAGACGCTCAACAAGATGGCTTGACCCAGGGTTGCAACAGTGGGTTCAAACTTGACAATTATGAGGGTGGCCCAAGACTGGAAAGTGTTTTATAATGTTTTATTCTGTTGCACCCAGTATAGCAATGAGTTGGAGCTAATTTTCCTGTCTATCTATCTATCTATCTATCTATCTATCTATCTATCTATCTATCTATCATCTATCTATCTATCATCAATCATCTATCTATGGAGCACTGGTTCTGGTTGTTACATAATCTGTTGTCAATTTGAGGCTTAAGAGTGAAGGGGTGGAGTCTAGCTTGTCAAACAAGTTGCAGCTTCATGACCTCATTTGAAGGCACCAGGGAAATAAATAGCTCGCTGGACGTGGGACACAGACACACTCCCTGGAGACATTCCAGCTGATAAAACACATGGGAGCTACATTAGTGCCCTGAGCTGGAGGAACCATGTAGAGACACCTGTCAGCGCTGAGATGCCACTATTTCCACTGGATCCACAACACTTTCCATCCACTGGCCTGTGAGCTTCCTGCATTCGGCGTCATGTGTTTTGTGAGTCTGAAGAGGACTTCATAGATTGGTATTGGACATATGGGCTAATATCAGACTTATGAACGTGATCTGGACTGGGCTGGGACATATTCTCAGGATTCAATTGTTCTTATATATAAAGCGCTTTCTTATACACTTATGAGTGTCTATGAATTAATTTCTTTAGTCAAGCCACACGAACACACTGGTGGAGTAGTGAGTTATGGTTTGAACTACTAGGTGCCAGGTCAGCTGTTTATACCCACCAGCTGCTTTGTGGGAGAAAGGGGAGGCTTTCTGTTCCTGTCAAGACTTACAGCCTTGGAAACCCACAGGAGTAGTTCTACTCTGTCTTATTAAATTCAACGGCGTTGAATTTATTTATTTATTCATTCTACCTCTCTGAGTCAAAGTCTACTCGATGGCAGGGAATGAAAGTTGGGAGTAGTTTGAAACCAGCAGCCTCTCGGAGGGAGAATGAAGGGACTCTCTACTCCCAGACGAAGCGGCTGTCTAGGGCACTCAGAGGCAGGGCTTCCTTGTCTGCCCTTTAGGGTTCTGTGAGTCGGCATCCACTGGACGGCCATGAGTTTGAGGGGTCTTTCCCCCAATCTGTCTATCTATCTATCTATCTATCTATCTATCTATCTATCTATCTATCTATCATCTACCTACCTATCATCCGTCTATCTATCTATCTATCTAATCTACCTACCTATCATCCATCCATGTATCTATCTATCTATCTATCTATCTATCTATCTATCTATCTATCATCCATCCATCTATCATCCATCCATCATCTACCTACCTATCATCCATCTATCTATCTATTATCTATCTATCCATCCATCCATCCATCCATCCATCTATCTAATCTACCTACCTATCATC
>NW_022106471.1:14235326-14246743 GCF_000313985.2 Echinops telfairi
TCTATGTATCATCTATCTATCTCTCTATCTATCTATCATTATCTATCATTTATTGAACTCCAACCAGAGATTTCATCCTAAAGTATATTTAAAATATCCAGAAAATTGTAGAGTAATATAACAAATGTACAAAATGACTTAATGATGACTTTTAAATGTTTCTCAAAGTTTTATTGCTTGCTTGATATATGTTCTACATATTTTATAATGCTTTTATAATGTGTGCTTCTTAGTCTTATGTCTTTTTGATGTTTTTGCAAATGGAATATTTTAATTATATCTTCCAGCTTGCTTTAGCTGATAGGTAGGGAAGCTATTAAAATTAAATTATTATTTTGTAATGTTCTCTCTTAATAATTTTAATACTTTTTGTTTTTCTGTTATATGTGTATCATAATATTGACTAAAACCAAATAAACTTTTTCTTTCTTGTCAAAATATCTGGTTCATTGTCCTCACTTAATTGGATTAACTGGAATTTCAAGGACAATATTACACAATGTCATAAGCCATCTGTTTTCCTCTGACATTAAAGGGACTTAATTCAGTGTGTAATTATAAAATATATGCCAGGTTAGATAGATGTTTTTATTATGTTATATAAATATTTTTCTTAGTTTAGTACCAGTTACTTTATACAGCATTTTAAAGTTCTTGGCATGGTTATTGATCAAATGTCTTTTAATATTCAACTACATAATTACATGGTTTTTATTCTTTTTCCAGAAAGAGCTGCAAACATCTATTAATAATTGGAACTTGGTGTGTTAAAGTATGAATGTAGGAAAATTGGAAGTTGTCAAAAGTCAAATGGAATACATAAAAATCAATAGTCTAGGCATTAGTGAGCTGAAATGGACTGGTAGTAGCTATTTTGAATAAGAAAAATCATATAGTTGGCTATACCAGGAAGAACAGATTCAAGAGCAATGGCATGGCATTCATCATCAAAATTACATTTCCAGATCTATCTTGAAGTACAATGCTGTCTCTATAGGATAATACCTTTCTGCATACAAGGAAATTCAGTCAATACAACTATTATTGAAATTTATGAACCCACCGTTAAAGCAAGTTTGCAGAAATCAAAGAATTTTACCAGTGTTTTCAGTCTGAAATTGATTGAACATTCCACCAAGATGCACTGATAATGATTAGCAAGTGGAAGGCAAAAGTTGGAAACAAAGAAAGGAACAGTAGTTGGAAAATATGGTCTTGGTGATGGAAAGTAAGCTGGAGATTGAATGCTGTGAGACCAAGAACTTTTTCATTGTCAATGCCTCCTTTCAACAACATCTGTAGAGGGAATTCACAGCTGGAATAAATCGACACCAAATTGACTCTGTCTGTAGGAAGAGATAATGGAGACTGTCAATATCAGCAATGAAAAGACGGCCTTGGGCTGAACATGGAACAGACCATCAATTGCTCATATCTAAGTTTAGGTTGAAGCTGACGAAAATTAAAACAAGTCCACGAGAAACAAAATAACGACCTTGAGTCTATGCCACCTAAGTTTTGAGAACATTTCAAGAACAGATCTGTCTCATTGAGCCCTAATGACCGAAGATCTAATGAGCTGTGAGATGATATTAAGAACATCACACATGAAGAAAAGGGTCATTTAAAAGATGGGAAAGAAAGAAAATATCAGAGTGGTTGTCAGAAGAGCTTTGGAAACTTGCTCTAATTGTATGGTAGCTGTGGTAAATGGAAGAACCGATGAAGTCAAGGAGCACAGCAGGACGTTTCAAAGGGCAGCTCGGGAAGACAAAGTAAAATATTATAATGAAATGTACCAATATGTAGTATTAGAAAACCTAAAAAGGAAGAACCCTCTTAGCTTATCTTAAGATGAAAGAAATGAGGGAAATTCAGGCCCTGGGTTGCCATTATTGAAAGTTTTTATGGGCAAAATATTGAATTTGGTTTATTTGGAAGTATCAAAAGAAGATAGAAAGATCACACAGTGTCACTGTACAAGAAAGACCTGGTTGACCTTCCACCATTTCAAGAGGTCACATATGATAAAAAAACAAACAGTACTGAAGGAAGAAGTTCAAGCTGCACTGAAGGAATTAGCCAAAACCAAGGCTCCAGGAAATGGTGGATACCAACTGAAGTGTTTCAACAAACTGATGAGACACTGGAAGCACTTAATCCTCTGTGCCAGGAAATTAGGAAACAGTTCCTTGATAAACTGACTGGAAGAGATCCATATTTGAACCCATTCCAAATAAACATGACCCCACAGAAGGCACAAACTAAAGAACAATTCCAATGATATCCACACACAAATGCGATTTTGCTGAAGATTGTCCAACAGCGATTGCAGCTGTAGATTGACAGGCAGCTGCCAAAGGTTCAGGCTGGATGCAGAAGAGGACATGGAATAAGGAATATCACTGCTGATGTTACCTGTACCTTGGCTGAAAGCAGAGAATACCAGAAAGATATTTGCTTGCATCTTATTGATTATGTCAGGGCAGTCGACTTTGTGGATCATAATAAAATATGGAATAACCTTGAGAAGAAATGGAAGCACAGAGCACTTCGTTATGTTCCTGTGGAACCAGGGCATGGGTCAAGGGGCAGTAGTGAAAACAGAACAAGGAACACTGCATGGTTTCAAGTCATGAATGGTGCGTGTCAGGGATGTATCTTCACTCATACTTGTTCAATTTGTATGCTGAGCAAATAATCAGAGAATTTGGATTATGTGAAGCAGAATGTGGTATTGGGATTGGAGGAAGGCTGAATAATAATATTTTTATGCCCATGACACAAGCTTGATTGCTGGAAGTGAGGAGGATTGAAGCACTTGATTAAGATTAAGGATTGCATCTTCAGTATGGATCCCAACTCGATTTAAAGATAATCCAAATCCTCACAACTGGAACAATCGGTAACATCATGATAAGTGGAGATAAGATTGAAATCGTCAAGGATTTAGTTTTGATTTGATCCAAAATCAATGCTCATGGAAGCAGCAGTCAAGAGATCAAATAACACATTGCATTTGATAAATCTGCGGCACAAGACATCTTTAAGTGTTGCAAAGCAAGGATGCTACTTTGAGGACAAAGGGGCACCTGATCCAAGCCATGAGCTATTCAATCACCTCATATGCACGTGAAAGTTGGAAGCTGAATAAGGAAGACCAGAGAATAATTGATGCCTTTGAATTATGGTGCTGGTGAAGAATATCAGAAGTACCACGGACTGCCTTTGAGCCAACACTTGAAAGAAGAACAGGCAGGATGCTTCGTGGAAGCCAGTACGATGAGACTTTGTCTCTCAAATACTTGGAACACGTTGTCAGGCGAGACCAGTCCCCGGAGCAATCATGCTCAGGGAACTAGAGGAGCACTACAAAGAGAAATCCATGAAGATGGATTGATACAGTGGCTGTAACAATGGGTCAAACATTGCCAACTTGAGGATGCTGCAGGACCGGGGATGTTTTGTTCTGTTTGAATCAGGGTCACTATGACTTGGAACCAACTCAAAGGCACCACCAACAGCTACAACAAAAAGAAATTGTTGATATAAATCCCCCCCTTACATCCTAGACATTATCGACTTGGTCACTGGGGAGGGCCAGGCTGTCCTTGTTGGCTAGGGAACCTCTTGATATTTTTCTCCTGTTTGCCGGATCCATTTATGTTGTGGTCCCTTGGCTATCTTGCTCTGCAAGCCAATTCCACAGAATTTTATAATGATATGGACAAAACTTTATGAATTCCAAGTAATCTCTAATTTTAGATGACTCTTAGGAGAGACAAATTTTTAATATCAAGAGACTGGATTTCATTTTTCTCTGTTTTTGTTTCTTTTAAAATATTTAAATCCTTATTCTTTTGAATGGTTGTAAGAGAATATGGTATATCTACTTCCTTGAGTTGAATGGATTTTCTATAGGTGCTAGTGTGTTGACAAATAACAAAAATATATTCTGTGGACACTTGAAATGCATATGTATTCCATGTTACTTGGTTTTGAATGATTTATATTTGAGTTTTAAAGATTTTTGTGGTTAATTAAATCTTCCATTTCCACGTGATCCATCAATTTCTAAAATAAGATTGCACAGTCGCTTTGATAAAATAATCCAACAGCCCATCTTTTTATTAATTTTCATCACAGCAGAAAGCATGATTTTAAATAAACATACAACCCTGTATGGCTTTCAGTTGTACCCAGAGTAAAATATGTACTCATAGCTGTGATCTTCCTTACCCATGCATTTAGTTTAAGGAAACCACTGACTAAACTGTTGTTTTGTCTAAGCATTTTTGCACATGACATATCCATTTTTTGGAAAACCTCCACTCCCAAACCTTTCACTTACAGACCTTGTTATTCAGATCTGTTCTTGCCTATCTCTGTTTCATCCTACAGCATCAGGTGCTGAAATACTTTCTCCCTGACACACACTTCCAGAGTTAAACACGTCCCTCCTTGAGGAAGAACAATTTCGAAATGGAATTCCTTTCTTCTTCTCCGATAGCTATTGGCTTCAACTCAGCTGAAAATGGAGGTCCCTCAGGGACTTTTGGTGGGGTATCTACATCTTCCCAAATTGGGGACCTCTCAGGGAGTTGAGCTTTCTGTATCTTTAAATCTCAGCTTTGAAAGCAAAGTACTCTTTGCATTTGTCATTATTTTTTTTAATGTTAAAATAAATTTTAAATACATTGAAATCTTCATTTTAATCTTTCAGAAATTCTAAGGATTTATTGTTTTATGAGTGGCCAGGTTTAGGGCATTCCCTTCTAGATGATTATTATTGTGTTGTATTTCTTTTATTTTAATTTTATTGAGATTTGAGAGGTAAGAGATATAAATATATATGAGCAGAATCCATTCTATAGGAATTCACAATTGAAAAGCTAAAACAGAACTCTCTGTTTTCCAACATATATTTTGAGTAAAAATATTTAAATCTGATCCACTTGTGTGGGATATTATATTAATTTGTTTTCCATTAATCAACAGTGTTATTTGGCTTATGTTGCTTGTTAATAGGATACCATATTTTTAATATATCTGCTTAGCCATAAAGATAGAAAAAATATCCAGATTTATTCCTAATAAGAGAAAGACCAATTAAAATCAAACTGATTTATTATTTTTCTCCTATCAGATTGGCAACAGCCCAAAAGCTTGACAATTCTTGGCATGGTTGTACAGAAAAAGGCACTCCCATATATTGTTGGTGGGAATTTAAAACGGCACAGACCTCATGGAAGGGATCTGGCAACATCTAGCAAAGCCACATAAGCACTTACCCTTTGGCCCTTCAAGCTTATTTTTAGGAATTCATTCCAGCAAAACTCAGGATAATATGAAAAGACATATGTATAAGGTTATTTATCACAGCACTGTTTGTAGTAGAAAACGGCTGGAAAAGACCCCAGCGTCCATCAATAGGGGACTGATTGAATATGAACTATTGTACATTAACACAAGGGTAATATGTAGCTGCAAGAAGAAATGAGAAATATTTTTATATATGCATATGGAATGATTTCCTATACATGTTGTTAAATTTAAAAAAAAGCGATTGGAGAAAACTGGATACGGCTCTCCATTTACCAAAGGAAGACAATGAGGAGGCCAGAAACTGAAGGTCAACTTTTCATGACAGTGTTTTACCGCTTTGAATTTGTAATCATGAAAATGTTTTACATATCCATAACATATCAATATGAAAAATGAAAGTAGTTGAACAAAATTAAGAGAAAAGAAAGTGAATGTAATGCTGTATTAAATTGGCTACATCACCACCCATAAAGTAATTATTTCAGGGAATTTACACTTTTAAGTGGAGGTAGGGTTTATACTAAACTTTGCCTAAAGATGTTGGTCTTTGTCGTTGGTTCCAAAGAGAGAACCATTTGGAATATCCTTAGTTATTAAAGCATCTTAGTGGGTTCTATACTTGTTTAAAAAAATAAAAATAACCAAAAAACTCACTGCCATCAAATTGATGCTTACTCATAGTGACCCTATAGGATTTATAGCAGAACTGCCCCTGTGAGTTTCTGAGACTAACTCTTTACTGAAGTAGACAGCCTCATCTTTCCTCAGCAGAAGGGCTGGTGGTTTTGAACTGCTGACCTTGCAGCTTGCAGCCTAAGAGTACACACTACCCCACCAGGGATCTCCTCTCGACCAGATAGGTTATGATAATTAGGGGCTGCTTGACAGGAAAACCCCTGCCACCCTCTGCCCCTGCCCACACCGCCACAACATGATCATACTTGACTGCAGGGGAGAGTGTCATGATTTAATCAACCATGATCCATAATGACCCCAGTCAAGGCTCTGGGCAGAATGCTCTCTGAGTTTCCGAATCAGGGAAACACATCGAGGCAAAGGGGAAAAGAGCTCATCCTTTGAGGCATGGGAGCACATCTACATATCACTTCATTTGCCTTCTTTTTGCTATAATAAGACTGATAATAAATACCGAGCTCTCGTGCGTTCCTTGAATTGTTCTAGAGACCTGGAGGGAGTCGTGGGTGTCAGCTGGCTAGAAGCGAAGGGCACCTCAGGGCCTTCCAGCCCGGAGCTGGCATCTGCGCTCTTCAGCAGATGCGGCAGTCTGCAGGCCTGTTCCGTTTCTTCTGTGAGATCGGACCAAGTTCCAGGGCTCCAGAGTCAAAAGAAGAAGTGCTGCATATAAAATTAGGAGCAGAATTTGGTAGCATTATGGTGAAATTGCACCAAATTGAATTGACTTCTTCAAAAGTGGGCCATATTCTAAAGGCCATAATACAAGGGAAAATAAATTATTTTTCATCGTTGACTCTGGGTGATGTTGTTCTGTGATGTGTGTGCACGCTCTTAAATCAAATTAGAATATTGGTTTCATCAGAAACAATACTTCAGAATAAAAGTGGCATACATATAAAATGGAAGAAATAAAAGCCTTAGGATTCCACACTTGAGTTGGAACCATAGAGGCCCCACCACAGTGTTATCTTACCCAAAAGCAAAATCAACAGCAAAACTATGCCTGGAGACACTCTACTGAAGAGCCTAGGAGAAGCAATGAGTAATTCATTCTGCCCACAGTGTGGGCTCTAAGTACCATTACCAGATAAGACAAATTAAGGTGTCTTGAAGAAAGATTGAATCCAGGCACGAGGCAGAAAGCATACAAAATAAACCTGAGCTACTGGGACAAACCAGCAGCCACTCATTCATTGTCCGCAAGTCAATTCCAACTCAGTGCACCGGAAGGACAGAGGAGAACTGGCTCTGTGGGTTTTGGATGCTGGAACTCTTTATGGGAGCAGACAGCCTCATCTTTACTTTGCAGAATGACTGGTCGGTTTGAACATCTGACCTTGAGGATAGCAGCCCTATTAGTAACCCACTATGCCACAAGAGCAAGATAAAAATTACACACACACACACACACACATATATATATACATAAACAAACAAAAACTAGTATAGTCAACAGGAGTTGAGGACCATGGTGAAGAAGCTCTTACTGACCTAAGATCATCCATCATAAGCAGCAATAAAAACTGCAATCAGTTGGAACACATTAAATATGTTTCACTCCATGTGTACGTAATAATTAAAGAAAAAAATGTAACGCTGGTCAACTTTGACAAAGCTAGGAAATAATTCAAGACTATCTAAAAAGAACTATTTCAAGTAACGGATGGAAAAGGAATTAGGACATGGTTGTTGAACCCCAAATGGAATAGTGAACCCAGGTGTGGATTATCAGTGGAGGTTAGCAAATGGACACAAGCAATCATCACATCAACCTTGTGTAGAAAGGAGCTAATGTCAGCTTGAGACGGCTCATTTTCAGAGCCGCTGTCTTACCAGTTCACCCCATGGCTGGCATCAGGAGACTTGGAGGGTTTGTGCCATTCCGTGCGAAGAGTGACGCGATGGTTCTAAGCTGTGTGTACACACAGCCCAGAGCTTGTGCCGGACACCTGCATTTCCTCTGGGGAGATCTTAAATGGTGTGACATGGCCTGGAGAAGCTACTTGTGTGAGCAGCTTCAAGCTCATTGTCATAGAATGTTTCGGACTCATAGAAACGGTGTAGCCCCAAGTAGAACTGCCTCATGGGTTTCCCAGGCTGTAAATCCTTCTGAGAGCAGAAAGCCGCCTCTTTCTCCTCCTAGATGACTGCTGGGCTCAAACCCCGACTTCAGCAGCCCAACCTATAGCCTAATACACTACCAGGGCATGACCACCACCTGATTAAAACATTGGAAAACAAGTTTCTAATGATCCTACCCAGGTGAAAACCCTTGACGTGTGATAACTCGTTGTTGGGGGAATTGGGTGCACCTCCTGCGATTTTACTGGGAGAGGACGCTTGGAAGCTTGAGCTGGGCTTCGTCTGGATTTGTCTCGGATGCCTGTTCCCCTTGCTGATTCTGTTTTGTTTGCTTTTGCTGGTCCTCCCGGTGAATCCGGGAGAGGATTCAGGGAAGCCTGACAGAACGACTCTGTACCTTATTACAGGACTGGAGGCATATATAAATGATACTACAGGGATATAATCAGCAGAATCCAGAGCGTGAAGACTCTACAATCTTTTCAAATAAATGACAAGGAAAGGAATAGGGAGGGGAAATCTGTATAATAAATAGAATGTAGACTTAATAACCAAATACCGTATGTACACCTTGTTTGGATATGTATTTGAACATGCTATTAAAAATTGAGATAAATGAGAAAATTTAAACACTTTGATATTTGAGAATACACAGGGCTTATTAATATTTTAAAGACATGATAATGGTATTGTGGCTATATTTATAAACAGTACTTATCTCCTAGATAATTAAATATTTAAGATGAAATAAAACAATGTCTCATAGTAACCCAGAGATGGTAGGGAAGAAAAGAAAATGGATTATAAGAGGAAATAGTCTTGGTTATGAGTTGATATTGTTAAAATTTAATGAGGGATTTAAATAGATTTATTATACATTTACAAAATTTAATGATACATTTAATTTATTACATAAGAAAAGTTTAAAGTTAAGCTTAATAACAAATTAAAAAACTAAAATCTAAAAATTGCATTTGATAATAATTTAAATTATTGTTGCATTTATGTCTATACAGGAGATTTGTCATTAATTTTTTTCTTTTATACTATATTTTATACTGCTATGCTCTTGATATTAAATTTATGTTTGCTTCCAATTTCTCTCTGCTTTAAAAAACACGTGTTTTATAAGAAGGATCCCCAAATCTTTAAGTCAGAGTGTTTTTAGTGGATAATTCTTTAGTATCTGTATCAGCATATTTCATTATTTTTTGTTCTATTTTACATAAATACTTCTTTTGCAACTACCTAATATTTCATGGCTTTATAGAGACAAATTATTTTTTAAAATACTGATTTTAGCCTACTACACAGTCGGCACATGTGACTGGTGCATTTTCATGTGCAAGTATATAGATCCTCAGTGCATGCGTGCATCTGTTGTTGTCACTTGATGCCAGTGGATTTCAACTCACAGCAAACACCCGTGTGTCTCACGAGGACTGGTCCGTCAGGCCTTTGAACGGCTTTGGCCGTGACTTTTCCTGCGCAGAGCAGCAGACCGTCTTCTGAGGTGGCTGGGCAGGCTTGAACCACCAGTTTTTCACTAGTGATCAAGGGCTTGACCTTCTGTGAGGAGGCCTGGTGACGCAGTGCGCACACGTTGAGCTGGGGTCTGCGAATTCTGCAGTGCGGAACCAGCCGCGGCTCCACAGGAGAAAGATGGGGTTCTCCGCTCCTGGAAACAGACGCGCTCTCGGAAACTCGCTGGGGAAGGCTCCGCTTCTCAGAGGGTCGCGATGGCTCAGTATTGACTCCATGGTAGTGGGTTGGTTTCTTTTGGGTTTTGACCTATTGTGCCACCAGACCACACCTTACATATAAATACGTGTGTGCACATGTGTATATATACACACCTAGATCATATGTGTGTGTGTACAACAAACAAGCGCGCAAGCATAGGCAGAGTTGTGAGCATGGCCCAGGGCGGAGCGTGTTTCATTACCCATTGGAACCCACGGGACGGTCCCCAACAGAAAGCACACAGGCATTTAACGTTTACATGCCCTTCATCTTACATAAGTATCCCATAAACCAAATATTCTGAATGTTGGCTAAAAGGGTGGAATATAAAATTGCATGAAAGAAACTAGTGGAGAGAAGATTGAAAATTACGACGACGTTCATACCACTGGGTCAATGGGATGTTTCCACACTGGAGCCGAGAGACCTCAGCATGGGGACAGCAAACGTGCGAAGCTCTCCACAGACAGTGAGGGCACACCAGATGCAAACAAGAGGGCTTCGAACGGGCGGAAGAGACAACCATCCTTGCACCCCTGAGGCCTCGCTGACCACACCAAAGGAAAGTGCCTCCAGGCTTTTGATTTTGTAAATTCCCGGTTTTCTCTTTTACATATTATTTATTTTTCATTTGATAGCTATTACTTTTATTCTCCTGATTTTCCTTAGAATTTATTGGGGTGCTTCTTCCAAATTCTTTAAGGTTAATTAATTCGCCGGTTTATTTTTGGTAGTGACGGATCAATGCATGTTGTTGTCAAGTTGGCACCAATGCAAGTGACCTCAAGCACCACGTGCCGGGGCAGCTCGACACCGTCCGCAGGAGCTCTGCATTGCTGAGGCCACGTTGTCACCGTCCGCCTTTCTGCCAAAGGGGGTCATCTGTGGACAGACGGACAGACAGTATTCTGTTTGCATCCAAACAATCCTGCAACAACAAAAGCTACTGCCATTGAGTCTATCCTGATCCCAAAGGATGGTCTTGTTGTTAGGGGCCCTTGAGTGTCCCCACCTAAAAGAGAATGAAACACTGTCCCGCCCGAACCCTATACCTTCTGTTCTTTGCTTGGGCCCCTTTTTGCAACTACGGTGTCAATCCACCTGGTGAAGCCTCTTTTTGGGTTCCCCTCTACTTTAGCAAGCATGATGTCCTTTTCCAGGGACCATCTCTCCTGACAACATGTCCAAAGTAGAAGAGACGAAGGCTCACCACCCTTGCTTCTAAGGAGCATTCTGGCTGTACTTCTTCCAGGACAGATTTATTTATCTTTTGGCCATCCAAAAGATTGGATTCTTTCTTCACCAGCACTGTAGCTGAAATGTGTGGACTGTAGGATAGAATAAACTGCTCCTTACCATTTCTTTCTTTCACATCTTTTTACTGGGGGCTCTTACGGCTCTAATCACGACCCACACATCCATCCATTGTGTCAAGCACATTTGTGTCAATGTGGCCACCATCATTCGGAAAGTCTCATCTCCCTCCTGCAGAACCGCTGGCCTTGAGGTTAGCAGCCCAGACTTAACCGCCAGGGTTCCTTCGCTTTCTTACCTTGCATTTCAATCGTCTA
>NW_022106471.1:14247140-14253961 GCF_000313985.2 Echinops telfairi
GTGAGCCTCGCCCTTCTGGTTCTCTGGTCTCTTGTTCTCTGATGGTCGGACCAGTGTTCTGCTGCCTTAGATAGTTCTCTGCCTCAGCTGGCAAGGCTCCCTTCCTGCAAGACATTCTGAGGAGAAGCCACATGGACTTAGCCTGATGCAGCCCTGGGTGCTGGAGAAGCCGCATGGAGACCCCTGCCATTGCTGAGATGCTTACACTGCCACTGGATTCAAAGACTTACTACCTACTGGCCTGTGATCTTCCTGCATTCGGCATCATTGCGTGTGTTTTGTGAGTTTGAGGAGGACTTTGTAGATAAGTGTCAGACATATGAGCTAAGTCAGACTTAAGGGCTTGGACTGGACTGGGTTGGGATGCTTTCTGAATGTACACTTACCCTACATGTAAAACTCTTTTATACATATCGAATATGAGTTTTTGTAGATTTGTTTCTCTAGTTTACCCAGACTAACACAATATGTGTGTGTGTATCTTATCAATCCATAGTTCAATCACATCAAGCAGAATTGTATAATTGCTACCAGTGTCAGTTTCTAAACATTCTTTTTCTTCCTGGACTCATTGATATCATCTCCCTTTTAGTATCCCTCTACCACTGTACCCCTTCCTCACCCCCAGACCCTTATTCTACTTGCCGTCCCTCTGGACTCATCAATCCTGGGTTTCATGTACCAAGACACAGAAAAATGTATCACACAACTTCAAGAGGGTGACCTCCAATGACATATACCCTAACATGAACAAACAAAAACAAAACAAAGCAAAAATACAGAAAATGTTGAAAAATAGATCAGGTCCAGCATGCATCAGAGGAGGGAACAACAGAGAAGGTTTTAACTGTTCAAGTCAGATTTCTGCCTTTGATCTTCTATACTCATCTCTCCAATGCACTGTTTAGTGACCACTATCTTCCCACCCCTCAAGTTTGGATAGCGGGAATTCACTGGAGGCTTATTTCCTATGTCGTTCCCACAGATGAATCTTGGGCATCCATAGCCTCTGTAAACCAGATTCCCACACTGTAGGCTCTGAGACTGATCCCTCCTTCAATTTTGGATTATATGATTTGTAATCCTTCGTTGACTGATAATGGTGCTATTAGTTGACTGCTCAGTTAGATGAATGCTTGCTTGGAGACAAGCCTTTAAGACGCCAGATGCCATTTTATCTGATAGCCTGGTATCATCTGATTTCTTTGCCGTATTTTGCTACAGCACCCGTGGCTTCTGTGTTCCTTCCTGAGGATGAGTATCGAGCAGGGCCAAGATGTAAGAACTAATTGTTGTTAAGTTGGAGCTAGAATTTACTGCTAGCCCCAAACCCATTCCTGGATCTACATTTCTTTATTAAAAAATATTATGAATTGGGAGTTAATACATGTATCACACCACAACATAGATTAATCACGGCCGCCCGTCCACCCCACCCTGTCCTCGCACCTGTCCAACCCACCCTGTTCCCACACCCGTCCATCCCACCCTGTCCCCACGCCTATCCACTCCAGGAACCCCTGTTCTTCTTGCTGTCCCTGTAGGTTCATCAATCCTGGGCGTCATGCAGAAAAACACAGGGAAACATATAGCACAACTTCGTGAGAGGGACTCCTCATGACATTTTGGTGAAAATTAGAATCCACACAACAACTTATACATAAAAAGACCCTTAATCTCACAATTATTATTTTTTTCATAATAAAAAAATAACTAAGTGCCTAATTTATCACCCTTAATATGTAATTAAAGAAATCCATTTAACTTTTCAACCAGCTGGTTTTCAAAACCACTCTTAACCAAACTTAATTGTAATTTGAAAACAAAGTAACTTTAAAAAAAAATCATTTTATTGGGGGCTCGTACAATTCTTATCAGAATCCATACATATATCCATTGTGTCAAACACATGTGTGCATTTGTTGCCATCATCATTCTCAAAACATTTGCCTTCTACTTGAGCCCTTAATATCGGCTCCTCATTTTCCCCTCCTTCCTCAATCCCTCCTCCCTCACTCTCTCCTCCCTCATGAACCCTTCATAATTCATGAATTATTGTTATTTTGTCATATGTTACACTGTCTGATGTCTCCCCCCCTTCTCTGCTGTCCATCCCCCAGGAAGGAGGCCATATATAGATTATTGTAATCACTTCCCCCCTTTCTACCCCATGTTCCCTCTGCCCTCCAGGCATCACCACTCTCACCACTGGTCCTGAAGGGGTCATCTGTCCTGGATTCCCTGTGTCTCCAGTTGCTATCTGTACCAATGTACATCCTCTGGCCTAGCCAGATTTGTAAGGTAGAATTGGGATCATGGTAGTGGGGGGAGGAAGCATTTAAGAAGTTGAGGAAAGTTGTATGTTTCATCGTTGCTACCCTGCACCCTGACTGGCTCATCTCCTCCCCACAACCCTTCAGTAAGGGGGTGTTCAGTTGCCTACCGATGGGCTTTGAGTTTCCACTCTGCACTCACCCACATTTACAATGATATAATTTTTTGTTCTTTGATGCTTGATACCTGATCCCTTCAACAGCTCGTGGTCATACAAGCTGGTGTGCTTCTTCCATGTGGGCTTTATAGCTTCTGAGCTAGATGGCTGCTTATTTATCTCCAAGCCTTTAAGACCCCAGATGCTATATCTTTTGATAGCCAGGCACCATCAGCTTTCTTCACCACATTTGCTTATACACACGTTTGTCTTCAGTGATCATATCGGGAAGGTGGGCACCCACTGATATGATTTTTAGCTTTTTGATGTCTGATAACTACACCTCGTGGTGTGCTTCTTCCATGTGGGCTTTGATGCTTTTCAGCTAGCTGGCAGCTTGTTTATCTTCAAGCTTTTTGCTTATGTACACATTTTTCTTCAGCAATTGGTTCGGGAAGGTGTGCATCATGGAATGCCAATTTTATCTTCATCAAATGGAAGATAAAGACTATGTGTCTTGCTTTTTAAAAAAAGTTCATAAGATATTATTCATTCTATTTTTTGTTGTGTGATCTTCGTTAACTTTATCACTCTTTAACTTGACAGTTGAGATCACTTTCAATTTTTTCTTTTATGTTCTATATTTAGATACATTTATTACAATTACTTAGGCTAACAAGCATTTCAAATTTGTGTCTTGAAAACACTTTGTTTTGTAAACATTTTACTGATACCTTTAATTAAAGGTATATTGAGAGGGGTTAATGTGATCATAAGTGTTATGGATTGTCTATGAGAGGTGTGTGACATAGAAATTCTCCAAATTTGACTACTGACCCTATTTTGCCTAGGAATTTGTAACATTTCATAACAGTATTGTTCTTGCAACAGGAAAACATTGTTTGAGGCTTATTTGTAGAATTGTAGTTAATGGTAAAACACTTGTTACCAGGAAAATCTCTCAGTTCTTTCTTGTTTCCTGGTTTTCAGTTTTGTTGATTCATATCCGAGTTTAAAAAAAATTCACTGCCATTGAGTCAGTTCTCACTCACAGTGACTTAATGGGACAGAGTAGAATTGCCCCTGAGTCTTTAAATCTTTACCAGAGTAGACAGTCTCATTGCTCTACTGCAGAGAGACTAGCATGTTTAAGACTGCTGGCCTTTGAGTTTGCAGCTCAATGCATAGGCCACTATGGTACCAGGGCTCCTTCATATACTAGGAACATAGAGCAAATTTCAAATAAAATTATTTTGCAAAATGATTCAAAAAATGTTCCTTTCTTTCTTTGTTTTTTAATGGTTGATAGAAGGTTTATTTAAGCAAGAATATATACAGTCATTATCACCAAACTTAATATGAGTTGCTAAACGATCGATCCAATTTTCCTTAAAAGCATATTCACAAAGTACCAGCAGCTTTCTTGAGTATAAAATTCCAGGGACATAATTGCTTCTTTTCAAAGTGCTACAAATGTTCTACATTTTCTTCTGGCATTCTGAGACTTATTTAGCTATTGTTTCTTTTATGTAACTTTTTTGGGTGTATGAATATTTAAAAAATGTGTATATAATTCACATGTACAATTTAACCATTTAATCTTAATCACATTAAAGAGCTGTGCATTTCTCACCACAATCAATTTAAGAACATTTTATTCTTCTCATGCTCATTGTCATTACTTTTTTTCCCTCTAAATCACCCTTGCAACATCCCTAAATAATTATTAATCTAGTTACTGTCTCTATAGATTTACCTATCGTGGATTTTATACACAGAGAACCACACAAAACACAAACAAATTGAAAAACAAAATACCGAACAGTGACAAAACAAACCAGAGAAAAACCTCAATCAAAAAGAACGTAGGAAATAATAAAATCTGAAGCCACTTTATAATGGTTTAAAAGGGAGATCAAATGATAAGGTTTTACATTTTAACTGAACAAACCCTGCCATGATGGACTTAACACCATTCCCTGCTTGACGGCAAGGCTGTTCACCTCCCTGGACGACAGTCAGAAGGAATTCCCAGGAGGCTTCATCCACGTGGGGACCCTGCAAATGGATTGTGCCTGAACCGTTAGACAACAGAAAGAAATCAAGGGAATGCAATTGGGCAAAGAGATGAAACTTTGTCTTGCAAACGATATGATTTTACAATGGAAGGAACCCCAAGGACTTCACAAACAGACAGTTGGAAACAATTGTGGGATTTGGTAAAGTAACAGGATACAAAATAAATAAGCAGAAACCAATTTAATTCTGTATCTATCAGCAACAAGAGCTCCTGAAATATTTAAGCATAAACCTAACCAAAGAAACAAAAGACTCATGCAAAAAAATATACAGCGTTACATGAAATCAAGAGACCTATGCAAAGGGAAGAATATTTCATGCTCATGAATAAAAAGACAGAAATGTGAAAATGTCAAAATTATCTAAAGCAAGTTATAGATGCTTATATATAAGCAACACTGGTTTTTGTAATATATATACATTTATAAAGATATATAAATTTAGAATTATTATATCTATATCATCTAGAGAGAGGTTTAGCTCAAGGAAATGGTTCACACAGTTGTAGAAGCTGACAGGTTTGAAGTCCATAGGTGGTCAAATGTCAGGGGGGCATCTCCTGACCCACATCACTGCAGCAGCTGATGAACTCAAGATTTACAGGTCCAGGGGCAGACTTCTGGCTGCAGAGGCAGATGAATGCATGCTTGGTGGGTAAGGAGAAAATTGCTGATGACCCCGAGAAGCAGGCAATACAACATTTCATTGCTCAAGCCCAAAGAACTAGAAGTCAGAAGACAAATCAGACACAGGATCTAAACCCAACAAAAATCAAGCTAGCTTTGACAGAATGTCCACAGAGATCGGAAGCAGGTCATAATTCTGAGGAATCTACCCTTTAATTGATTGGTTGCTTATGGCTGATCTCATCATGGAAATGATTACGTTGTATTACATCTCAAACTACTGAGTGTCCTGACCTATCCCAGTTGACATACAACATTAGCTATCATCTTCTCTATGTTTCTTCTGATCTTTTTTAATGACTCGTGTGATTAGATTTAGTATCTGCCCGACTCGACTCAAACAACGTAACAAACAATCCCCGCCCTTTTTCCAAATAGGATCCATCAACAAGCACACATCCTAAGAATTCAATACACATTTTAGGGAGGGTACAATTTATTTCACAGAAAACTCTAAGAAGGAACTTTAATTAGTATATGTCTAGGTAAGAAACTCTTGCTTATTTTTCCTGGATCATGCTGAACTCTCTCAATTTCTAGATTCAAAACATTTTAGATGAGAAAAACTTTTTTTCTCCCCTATTTATTACTTAACTCAGTTTGTTTGGATTTCCTTAATTTATATTTTGTGTATTTGCTTTTTTCTTTTTAATTACTTTTCTTTCTCTAATGATCCAATTCTATCCTTTGCCTCAACATCCCAAGAGTGCTCTTCATGTCTGTCCCAAACACTGCACATTTTTTACAGCTTCAAGTTGCCTCTGGGGTGCCTCGGAGATTTGCCTAATGCAGTTTTTGTTTGGGGGCAGTTTTTTCCTATCATATTTTTCCCTTCTCATCTCAATCTCTGTTTATTATTTAATCTCTTCTCATTTATAATTTATCTCATCATTGCAGCTGTAGAGATAATGTTCTCTTTCATAATAGGACATTTCTTCATTCCTTTTGTGCTACAAGTTAAGCCTTGTATTTGTTGCATCGTGGCTTACATGAGAAGACTGGATGTATCCTCTTGAATCCCTTTTAAATTCTAATGGGTCCAATTCTTACTGTTGCTGGTAGCTGCTTACACATCAATGTTTGACTCCAATTACAGATTGTACCGCTGTGACCCATTGGGTTTACTCGAGCAGATTTTTTGAAGTGAATCATTAAGCCTTGATTCCTGTCAGCATCATTGCAGCACATGGACCATCACTGATAGTTATCTACCTGTACCTGAGCTTCATTGCCTGGAAGTCCTGAATAGATGGTGTTAGATTTTATCATTGAACCACCTCCAGGCCAAATCCTTAGAGTCTTTCTTTTTAATAGGGATTTGTCAAAGACTAATTGCTATTGGAAATCAAGTAATGCCAAAATGTCCTCCATGGTAGGTTTCAACAGTTGTGAGATGAAGCAATGCAGTGTGCTATTATAGAGAAACAAGGCTTAGTTATATTCAATCAGATTTTCAGTGTGTGTGTATGTGTTTGTGTGTGTGTGAGAGAGAGAGAGAGATCTGAACAGATCATTAATGATCTTTTTATTTGCCTTCAACTTCCTATATTAACTTTCCATTTTCCTGATGTGAACAGTGGCTTCTTTACTTTCTCCACTGATCAATTTACTATTTTCAGAAAAAA
>NW_022106471.1:14256024-14291760 GCF_000313985.2 Echinops telfairi
TATATGTGAAAATGAACATCACAAACTATGTGACATTTTCCCAGTCTCTACAAATACGACACATTTATATCAGAAGAATTGAAGGTGTGGTGTATTTATCTAAGTTGAACCTGCAAACCCTTTTCCCCATGTGTTTCTTACTTCTAGGTATAGAACACAAATATCCTCTTCTAAAATTCAGCATTTCTCTTAGGCTGGTTTCTGGTAATTACATGCTGATCCTTCCACTTCCAAAAAACCAAACTCACTTCCTTCAAGTAGGTTCTAACTCCTAGCGATCCTACAGGACAAATAAAACTGCCCCCGTAGGTGTCTGAGATTGTAACTCTTTATCAGAGTAGAAAGCCTCATTTTCCTTCCGCAGAGCCACGGCTGGTTTCAAACTGCTGAACTTCCGGTTAGCAGCCTGAGAAGTAGCCACTAACCACGAGGACTCCTCACCCTTCTCGCTAGACCTCCATTTTGTCCCATCCTATTGGGATGAATGAAAGGTTCATGAAATAAATAGCCATAGTCTTTTCTTTTGCTTATCGTCAGTACATAGTTAATATTTCTATAGTTTCTTGGATGACATTTTCCCCTGAAAAATTATCTTTAAAAAATTTCTTGAAGTAACCACAATTCAAACATCAGAAATTATCTTAAGAATAAGGGGGAGCGGGGAGGAAGGGGGGGAAAATGAGGAGGTGATACCAAGAGCTTAAATGGAGAGCAAATATTTTGAGAATGATGAGGGCAATGAAGGTACAAATGTGCTTGACACAATTTATGTATGTATAGATTCTGATGAGAGTTGTATGAGCCCCAAATAAAATGATAAAATAAAAGAATCCCCAAAAAGTGGTAACTATTTTTCTTGTATTATTTTGTCTATTTTAATTTTTTTAATGCTGAAGAATTATTCAACCTCAAATTGCTTTGCCTTATTTTTCTGAAGATCCCTTATACATTCCCCCCGCCACATCATTTGAGTAAATAATGGGTGGAACAAATGTCAAAATCCACAGGTGTGTTCAAGATGAGACAGCTCTCAGACATCGTATTACTTACATGAGAGCATCCTATGTGGGAAAAGGACCCGTGACAAGTCAACCAAATAGGATACAGTTGTTAGGGTATGTGAAGGAAAAAGATAAAACAATTTATTACTCGTATGCCTATTTCCTCGTTCTTTTAATTTTTTTATTCATATTGAAATTCTATTAAGTAAATAACGGAGGCAGCTTGAGAGCGAGGTCATCGGTTACCATCAACCTGCCTCTCCCTCATATTGATCTGCTGTCGAACATAACAAAACCCTGCGCCGTCTTCACCATCGTTTGAGACCAGGGGGCAGTTAGTGTGTCCATGCGCCGTACTGAGCTTCCCTCATCCTCATCTTGCTTTATGAAATACAACTTCCTTTCCTAGTGACTTGCCTTTCGTGAGGCTGTGTCCAAAGTGAGTTGATCTCTTGCCATCTTTGCTTCTGAGAAACCCTCTCTCCTTCTAAGATAGGGTTGCTGGTTCTTTTGACACCACACGGGGTATAGTTACTGTTCTTCACACCATTACCGCAGGGACACATCACCTCTTCTGTCTTCGGTTTCCTCAATCTCGTTTGTGCATCAGTATGAGGAGATTGAAAAGACTGTGTTTGATGTACCTCAGCCATGAGTATATCTTTCAATAAATAAGAGTTGAAATTGAGCAATGATCTGAAAATTGTGTGCATGGTTTAAACATGTGCATGGACAGAGGGGATACGGTTTACTTTCTTTTGGTTTAGACACCGATTTTATCTGGGTCCACATACATGCAGGCATGTGAAGAGCTGCGACATGATCAACCTAGTCAGAGAGTCGCCAGGAGAGGCGGATTCAGACAAGCCTGAAAGATGAGACCCTGGAGCGGTAGGAACCTTTGTCTTCTTTGTGGCGTTTGACTCCCATAATGAAGCTTAATGAAGCGTTACTCTTGAACTTGTATAGTGTATATTATTGCTACCAATTATTCTACAGTTAATTGCACACGTAACTATGGGTTTTGCCACACAGCTTCAAAAAAATGGGAAAATGTGGATGATTCATAACATCAAGGACCACGCCTAAAACTGCACCTTTCAATGTCGCCCAGCAACTTGCACGCAGACTTTCACTCTAAGGGCATCTTGTGCTTCGGGACGAGCAGCTCCCCAATGGCACTTGAGCAGTCCTGCGTGCCCCAGCTGAGTGTGCCAAACCGCCAGGCTTATCTGAGCTTTCTTCTCATAGGGAACATTTTATCTCAGGCCTGTCAGGGCCAAGACCACAATGTGCCTGCTGCATGGAACCTGGGGAGAAAAACACCTTCTTTTCTCTATGCTCCAAGTGTGCAGACCTCTGGGCTCCGTCTTTCTGTTTTTCAGCTGCAACACAACCCACCAGTCCCATCACAATGCCCACAAGGTCATGGGTTGGGAACAATGCCCACAGGTCATGGGTTGGGAACAATGCCCACAGGTCATGGGTTGGGAGCAAAAGGAGCTTGTAGTCCCATGAAAATGCTCCCACTGTTTGCAGTGTTTGAGGAATAAACTGTCTACTCTGCTTCAGCTAGGCTGGGTGGTCTACTTTTGGCATTTGTGAGACTGGTACCAACTTGAGCCCTTGCCGTTCTCCGTAATAGCTGATCGCTCCTTTCCACAATGAGGAAGCCCCTGATGACCGTTGAGGAACAACGAGGCTGCCTATTTTAGATGGAATCATGACAGTTTGAGAAGTTTTCAAGCTCTTAACACTTTAGTGGGAATGGAACTAAACAAAAATATTTATTTGCTAATGCTATTATTTCCAGTTTGACCATAAAAGCATTGCAATACCTTCCACGTGAATATGATACATTTATCAATAGTTCCGACTTAGTCTCATCTTTGAGATTTAAAGATCTTATCACCAGTTGTTAGCAAAATGCACGGGTCAAAAACCTTGTCCGAGGAGTGCAGTCAGCGTGTAAATGCATGGAGGGCGTTGTTAACAGGACTGATGTTTACCTGGACAATGAAATGGAACAGATGTCAGAGAACAGCAGATAATATTGAGAGATTCTGAAACTTCAGTTAGTTGATTAGTCTTCTGTTTTTCTGTAATCCATAAAAAGCACGAGCATATGATCATATGTCAAAATTTAAAACTTCCTATTTCTGTGCATAAGTTCACACATGTTTTATCTTATTTTGTATATTATATAATGATGCTAAAATATGAGGTCATTTAAGGATTTGACAAACAGGGAAAGAGAAATATTTTTGCAGTTTTTACATTAGGCTACAGTTATACTCTGGAAAAAATTTTTTTTTGCCTAAATTCATCTTGGAAAGATCTTCTTGAACGAGAACGAGCAGCACACGTATTCTGATTTCTTTTAAGTGATCTTGTAAAAGAGACTGCAGGCACATGGACTGAGCTTCAATAGAGTGTTCTTTAGGCGCGCCGGCCACACGTGGGCTGGTGACTGCATAAGTGAACAGAAATCCCAGCCAGAGCCGAGTGAATGGTGTGTGGCTTTTAGGGACAAGCTGTGGCAGCTAGATGCTTATTTTTTGAGGGCATGGGATGAAAACTGATGTTGAAAGGGACTTGGAGACGACTCAAACTCAATTCGAAGACAAGGAAACTAAGGCTGAGCGCGGGTAAGGTCTTGTTCAAAGTCACATGACAAAACTGTGCACCTTCCTACACGGCCTCACTCACTTCAGCCACTTCCTCAGTGCCAGGGCTTAGCGACAAGGTCAGAATTCACACAAGTAAAGAGTCTTTTTGTTTGCTGACTGGGCCAATAAAATATTTTACAGAAGAAACATTTTAATGAGGTGTAGGAATTTTATTTACACATCATGTTCCTGCCGTAACAAAAATTCAAAAATTGATCAGTGTGCGCAGCATGCTATCAGACATGGAGATTGGGAGAAGACTGGAGCAGAGTGGTGGTCAGAAAGGGAAGGGAAGGGCCAGTGGGGCCAGTCTAGGCACTGAGTGAAAAGAAGACAGGGGCTCCATCATTAGCTACTTCACTGTGTGTTTATTTTTTGATTTTAAAAGGGAAAATATCTATCAACCAAAGTCTCCCTTCACTTTTTTGTTTTAATTAAAGGGGCTGACTGATTAATCTCAGAGATCCTTTCAGCTCGACTATTCAAGAACGGGGTGTGTCCTCAGACTTTGGGGAGTGTTGGTGGAAGATGTACATGTGAGTCATGATCACATCTCTGTCACGGCTCTCTGAAAGCCACTGCAGAGCATGGATGCTGATTTGTGGCTTTTGTTGCCATTGTGCGCACCACTGAGTTAATTCCAACTCACAGCAAACCTATAGGACACAGTAGAATAGTCCCATAGTCTCCAAGGTGGTCAATCTTTATGGAAGCAGCCTGCCACTTCTTTCTCCTGATGAGCGGATTCAAACCACTGGTCTTTTACTTAACAGCTAAGTGTTTTCAACATGGCACCACCAGCACTCTTTAGAGAAAACACCAAAACCAAACCCAACCCAACGCCATGGAGCCGATTGCAACTCACAGCCTTCTACAGCAGCAGAGGACCTCATTGTCCATCGGTGGAGTGGCTGATGGGTTGAGCCATTCAGTTTAACAACCCAATACCTAACCCATAGCCCCATTGAGGCCTCTTAATAGATAGCACAGATGGCTATGAACCAAGATCTTCAACTGCAGCTTGAGGTGGGTGTACTGCAGCATGATATTTAAGGACATGCATTCAGTCTTATGTTCAAATTCCACCCGTACAATGATTAGCTATCGGAGCCCTTGGAAAAGACCTACAAAGCCTTACATCACTTCTGATTAAGCCGATGACATAATATACGTATCTACCTTGTTCACTTGCCTCAACCACAAAGCCATTCTTGCACTTTTGTGGTCAGTCCAAGTGGTTACTACCACTGGCCATTTGCATATGACACCTTTGCCTGGACAGTTTTTCCTTCAGATCTCTGAATGGCACACTACATCTTTCTTTCCAGTTTTCCACAAATGCCAATGATAAAACTCCTTCTCTGCTTAAAGTTTCTTTATAGTTACTACTTGAGTCTTATTGGTGAAGATCAAAGACTATACCTTTGATTACACCACAACACAAAGAAAACAAGAATCTTCACAACTAGACCAGTAAGTAGCATCAGGATAAATGAAGAAAATATTAAAGTTGCCAAAGATTTCATTTTACTTGGATCCACAATCAAGGCCCATGGAAGGAGAAGCCATGTGATCAAATGTGGTTGTATTGGTCAAATTTGCTGCAAAAGACCTCTCTCTTTAAAGTGTTACCTAAGTCGTTTTGAGGACTAAGGTGTGCCTGATCCAAGCTATCATATTGTGCATTGCTTCATATGCACGTGGACACTGGACCCTGGAGACCAGAAACGAATTGGCCCCTTTGAGTTATGTTGTTCGCAAAGAATATTGACTATAGCATGGTCTGCCAACAGAACAGATGAATACATCTGTGTTGGAAAAAGTGTGGTCAGCAGGTTCCTTAGAAACAATGTGTCTCGGGTATTTTGGTCATGTTATCAGGAGAGAGCAGTGCCTAAAACAGAACCCCATCCTTGGTAAACTAGATCGTGATCAAGAGTGAGCCTGTCAGAGAAATGGGTTGACACAGTGTGTGCAGCATTGGCTCACATACAGAAGAGGATGTGAGGCTGTCGGAGCGCTGCACAGGATTTAATTCTGCTGCACATACGATCTCAGTTCAGCCAGTACTGACTTGACAGCACTTACGAACAACAACTATTTGAGATATCACATACCAGTTCATCTTCCTTGTCTGTCTTTTTGAACCAACCCTCCTAAGTGAACGCAATGTCGACTCCGTTTACATTTCAGTCATCACTGTATTCCTAGGGTCTGCAAAAGTACCCGGCAGATAGGAGCCACGTAGGAGGCATTTGTTGAATGAATGAAAAATATCCACATTGGTATCCACCAGAAGGACCCTCTCAAAGGCATGCCTACATGCTGCATCTGGAAGAAAGATTGTTGATGGGTGGGGAGAACAGGGGCTTCACCCCTCGTCTGATACAATTGGTTCTCCCATGTGTATATAACATGTGTCATAAATGATTATAGCAAGTCTTGTTTTGTGAGTTTCATCAAAAAGGTATTTGCTTTGATTTTGTGGAGAATACACACAGGGACACACCCACCGTTCAACACTTTGAGACGTGTGAGAACCCCTCAGGGGCATGCGCTACATTCTTGAGTGATGGGCTATTCTCACCTCCGTGTCTGAGTCATGCCTTTTTGACGAGCATGAACTATCTCTCCCAAAGAGTCCCTACTTGTCTTTCCAGCTGCTCTTGCCAACCCACTGCCATTGGGTCCATTGGGACTCATCGCAGACCCTAAAGAACACCGTACAGCTGCCCCGCAGGTCTCTGAGGCTGTGAACCTCCATGGGAGCACAAAGTCCCATCTTTTTCTCATACAGCAGCCGGAAGTTTCAAACTGGTGACCATGAGGTTAGCAACCCAACATGGAAACCACTTGCCACCAGGGCTCCTTGATCCTAAATAAGTCATTCCTAAAATGGGCTTTGGTCAAAAATACATCACTTTCCTCTGCACTTTTAACCTGTATTTAATTTTAATTCTTCCACTTCAATCTACTCTGCTTCTGATCATAAATGGAAATGAGGCAGCAGAAAGGGGACAGCATCTATCCACGCTGTATCCATGCGGGAGTTCACTGTTCTGGAACCTGAACGCCCTGAACTCTCACTAACGACCGCACATATGAACCTAGGAAAATACTTTTATATGAATTAATTGGAATGATACACATTAAAGATGTGGCTAATGTGAAGGCGAATGCAAATACAAATAGATACAATCAATTAAGTGAAGGCACTGGACCATTCATGTGACCACAATTCCTGAAGCCTCACTAACTTCACGTATTTAATACATCTGGTGAGCTTCATTGCCGCCCCCTCCGCAGCTTGCCTGAGCATGGAAAGAGCTGTCATCGGGGAAAGCTCCGTCCCGGGCCTGGTGAGCAAGACTGAAGTTGCAGGCTTGGGTGAAAAATATGACAGATGAGCTTCTTGGTGGGTCTTTCCTGGTGGTATTTTTTTCTCCCCAAATGGCGGTTTGGGGGAGCAATTAAACTATTTTTTTTAACTCTGTACTTTTCTTGGCTCTGTGGTATTGCAGACATTACAAATCACTAACAAGGGGGATGGAAGCATTTAAATCATTGCAAAGTGGTATTGCTTCTCTCTCTCTCTCTTTCTCTCTCTCTCTCTCTCTCTCTCTCTCACAGACACAAACCTCTCTCTCACACATACCCCCATGCACGCACTCATGCACGCACTCATGCACACACATCCCAATTCCTCGCCCCAGGATAGGAATGATCAATGCTTGCGCATGGCCTTGTCCATGCTGAAGTTACACACGAGTTCTAACACCCCCCCACCCTCTGCCCCATCTGCCTGCTCTTCAGGATAGGATGAACACATCCCCCCAGAAATCATGTTTTCTTTGCATCCTAACTGAAATAGCATTAAAGGGGAAATGGGAATGCAGCGCTGCCAGCTGCAGTATCTCTCCTATCAGTTCACCAATAAGGCCTGGTAGGGACCTGCCGAGCCTCTGGATAAATTGCATTTTCCAAGGGTTAATTAAGCTGTCTTGAGCTTCTGCATGAAGAGGAGCAAACTGCCACTTGCAGCGCTTTCTGAAACCTGCTGTCGACATTCCAGTCCCTGCTGCTTTTAGCTGTATCGATCCGCTGCCTGACCTGTGAAATCCTTGATGGCTGCTAACACTGGACGCTTCCAAGGGAGCCCCGGGACAGCGCGCGTAGTCAGGTACAATTACCTATCCCTCCAGGAGAGCCAATTAGTTCACAAAGAGCTGGAGCTGAACAAATGTTTTGTATGTGATTTAGAATCCTAAAAAAGAGAGGGGAAAAAAGAAAAGAAAGAAAGAAAGCTTTGTTCTGCCTGATTCTTTTGTTCCTAATTTTATGATTATTTTTCGATTCACAGTGGTCCTCAGATATTTCTGAAAGAATTAGAAGCACATGCTAAACCAGATTTACAGTCTATCTTTAAACTATGGAGTTTGACTTGCACCATTTATGATCCAGTTTCTGGACTAATTGTAGGAACTCAAAGGCATGGAATCCAAGGAAGTTCTCCTTTCTGCCACTCAAGAACTTTCTTCACTAAAAGCTACAATGCATTTTCACTCTAACCAAGTGTCTTTTTTAAGCCACGCACGGATGGCTTGAATAACGGACACTGGCTTTTGCAGGGAGGATGTACACAGGACAGGCTCCTAGGTAGACATGTAGTGCAGATATTCAGATATCAACATTAGCAAACTGAAAGGGTAGAGCGAAACTTTATAGAATGTGAATTATTAAGATGGTTTATCTCCTGAATAACAAAGAGAGCACTGCTTACCATCTACCTGCACATCCTGAGCACACTGCTGCCCAGGAATAGCTGTCACGTTACTGAGGCAGTCATGCTCCTTTGACCATTTTTCTTTGTGACTAATGACCTTCACTTATGAGTTGGTCTAAAGGATCTGGTCTGTCCATTAAATGCATTCATTGCTTTTCCTCTGAATATTATTTGGAAACTGTAGAGAGATCCAGAATTGACCCTCAAGGCATACTGAACCAATAGCATTAACTGCAAATGGAATTTCATGCTCTCTCCTATCAAATAAGGAGCCTGAGTTATGTATGTGTAGACACACAGACACAGGGAACTGTGAGAGTTCCCTAATGAACCGAGTCCAGCGGTGTATCAGCTGCTCATCACTGAAGCCATTGGTTCCACCGTGGGAGAAGTTAATTCAGACGTTTGACTCCTGCTTCTGCAAGGAAGGAAACTAAAACCGACAGGAAGTTATTATCACGTGTAGCATAAGTAATCCAAACTAAAGATAGTTTTCCGACTTAGACTAGAACTCAACGTTCACAGGTAATAAATACAAGACAGAATCGTGTCAGATTTGGTTGTATCTTGGCAGCTCTCAGTACGATTTAGTTCATTAATTTGTAGTACAATGAGAATTGCACAAAGGGAAATAAGGGTTTGATTTGGACCCAAGTAGCCCCCTTACTTGGAGTTATAGGGCCAGAGCCCCCGTGTCGGTCCATGCCTGTGTGCCTGCCAACTTCTTCAGTTCCGAGCAGTTCTGATGGTGGCCTCACTGATGCAGCCAGTCTTCACGAACATAGATTCACACCGCCTCAGCTTCTCCATCTGTGGGCACAGATATATGGAGAGAGGAAGGAAGAGCTCAATCTTAATTTATAAAAAATATATTTTTTGTTAATCTGTAAAATGGATGAGGAATTTGGCAGTGCTTGTTGTCTGTTTATTCAGACTCTCTTCTCTTATTATTGTTAAAGAACATTGAGATCGTGTCAGGTATAATATTGGAAAAGGAGTTAATGTGTGTAGGGGAGGGTCTTGGCCCAACCAATTTTGGGATGGAAAAAAAAAATTCTTGGATGATTTAGGATTAAGTTCACTTCTAGTCACCAGCTGCTGGCTAATTCACTTTTCATCTATTAGAAAACTGAGGTAAAAACCAAAGCCTTAATTCTTCTACATTCCTCTGCTCTTTCCCATCATCACTGATCCCAGGGATTTGGCACATTAAAAATTAAGCTCTCAGGAAGTGTGGCCATGCAAATCCATGGCTGTCATTAACAAAGCAGCTACAGTTGGTGTCTCCAGTCATGTGGTCCTGGAGTATGAGCCGCATGTCTTCTATTTCAAAACAAATACTTTTACAAGAGAAAAGCAGTTTCCAACGAACAAGTCAAAAGTCGAATGTGAAAATTATTCAGTTATTCCTGGGAAAAATGCAAACAAACCCATTGGCATTGAGTTGATGCCAACTCAAAGCAAACCTATCGGACAGGTTCCTGTGAATTTCCAAGACTCTCTTTTCCGGAGAAGAAAGCCCCATCTTTCTCCCATGTAGCAGCTGGTGATTTTGAACTGCTGACCTTGCAACTAACAACCCCACACGTAACCACTATTCCAGCAGAGTTCCATTCTTTGGCAGTGGGTGTTGCCAGGTACCACCCAGCTGGTTCCAAATCTTTGCGACCCTGCGCATCACACAACCAGACACAGCTCAGTCCTTGCCAGCCTCACCATTACTCCCATGCCGAGTCATTGTGTCAGTCCCAGGGCCAGTCCATCTCGTTGAGGGGCTGCCTCTGTTGTGCTGCCCCTCTACTTTCCCAAGCATGATGTCCTTCCCCAGCGATTGATCCCTCCTGACAAAACTCCCAAAGTATGTAAGATGAAGCCTTGCCATCCTTGCCTCTAAGGAGCACTCTGTCCATATTCCAAAACAAATTCATTTTCCCTTTCTGCGGTCCATGGCATTATCGATATTCATCTCCAGCACCACAATTCAAATGTATGGATTCTTTTTCACTCTTCCTTATTCAATGTCAAACTTTCACATGCATATGAGGCAATCGAAAAGACCCTGGCTTGGGTCAGGCTCACCTTAGTTCTCAAGGTAACACCCTTGCTCTTGAACACTCTTAATAGGTCTTCTTTAGAAGAGGTAGTATGAATTAAAGGAAAAAAGTTTACTCAATTTTTATATCTTTTCCAAAGAATAGTAGGAATTGAGTAACTGACTGCAAAGGTAATATTCAAGAAATATCAATTAAGAATCGATTCAATGAAGAAAAATGTTCACTCTTTGTGTCTAAAGGGATCTATGACTGTCAGTTACACTGAGATAATTCTGGCTCAAGGAGACCGTGTGTTTAAGTGTAGCCTAGAACTATTCCATAGACCTTTCAAGCTGCAATCTTTCAAAAGCAGATCAGCAAACCCTAACCTTCAATGCACCTCTAGGTGAGTTTGAACTGCGAGTCATTTGCCTAGTAATGGAGCACATAGTCAATTGCCCCACTATGAAATTCAAGTTAGATATAAGGATGTATATATAATCTTCTTAATGGCATATGGCTTCAGTTCTACTTTATTGTCATCAAGAGCTCATTTGCTATTTTCAGGTACAAGTTAAAGACCATACATAGAACTGACAGTCTTCCTGTCTTCTTCTTCGCTGAGTTTTCTTTCAGGAGGAGAATAATTTCTGAATCATATCACGTGAAAGGTTTCAGTTTATTTAATAAGTGTAGTTTATTATGATCTATCTAATTCATAAGCGAGCTTAGACCCATACATGATTACAAGACTGATCTTTCAAGTATTAAATAAAAAAAATTTCACTTTTCTATAATACATAGCACAATAAACCAAACTCACTTCCACTGAGTCGATGCTGACTCTCAGTGACCCTCCCAGCCCCCAGCCCCCATGGGTTTCTGAGACTGTAACGTTACGGGAGTAGAAAGCCGGTCTTTCCCACAGAGCTGTCGGTGGTTTCAAAGGCCCAACCATGAGGATCGCAGCCCAACATATAACCACTCCCCCACCAGGGCTCCTCTGCATAATAGCACACCCTTCAAAACAGAATTATTTGAGTGAAAATATATTTACTGCAAAAGACACACCATCCGAACCATTTCTATATGTATCATCCAGTGATGTTGATGACATTCTTCAAATTGTAGAGCCATTCATGCTATCATTTTCCCGATCATTTCACCACAGAAGCGTCCATTGACCCATTGCCATACGGTGGATCCGGACTCATAGCAACCTAATGGGTAAAAGCGGAACCGCCCACAGGGCTTCCAAGGCTGCAATTGTGCTGAAAGCAGGTTGCCTTTATCTTCGTCTGGCAGAGTGGCGGTTGCTTTCAAACCATTGGCTTTTCAGTTAACGACTGAGAACTTAAACACTGCCCCACCAGGGCCCTATCATAAATGCATTCTGAATGTGTAAATCTTTGCAGGAGCCTGCAGTCTTATCTTTCACCCTTGTAGCAGAGGCTGGTTTTGAACCACTCAATGCTCTCTATTTGGTGACTACTTTCCTCTCACCCCTCCGCTATAGAATTGATCAGAACATTCCGGAATGGTAGTGTGGCACCATCCAAATCCACTGGTCTTGTAGCAAAGGTTTTCAATGTCATCTCCTTCTGAATTGGGGAGCAAAGCCCTTCTGCATTGTCTGTCTGTCGTCTGGAAGCTCCGCTGAAACCTGTTTGGGCGACCCTGCTGGCATTCGAAACACCAGTGACATCACTGCCAGCAGTGCAAAAGAGGAAGGCCTTCCAGGAGATGGGTCGGTGTCATGGCTGTAACAATAGGTTTAGATAGGAGCAATTGTAAGGATGGCCTAGAACCTAGCACTGCTTTGTTCTGGTGTGCTCTGGGTCACTCTGGGTTGGAAGAGTCTCCACTGTACCTAACAATGGCAGCATAGCGAAGGAGGAAGTTGCTCATGGAAGCAATCAGACACTCTTTCCTGTTCCTCTTCTGAATACTGACTTTCCTCTTTTGATATCCAATTGAGTGGAGACCAACCATTATAGGTTCGGTGATCACTTGCAAGGTCTAAAGATCCCAGACATTTTAATACAATGAATTACAAGGGGAAGAACAGAATACTGAAAAACAAAATTAGGCCAATTGACTCAGATATGCCATGAGATCATAACCCTAAGCCTCCACACCAAGAAAATAAGTGTAGAGGTGTTTGTATATCAGCAGCTTACAGAGCTACTCTCTTTTCTTTCTTTATCATCTTTTTCTTCCAACTAGAAAGGTATATACTTAGATAACACAACATTCAGCAACACATTTTTTTCACTTTATCGGATTGATTAGTGATATCAATGACATGAATTGTTGCACAACCATGAATTTTACTCTTTGTCCTGTTTCCTATGACTATAAATAGAAACTTACGATTTCCCAAATGAGGGCTTCCTTTTTCCTTACTCTTTTGCCCAGGTATCCATTAATACACATTTTGTATTCTATGTATTCTTTTAGTAACAATCAACACCATTGTATTTACTTACATAATTTTGCCTTCCCCTACACCCAAGTTAATGTGTTCAGTATATATCTCTCCTCTAGTATGTGGTTTATGTTCTTTTTCCATCCCTACCCTGTTAGTCATCAAAAATGCTTCTTTTAGTGTGAAAATCTCTTCTTGACATTTTATAATCCTGATCTTACATGATAATTGTCCTTTTGTGATTGATTTGCCCAATATCTTTCAGGTTCATTCATATTACAAGGTGTTTTACAGATCCATTTGTTAGTCTTCCGTTGTATGCATGCACTTATAAAAGCAAGACCATGCAATATTCGTCCTATTTTGATGGACTTATCTCCCTTAACACATTGTCTTCAAGGTCCATCCAATGTCAGCAGCATGTTGCTGGTGAAACCTGCAGAATCCGGTTCTGAAAACTGAAAGTCATAATGTGCTTAGCAAGTGCCCGACGGAACCTGGGCAGACAGGTCCAGAAGCTTCATTTCTACACCATCAAGGCCACTCTTCCGATTGGGAAAATTGCTGCCGTTAACCATGATGCCCTGTCTCCTTCCTCAGCCCAAGAAGCCAGATTTCGGCAGGCTGAGCCATACCTGGGTTGATGGTTCCGTGTGAACTCTTCAGAAAAAGACCTGAAGGAAAAGAAAGACTGACCGCCCCAAATGTGACATATTTAGGTGTCCCAATGAACAAGTGAAATCATCAAATGCAAATATCCTGAAAGGGGACAGAGTGCTTACTCAAGTCTAACCGGTTGCTGTTGTTAAAGCTGTCATCCACTAGGAAAGCACCCCCAGAAAGAAGTTTGTCGAAAAACAAAACAAGCACAACACATACACTTACAAACCAAACTATTCTTTTCAAATAATGCTATTAATGCTTTAGGGTGTTCACCATTGTTTCATAAATTTATTCATATGCACTTAATGATCGCTTATTATTAACAGTAATAATTTAGCATCTTAGTGTAATTTGATAGTCTTAGTCCTAAATGTTAGAGCCCTGAGGGTGTAGTGGGTTACAAGTAGGGCTGTCAGTCACACGGTCCCTCGTTTGAAAGGTCCAGCCACTGCACAGGAGACAGATGGGGCCTTCTGCTCTTGAACCGAGCCACAGTCTCAACAACCCACCAGGGCGGTTGTATTCTGTCTACGGAGTCTCGATAAGTTGGCAGTGAGCTTGCTTTGGTTTGGAGTCTTCAATATGTTAATCCCAATTTATATTTCTGGAAAATATCCATTGCATATCAACTTTATTTATAATATCTAATAAAATATTCCCAAAGTTGTACTTACAGAAAAGAGACCTGTTTTGAGTTCAAAATACTTTGAACATGTTTTTCCTTCTAATTATTTGTTTTTGATGATTTCATTACAGGTACAGATGCCAACATTATCCTGGATCTGTAAAGACCAATTAAAGTCATACAATCCTATTGCAACCCACTGGCTCTCTCATCCTATAATTGCTTAGAATAGGCTCGCTATACTCATATACTGAACCTTGTGCAAGGCACTGGGTTGGTAATGGTGAACAGAGCAGGCACATTACCTATCTCTAATGTTTACAGGCAAATAGGAGAGATTATGAAATTGAAGTTGTGTTAAGTACTTAGGAAGACCAATGTACCTGGACTTGTGGGAGTATAAGACAGCAATCTGGCCTGGCTCTATCAGGAAGGAATGTTCTGAAGAAATAATGTTTCAGCTATAATGGGTAAAGAAGGAACAGAGTGACATTTAAAAAAAATCATTTTATTGGGGGCTCATACAACTCATATCACAATCCATCCATCCATCCATTGTGTCAAGCACATTTGGATATTTGTTGCCACCATTCTCAAAACATTTACTTCTATTTGAGCCCTTGGTATCAGCTCCTCATTTTTTCCCTCCCTCCCTCATGAACCCTTGATAATTTATAAATTATTATTATATTTTCATGTCTTACATTGTCCGATGTCTCCCTTCACCCACTTTTCTGTTGTCCGTCCCCCCGGGACGGGGTTATAGGTAGAGCACTGTGATTGCTTCCCCTTTTCTCCCCCACCTTCCTCTTCCCTCCTGGTATCATTACTCTCATTATTGGTCATGAGGGGATTATCTGTCAGGGATGCCCAGTGTTTCCAGCTCTGATCTGTACTAAAATGTCCGTGACCATTTTAAAGAGCTTCTAGGCAGAATATTGTGTGGGAAGGAGAGAGTGTCCTTGGTGTGGAGGAAGCAAGTAAGGGGAAGCACAAGGAACAACAGAGAGAGAGGTAGAAGGTGAGACTGGGGCGGGGGCCAGGGGCAGAGCATAAAGACCATGGGTTGTACTGTGGCTATTGGCGTTAATTTCTAGAGCGGCGGGAAGGCATTGAACGGTGTAAATGGAGAGGTCAAATAAAGTGTGAGTTTTCTAAAAACCACGCTGTGAACTATAGAGAGAGGATGGAATCAGAGTAAGAAGCTGGCAGGTTAACTGGGTAGTAGGTTATTTCAGAGGCTGCCTCTACAAGAAGATCTCTACGAATTCTAAACAGTCCCTGCTGTTGCCTGGAGCAGAAATGCCAGGTTTCAAGCTGGCAGCAGCTCAGAGCCTAGCCATCTTCTTTTCCTTCTTGCCTTTCATTTAAAACTTTTTATTGACTTATTTGCGACATTGAGCTCACATGAAACTGTGGGTTTCCATCTTCTCTTGAAACTTCAGAAGATAAGGCCACAGATGCTGCATCTCCACATAGTTACTGAGCTGAGAAGCGGTTGCCAATTCCTGTTAAGATGAGCCAATTGTTGGACCTCCACTTGTCCAGCCTTTCCACCCTATGGCTTTACAACTGGTCTATTCCACACACTTAGTTTGCCCTGTACACATCTGTACTTTGGGTGTTGTCTGATCATTTTAGATATAACTAGAGCTGTGAATTTAGATTTTAAAGTGAACAGCATTATTTAAAAAATAATATATGATGATGATGATTGCCTGACATTCTGTCTTCTAGAATATGCTTGTGATAATTAAGATTTTGTGTCAACTTGGCTGGGCCAGGATTCTCAGTAATTTAGCAGCTAGACGTAGTGATCTCCCATAGAGACCGGGTGGTGGTGTGCACTCCGGGCTGAGCTGGTAACTACGAGGTCCGCAGTTTGAAATCAGTCTCCAGTCCCTCTCTGCGGGAAAGGTGAGGCTTTCTCCTCCCATGAAGAGTTACAGTCTCCGAAACCCACCGGGGTGGTTCTACTCTCTCCCTTAGGGGTGTGATAAATTGGCACCAACTCCATGGTGGTGAGTTCCTTTGGATCGCCCACGGTGAGATACTCTGGAGGGAGTGGAAAAGCCGCCTTGTTTTGTGCTGGGTTTGAATCCTGCATTGAGCTCATGGGTCTCTCGTTCTTTGCACTTGAGTCAGTGATCTGCCGGTCTTGGGAGTTGTCACCTGTCTGTCATCTCACCTGTCAACCACGGGCTCATTTGCTCTTGCAGCTACAAGCCTGCCCACTAACCTTGGATTCATTAACTTCTGTACCCAGAAGCCTGGTTTCCTCTTACTGATCTTGGCTTCTTGGATCCGTGCAGCTGTGTAAGTAAGAAGAAGCCTCAAGTCTTACATCAGACCCATAGACTTGGGATTTGCCCACTTCTACAACTTTGTGGGCCATTTCTTTGACATAACCTCTATCTTTACATATACCCTCTACTTTCTATAATTTAATTTTCAATTAAATGGAGGATATTCCTGGGGCTTGTGGGGCTCTCTGCAGTAAAATATCTCCAGCTTGTTCTTCCTGAGAACACTTTGCTCGTCCCCTGACTCGAATGGCTGTTGTGGTTGTTAGCGACTCATGGAATATCTACATACAATGAGATACAATTGTTGTGATGTATCGGCTTTTGACTGGCTGCCTTTTCAAACGCAGATCACCTGGCCTTTCTTCCTAGTCTGTCTCAGTGAAGACACTCCATTGAAACCCGTTCAGCATCACAGCAACGTGCAAGCCTCCCATGGTAGATGAGGTGTGGCCGTGATTGTGGGGCATTCCTACATCAAAGACAAAAATCCTATTGAACCACGAGTGACCCCCTTTAAAGGATAGGTTATTTAAGTAGAAGTTCAGATAATCGAAGTTCAGACTTGATGCCTGGTGAAGAATTTGACTCCTAGCCAAAAATTAAGTGTTTTGAACTCACCCAGAAGTGCCTTAGAAGACAAACAGGGGAATTGGCTTCTGGAGAATTACAGCCTTGGGAACTTTACGCAGTGTGGTCTCACTCAATGAGTCAGAATCAAGTCAGCAACAACTGAAAAATTAACCACCCAATCCAAAGGATCCCCACCTCTACCCCACCACCACTACTGGGACTTGTAGAGAATTCTTGATCCCTTTCCATATTATAACTGAGAAGACCAGTGGGAGTTTGTTTTTAATTCCTGGATGCACAGATGAGTCTGGAATTATGCGGGCAGTGCTCGGCTGAACCCAACAGATACTGGTGGGAAAGACAAGACACTACCCTCATACCTGCAGGATGTTTCTGGGAAGGTTTTTTAAAAATTTTTTATTTGTAGACATTTTAAAATGAAAACTTGGAAATTCTACTAGAATTTAGAGTGAAAAAAGGAAACACTAGATGGTAGGAACCAAGAAAAAATGTTTAATTCAGTTTGTTGTTAATTAATTAGCTGGTTTTGAACAGGCCGCCTTTGGCCCCTATCTTGAACCCGAAGGAGCTGGGTGAAGGGATATTTGCCTCTCCTTTCATGTTGCATAAAGGCCATTGCGTGCATGAGGGAGTCACCAAGGAAGCTATCATAGTTTCTTCCTCCGAAGGTTTAAGATTTCTAGAAATTCTGGGCAAAAAATTGGTATCGCACATTTCTTTCTGATGTTAAACAGTATGACGCTTGTCTGATTAATGGAATGGAAATCCAAGAGCTAAAGTTCTTGTGGTAGTTATGTAATTTCATGTCAGCTTGATATATAAAAGTTTGGAGGTGGAGCCTAGCCTGTGTAGCCTGTCAATCAAGTCACAGATTGATGTGTCTCCTTGTGGGTATGGCCTTCTCGTAAGGAGGGTCCTGAGATCCTGTCCCTGCTTTTTCTGGGTTTTCCATTCCTGTAGGTGAGCCAATCTGAGACCTGCAAGCCCTGTGCTGCTTCCACTGCCATTGGATCCACAAGACTTTGGAGCCAGTGGTCTTGATCTTCCTGCATTCCATATGTTGCATATGGCTTCACGGATCTGGAGAGGGACTTGTGCACCAGTATCAGATTTATGGATGAGATTTGGATTAGGCTGGGAAGTTTGCTTGATATGTGATTACTTCTTGATATAAAATGCTCTCTTATACATGCATGAGTGTCTCTGGATTTGTTTCTCTAGTCCACCTGGCCTAACAGTTCCTAAACGAGTGAGCAGTACCAGAGCAGCCAGTGGGGTGTGCCCTCTCAGCTACTAACAGGTTTGAGTCTACCTAGAGTACCTTGGAGGACAGACCTGTGATCTGTTTCTAAAAATTCAGCTATTTAACACTCTGTGTGGCTTAATTCTTCTCTGAAACACATGGGGTCTTTGTGCATTGGAAAAGTTTTGAGAACGATGAGGGCAATGAAGGTACAAATGTGCTTTACACGATTGATGTGTGTATGGATTGTGATAAGAGTTGTATGAGCCCCTAATAAAATGACAAAAAAAAAAGAATCCACTCCACAACCGCTTTTTGTTGTTGTTTGTTTGCTTGTTTTTAATAGGAGGTAGGAGAAATATAAATATAGTCAAATAGGCTGATTATCACTGTGTTCAGAACCCCAAAAGAATTACAAACTGGTAACGTGACATGGGGGAAGTTACAGAGGAATATATACGAAGATACAAGTTGTGCCAAAGCAAGACCTGAACTCAAGTTAACTTTAGGTAGTGGTAGTATTGTCTGCCCTTTGTCAATATTTTTTTAATGCAATCTCTTTGATTAATTAAAAAGAATAAGGATCATATGATGGCAGTGATACTAGTCTTTTGTTTTTTTCCTTCAACCTGTCCAAGATGTAATTTTGAATCAGGACTTTTCATTTTTCCTTTTCTTTTTCTTCCCTCCTGTACTCACTCTGGGCCTCGTTTGACAAGGGGGGCAGGGAGAGGTTCACTCTTCATAAGTCCTCATTTTCTGTATCAATTAATAAGGATTATATTTAACTTTCCTACATCACAGAAGTAATATGGAGCTAAATGAGTATACAAGGGGGTATATAAAACCAGAATTATTATTTTTAATGATTCTATTGGGGGCTCTTATAACATTCCATACATCAATTGTATCAAGCAGAATTGTACATATGTTGCCATCATCATTTCTAAAACATTTTCTACTTGAGCCTGTGGTATAAGCTCCTCTTTCCTCCCCTCATTACCCCACCCGTCCACCTTCGTGAATCCTTGATCGATTATATATTGTTATTATTATCACATATCTTACAGTGGCCATTATCTCCCTTCACCCACATTTCTGTTATTTGTCCCCTTCAGGGGTGTGTGTGTGTGTGTGTGTGTGTGTGTGTTATATCCAACCTCATCATGGGTTCCCCCTTTCTCCCCTTTCTTCCCCTTCCCCAACCATCCCCCTTCCCTCATGATATCGCTACCCCCACTGTTCTTGAGAGGTTTATCTGCCCTTAGTTCCATGTGCCAAGAACTCTTCTCTGTACCGATGTGTGTCCTCCGGTCTAGCCAGATTTGTAAGGTAGAACTGGGTTATGGTAGTGGGGTGTGTGTGTGTAATTAAGGAACTAGAAGAATGATGTGTATTTTGTTGGTGCTATACTGCACCTTGGTTGAATCACTTCTTCCTCATAGCCCTTCTGTTGGGGAAATCCAGTGGTCTACAGATGGGCTTTGTGTCTCCACTCCAAATCCCCTCTTTTGCATCAATATAGTTGTTTGTTTTGGATCTTTTGATACCTGATACCTGATCCTGTTGACACCTTATGATTGCACCAACTGATGTACTTCTTCCATGTGGGCTTATTTGCTTCCCTGCTGGATGGCTGCTTGATAACTTCCAGCCTTTAAGACCCAAAATTATTTTTTCAAAGCTATGTATTTAATTTTTTTTAACAAAACAACCTTATCACTGTCAAAATACTCTCCATTACACTTAATACATTTGTCAAATCTGTGATTCCATTCTTGCAAACTCATCTGATTGGCTGGCTGACAGCACTTCCCTAATTTTTTACTACACCTCTTCTACATAGTCTAATTGCTGACCTTTCATGTCCCTCTTCATTCGAGGAAACAAAAAGAAGTCACACAGAGCAAGGTTAGGTGAGTAAGGTGTGTGGGGCAAGAGAGGCATGCTGTCTCTTGCCAAAATCTGGTGCAGTGAGATGGCTGTGTGAGCAGGTGCATTGTTGTGGTGGCAAAATCCTGTCTGCCACAAGTCAGGTCTTTTTTGTTGCACACTGTTACACAATCTTTCAAAGCCCCTAAATAGAAAGCTTGGTTAACAGTCTGGTGTGGTGTAATGAATTCTAAATGCACTATGAGTTGACATTTTCATCTTTGGGGAAGTTGATGGATGTCTAGATTGAGGTTTGTCATCAATTGACATTTCACCTTTTTTGAAATGAGAAAATCATTCATACACTTGAGTTTTTCCACAGTGCCATCCTTGTAAGCTGTGCTCAAATCACAACAGTTTCTGTGGCATTTTTCCAGAGCAGGAAACAAAATTTCATAGCCTCTCACTCTTCTCTTAAAATGGCCACCACAAAAAAATGAGGTTTTAGCAAAACTGCTTTTAGGAAAAAATTCACTGTGATCAGAGAGAACCTTTCCAGGCAACATCACTGGGTGCACTAAGTCAGACCAAGTTGCTAGATGCTCACCTACTGGGAAAACGTGTACTATGAAAGCTCTGCCCAGCGTACCTTTTTTCCATTTTTTTTCTTGGGGGGGGGTGGTTACCCCCTGTATGTATATTATATATGGGTATGTAATTATCTCTTCTGTGCAGGAAATTACTTAAGTATATAAATGTCGTTATAATATCTCTTTCATAATTTAATAATAATTGCCATGTTTCATGGGATAGATTCAGTATAATCTCCCCTTCTTCATTACTAGAACTTTCCAATTCATTCCTGGACAAATGAATCAAAAAGAAAATGCCCTATCAAGAGTTAGAGTTCATCAATAGATATAGAACAATGAACAAAGAGAAGGCAAATCTATTATAAAGCAAAGTGTGATGAAGAGAGCAGATGGTGCCCAGTTTTCAGAAAGAATAGCAGCTGAGGTCTTAAAGGCTTGTCTCAAAACAAGCAGCCATCAAAGTGAGACATCAAATAAGTCCACATGGAAGAAGCACACCAGCCTGTGTGATTCAAGGACTGTAAATAATAAAACCCAAATTTAAAGGCGGGAATGGAATCGGTTTAAATTCAGAACTCCCAGTTTACAGAATACTGTGGATGGACAGTGGAAGCCTACAATCTATTTGCAGGTTCCCCACGTGGATTAAGGCTCTGGTAAATTCCTTCGGGCCATAGTTGAGGGACGGGAATGCGCTTACTATCACACAAAGAGAATTTTGAGTCAATAATGGCAGATGTAGTTAAGTTAAAGTATAACACCTTAGCATTACACCTTCCCTTTGACTCATTTCAAAATTGTTCCGTTTTTAATATTTTCTACTTTCTTTTTGATTGGGATTCTTCTTTGTTTTGTTTTGTCTTTTTTTTTGTTTTGTTTTCTATGATTTTCTATATATGAAATCCAGGATAGATAAATCTATGAAAACAATAACTGGATTAATAATCGCTTAGATCAGTGGTTCTCAACCTTCCTAATGCCGCGACCCTTTAATACAGTTCCTCAACTATAACATTATTTTCATTCCTACTTCATAACTGTAATTTTGTAACTGTTATGAATTGGGCGAACCCTATAAAATGGTTGTTCAACCCCCAAAGGTATTGGTATCCTCCTTAGGGGAATATCAAAGGAGGCTGAGGGAGCTGAGGAGCTAACAAGTACGTGAGGAAAATGTTCTTAAATTTACTGTGGTGATGAGTGCACAAACATTCTTAATATGATTGAATTGTATGATCTGTGAATTACATGCCAGTACAACTATTGAAAAATAAATGTGTGACATGCTCTCAAAATGAGCACAAATGGGGAAAATAAGATATTTACAACCAAGAATAAAGTGATCAGTGTTAATTCCGACAAAACAAAGAGAGTTAATTTTCTTTCCCCCTGTGCAAACGAGTCAAAGAGATGGTAGGAAAAATGTGTAGAGCTCTTAGCTTTTAGATAAATTTCTTTGACTTTTTTTCGAGGGAAGATATCCTTCTCGCTTTCTGTATCTAAGATTTCAAAACACTCGGCTGCCTAGATATAATTTGCATGAAGCTGTCATGGCCACACATCATTCTGTCCTTGGGGAATGTAATAGACATGCATCATCCCACTCCATCTGATGAGAAGTTCTCAAAATGAAATTGGTGAAGGTATTGTTGAGTTTTAGGTCAAGGTCCAAACTGTCAGAGAACAAGCGAGGAAATCTCACTACCGCCAGATCCACTGTAGACATGCAGGCTTCAGTGGCGATGAGCCTGGGCCCGAGTCTCCATTACCTATGCAATATTTTACAGACCCTTGAGTCCAGCCTCCTCATCTGTAAAGTGGTGTGATCCCTGTTCTCTCTAGCTTCCAAAGTTATACTAAGATGAACATGAGAGGACGTATAAGAGAATATTCACATTATTTCAATTTGACTTTGTGTATGTATTTTGCCTTCAACCCAATACCTTTGTTTGAAAAGATAAGGAAATGTACCCTCAGTACCTAGTCAAAGGCTTGGTGTATTAAATGTTTGCTAAATGTGGGTGAGTCTGAGTGAAGCTGAAACAACTTTGAATAACCGTTCTTTGAGAGAAGGAACAATATTGCTTTTGTTGATGCCATCAAGTCAATTTTAACCCCTAGTGAGCCAAGGTACAACAAAACAAACACAACGCTGCTGGGCCCCACACCACGCCTCAACCGTGACAGTGCTTGAGCCCATGGTTACAGCCATTGGGTCAGTCCATCTTGTTGTGAGGCTTCTTTTTGGCTGACCCTCTGCTTAACCAAGCATGATGGATCCCAGTCAAACCGAGCCCTTGACAGCTTCAAGCCCTTCTCCATTTACCATGGTGCTGCGTTCAGCAAGCAAGCTTGTGCCATCTGCACCGTCGATTGTTAATGAGCCTTCTTCCAATTCTAATGCCATATTCTTCGTCATATTGTCCAATTGCTTAGGTTATTTGCCCAGTGTACAGATTGATACCTATTTGAGAGGATACATATCTGACACACACCTTTCTTGATTTTAAAACATACTGTATCCCCTTAATCTGCTGAAATGAGTCCTCTAGTTGTATGTACAGGTTTGGCATGAGCACAGTGAGATGTTCTACAATTCCCATTCCTTGCAATGCTATCCATAGTTTGTCATGATCCACACAGTAAATGCTTTGCGTATATTTTATAAAACATAGATACATATCTTTCTGATATTTCCTGTTTGCAGTCAAGATCCATATGATATCAGCACTGATATTGCACATCTTCTGAATCTGACTTGAATTGTGACTTCAACTTTATTGAAGTAATAATAGAAGAGCTATTGAGGGCAATGGATTCATATTCATGTGAAAATTGGACATTGAATAAGGAAGTAAAGGTTGAAGTAAAATTGAATAAGGAAGACTAAAGAAGAATTAATGCATTTGAATTGTGGTTCTGGCAAAGAATATTGAAAGTACGATGGATTGCATGAGCCCATTGTTGCTGCCACTGTGTCAATCCATCTCATTGATGGCCTTCCTCTTTTTTGCTGCCCCTCTACTTTACCAAACATGATCGTCTTCCATGGACTAGTCTCTCCTGAAAACATGTTCAGAGTAAGAAGTCTCATTATTCTTGCTTCTAAAGAGAACCCTGGCTGTACTTCTTCCAAGACAAGTGTGTTTTCTTTTGACAGTTCAATACTCTTCACTAGAACCACAATTCAAATGCATTAATTCTTCTTCGGTCTTCCTTATTCAATTTTACTTCAACCTTCACTTCCGTATTCAATGTCCAACTTTCACATGGATATGAGTCCATTGGAAAGAGCCTGGCTTGGGTCAGGCACACCTTAGTCCTCAAAGCAACATCCCTGTTTTTCAACACTCTAAAGAGGTTTTGTGCAGCAGCTTTACCCAATGCAATGCATCTTTTGATCTCTTGGTTGCTGCTTCCATGAGCTTTGAGTGTGGATCCCAGCAAGATGAAATCCCTGACAACTTGAGTCTTTTCTCCATTTATCACAGTGTCTCTACTGGTCCAGTTGTTTGCCTTTTGGTGTCCTTTATACTGAGTTGTAACCCATACTGAAGACTGTGATTCTGAATCTTCATCAGCAAGTGGGTCAAAATGAATACGGCCCACATTAATGAGGATAGAAAGAAAATGCTGGTAAGACATATTCTATAGTGAAAAGGAGCTGTCCCTTCAGTACTAGATTTTCACTCGCATAGGTTGGAAGAAAGGCCTATTGATCTTACTCTGAAAAATCAACCATTGAAGAAAACCCAGGAAACAAAATCCCACTCTACACAGCTAGACTCACGCTAATGAAACACTGACCTGATAAGAACTAGGTTTTTACTTTGTCTCATTTAGTTTTTCACTCACATATGATTTGCACACTAGAGATTTCCCTAAAAGCACACACGATTAATTTAGATAGAACCAACTTGGTCAATTTTGAAAAATAGTTTGGGTCTAAGGGTTTTGAATATAACATATCCTTACTTTCAGGGTGTAGCTTTAAGTCTAGTCCTGGATACTTGAAAAGGGTGATGTCATTTGAGTATGCTGTTGGGCATTGGTTTGTGATAGGTCAGAATGTGTCACTGAGAAGATATCTCTCAAGAGAGAGTCATGAGAGGTTCACCAATGTTGATAGAACTAATGCCATCGAACAGGAAAAAAAACTGAATGTTGAGAAACCTGTGGAAAGATAGGGAGAGGAAAAGAAAAGTACATAAGGATGTCACAAGAATGATCTAACTTTGCCTCCACCTCAGGGGACTATTCTAGAAGGGCAAGTGGAATCACAACTTATAGGGCTGGACAAGAAGAAACATGAACCAGGGAATAGTAACACATGTGGGTCACGATGTGTTAAATGTGTTTGCATCCCGAGGTATTTTTATTGCCTTCTCTGTTCGTATCTCTGTTGCACTAAACGTTGCTAAATCATTTATGTGCAGGAAGAACGCCAAAACTGTTCTCCACACAGAGGGCCTCTATAGCCCAGGAGATGAGTGATTAGTAAATAAACGTGTATTTCTCTTCCCAGCAGTGGGCCATGAGCTAAGGAAGGTAGTTGGAAAGATCAGGGTAGGACAGCACCTGTGTTTGTGTGGTTAAGGTGACTCCATGGGAAGTGGCCTAGGGCTGTCTGTGCTATTAATTATATAACGGTGTCATAATTTAAATGAAAAAAAAAGCCATGGTACTCTATGGCATCATATTATACCACTGTATTCCTGAAAGCTGTTTGAAGAAAGTGACTCCATAGTTACATTTTTGAGATTTCTCGGCCTGCTCTTTTGTTCCTCAGAAGATCTTTATCACTTGACTTTTAGTTATTTATAAACTATATTTTGTTGATTAAATTACATCTATTTTTGTTGATTGAATAAATGTCAATTTTCTAACAGTGATACAATACACACACATATATAATTCTTTAAAAAATACTTACTTTGAAAACAGGATTATTTAGCACTGAAATTTTTTCTTTTATTTTTCATAGAATAGCGCTCATAAACAAATACAAAAATATTTCTGTTGGCAGTGGATTGCCTTCACATATTGTATCCTTCCTATTTCTAGTGTAACAAATCACTGACATTGGCAACTTCACACTCACTTATCATTTCTCAGTGCTCTGAGTCAGAAGCTGAATTCGCCATCCTGGGTTCCTTCTGTCTTCCACTTCATAAAGCTGACATCCAGGTTTCGGTCAACTGGGCTCTCATCCGGAGTCTCTGGGAGGGATCTGTTTTCAAGCTCCTTGAGCTTGGTGGTTGAATTTGATGTTTCTTTGGTTATAGAGTTTTCTTCTTCTTCCTTGCTGGTTGTCAGTGGGGGGAGGTGGTGATTTTGGTGCTGATGAACCACCTAAATTGCTTCTGATCCTTTTCCATGAGCCCCTGACCCTACCTGAGGTAGTTAGTTTATTGTGCCAACCTGGCCAATAAACACATGTAGGGTTAATTGAAGGGCGGAGGGATAAATGGCTCCGTGAGCCTCGCCTTTCTAGTTCTCGGGTCTCTTGCTTCTGATGGTCAGACCAGGGAGCAGCTGCCTTAGCTGGTTCCCTGCTTCAGCTTGCAAGGCTCACTTCCAGTAAGACATCCCTCAGGAGAAGACCCATGGACCTACCCTGATGCAGCCATGGGTTTTGGAGCGGCCGTGTGGAGACCCCTGCCAGCACTGAGATGTTTACATACTCACTGACTTGGCTTTCCTCCTGCAGTCGGCATCGTTGCATCTGTTTTATGAGATGGAGGAGGACTTTGTGGATTGGTGTTGGTCATATGGGTTAATGGGTTAATGTTGGACTTGTGGGCTTGGGCAGCACTGGGTTGGGATATTTTCCTCATCCACACTTAACCTTTATATAAAACTCTCTCTTATACACGAGTTTCTGTGGATTTGTTTCTTTAAAGTACCTAGACTAACACACTACCCCAGCACCAATGGCTGGAATCCTTTTAAGGGATAAAATCTCTCAAACTTCCCTTCTGCTATATCTCTTCTGACTCTTCTCCTAGACTGAGAAAGTTACCTGCTTTTATGATATCATGTGACTGATTGGGTGCTCCGCCAATTAATTAGCAAAAACAATCAACCCATTTTCAGATCTGTAACTGTGTTGTTGTGTGCCTTCAAGGTGGTTCGAACTCAAAGGAATCCATGAAACACTGCCCAACCGTGCGCCATTTTCACAACGACTGCCCTGTGGGAGCCCACTGTCTCAGGCTGTGAGTCTCGCTACTTTGTTAAGGACCTTGCTCTTTGTGGCTGACCCTCAGCTTTACCGGGCCTGTAACTATGATTCTACCAATTGCCTTACCATCACCTTAATTCCAACAGGTCCATAATCCAGTCGGTTCTGACTCATGGCATCCCCCAGTGTGTCAGAGTAGAACTATGTTCCATAGAAATTTTTATCATTAATTTTTCAGAAGTAGATCGCTAGGTCTGTCCTCTAGTCTGCCTCTGGGTGGGCTGGACCCTCCAGCCTTGGATTAGCAGCTGAGAAAGCTAAAATTTATAACACCCGAGGTTAGAACCTGAATGACACAACGTGACAGAGTCACAGGTCCTAGGGATTGGGGTAGGAGCATCGTTTTGTGGAGAGGAGGGGAGAGGGTAGAGAGGGTGGTACTTGTTTGTCTTAGCACAAATTATACGATTAGACTGTCAGGAGAAGGCTTGAGAGACATTGGTGTTTTTGTTTTATGGATAAGGGAAGCCGGGACTAGAGCAAGTAAAGCGAGAGCTTATACAGCCAATTAATGAGAGTTGTATAATTAGAATCTTGAGACAGAGTTCCAGTAGTATGCTGTTTGTTTCTACCAAAGTCTAGTGTCGATCTGTGGAATAATGGAATTTAGGCTTTTTCATACAGTGCCAAACAGGGAATAAAACGGACCCAACTAATAGCTGTAATTTATAAATATTCAGCTATTTATAGTGAGTTGCTTAACGGCAACCACATGAAGATGCTTCTTTTTTTCATCTAGACTTTTGGCGACATTTATGTCCAATCTGCATCTTAGAGTTACTCAAATGAGTCAGATTCTGAATGTGGGAGATCAAGATTGTGTTTTCAAAACGAAAAAAATCCCCTGTAAAGTCTGTGATTTGCTCCAAGTTCAATGTTGATATCATTATAACTACGCTTTTAAAATATCTAAAGCAGTCATTTATATTATCTTATATTACCTCTATGATCATACAGATGTGGTGTGTGATCTTATCATTCACAAGTATAGAAATACACCTAAGCGAATTGATAGACACTGTATATGGGTACATCAGATGAACCTTGCCCCATTGTGTTAAAGAGGAGTACAGATTGAACTTTCCAATAGTTCTTCAGGGTCTAGAGAGGAGAATGGGTAACTACTGCATAGGAACTCTCTGGGAGACACAGCGTCCGATACGAAAGAAAACTTCAACTCAGAGAACCAGCCCCCTGCTTGTTTGGGGCTTTCTCTCTTCCCACAGGCCTTTCAAGGGTCCCTGGTAGTACAATGGGTTACAGGTTGGGCTGATTACCACAAGGTTGGCAGGGAAACCCAGCAGAATGTCTGCTGTAGGAGAATGTCTGCTATAGTAAAGATTTACAGTCTCAGAAACCCGAGGGTGGCCTTCCGCACTCCTGTAGGGGTCCTATGGGTCAGAAGGAACTCCTTGGCAGTGACTTTTATAGCCCTTTTTCTTTTTCATCTGTTTATACTTTGATTCTGCTCAGCTTGGGTCTTGGTTCCTTTTCTTAAAGCCCCTGCTTGCTCCGTGTTGCATGGATTCAACTGTGAATGATTAATTAGCTACCTCACAGCAGTAACTGTGATCACCAGGTATTCCACCTGCGCTCCCAGGTCCCTCTTCCTCTTGTGGTTGGGCACATGCAACTAGGTTCTTCAATATCCTGTGGTGCCAGTGACCTGTCCTCTCAGGTCAAGGCAGTCAGGAATCCATGTGGCATTGCCATTGATCTCTTCTGCTAACATAGCAATGTCTCCATCCATGTATTTTAGAGATTGAAGCTACAAGGCGGAGAGTAACTGCTTAATCCGCAACAGGTTTGAAGCGAGTGAAAAAAATACCAACCCCAATTTGTTTTTCACTAAGCCATTAAGATTTCAACAGTCAGTCTAACCGATCATGACCAGTTCAGATTTTGGTAGCAGAAGAGGAGAACTGCCAATTCAAATACTAGAAGATGTTCCAGTGACTTAATAGCTGACAGACAACGAAGAAACCAACAATTAAGACTGTAAAAAAGACAACTTCTGCTTGGGCATGGAAAATGAGTAGGTACAAAACCAAGGTAATTTTCAATAATTTGGGATATAGAAAATGCATGTGTGGCAGTGGTAGCTCTAGGTAAGCGGTAAGAAAAGAAAATAGTGGTAGTGGGACTTAGTGACTTCTGACTGTGTGTGCGATGGTAGGAAAGATTGGCTCAGAAAAGAACTGTCTGGTCTGTAACAGAAATGGAAGCAAACGTAGGGTTTAGGAATGGGGATCTTACTGGCTTGTAAAAGTATATATATATATGTAAACTCATTCAGTAAGAAATGGAATTAGCAAAGGATTGGGGCAGCAGGTGTCCCATAAAAGCTACCAGGTAGGTAAAATGGCGAGCAGTGAAATAAAAGTACATGGAAACCATCTCATTGAGGACTCATTGTCACCCTCAGGTGTTCTTGAGGGGCTGGGTCAGAGCGACTCTCTGTGCATCGGAGCAAAACACTGTCCAGGAGTTGACCGTCCTCACAATTATTGTCATGTTTGAGCCCAGTGTGGCTGCCATCACGTCAATTTGTCTCAATGACAGCATTCCTCTTTGTTTGTGTGTGTGTGTGTGTAACCTTCCAGGTTGCCAATCATGATGTCCTTTCCCAAGGACTGATCTCTTCTGATAACGCGTCCAAAGTATGTGAGAAGAAATCTAGTCATGCTCACGTCTAAGGAACATTCTGTTTGTACTTCTTCCAAGACAGATTTGTTTGTTCTTTTGACAGTCTAAGGTACTTTTAATAGTATCGGTCAGTCTCTTTATGCAAATGCATCCATTTCTCTCCGGTATTCTTTATTCAGCATCCAGTTTTCACGTGTGTGAGGTGACTGACAAAACCACGGCTTGCAGCAAAGGCACCTTAGTCTTCAAAGCGACATCTCTGCTCTCCGACACTTTCAAAAGGTCTTCAGCAGCAGATGTGCCCAATGAAATGCATGGCTTGATTTTATAGGTAAGTAATTTCATTAGCATTGATTGTGGGTCAGGGCCAAATGAAATCTTTGACCACATTAATCTTTTTCTGTTTATCAAGCTGTTGTTTAGTGGCTCAGCGAGAGGTCGTTTTTTTCTTTCTTTCAAGCAAGGTTCTTCCATCTGGAGTTGTTCGTGTGCCTTTCTCTAACAGGGACTCCACATTCTTCACGTAGTCCAGCTGCTCAGACTACTTGCCCAGCATACAGATGGAGCACTACTCTCTCTCACTGCCACTGAGCTGAAGCCGACTCAGAGAGACCCTGTATGACAGCATAGAACTGGCCCCGCGAGGAACCAAGACTGTAACTCTTTACGGAAGTAGAAAGTCCTGTCTTTCTTCTGCTGAGGGGTGTGTGGTTTCGAACTGCTGACCTTGTGGATCACAGTCTTACATGTAATCACTACACCATCAATGCTCCTACAGATTGAATAAGTCTGGTTCAATGATACAACCCTGATACACCCCTTCTGATTTAAAACCATTCGGTATCGCCCGGTTCTGTCTGAATGACTCTCTCTTGGTCTATGTAAAGTTCCACATGAGCTCAGTGCAGTGTTCTGGAATCCCCATCCTTTGCAATGCTATCCATTATTTGTTATGGTCCACAACACAATTGAACTCATTTGTATTGTTAATATTACCACCGATAATTGGGATGATATGGATGACTTCTCTGTGTCTGGGAGCTAGTGGTTACTCATTGGGCTGTGATCTGAAAGGTTGGCAGTTCGAAACCACACATAGCTTCACGGGAGAAAGGCGGGGCTTTCTAGTCTGGTAAACAGTTACAGGAGTAGTTCTACCCTGTCCTGTGGGGTCACCTGGAGTTAGTATTGACTCACTGGTTGTGCGTTTTTCATTTGAAACATCTTCCTGGTATTCTCTGATGTCAACAATGATCTCGCTTATTCTGTGTCCTCTTCTGAACAGGCTTTACTTCTGTCAGCTCCCTGTCAATGTACTGCTGGAACCATTGTTGAATTATCTTCAGCAAAATTTTACTTGCATGCGATCATAATGATATTCTATGATAATTTCTGAATTCTGTTGGGTCACCATTTTTTGAATGGGAACAACTATGGATCTCTTCCAGTCGGTTGGCCAAGTGGCTGCCTTCTAATTTTCTTGGCATCGAGAAGTGAGTACTTCCAGTGTTACATCAGTTTTTGGGATTATTTCAGTTGGGATTCTGTCAATTCCTGGAGTTGTTTGGTTTGTTTGTGAAAGTCTTCAGTGCTGCTTGGACATCTTCCTTAAATACTATTGGTTCTTGATCTTATACTACCTCTAGAATATTTGAATGTCAATTCTTTTGGACACAGTAATGTTATTCTGTCTACTTTCCTGCACCATTCAATATTTTAACTATGGAATCATCCGATATTGCACCATGGGGCTTAGTTTTCCCCCTCAGTTCTTTCAGGCTGAAAACTGCCAAATGTGCTTTTCCATTCTGCTTTCCATTTTCATGTTTTTCCTCATTTCCTTGTAACATTTCTCCTTCGTTTCTCAAACTGCCCTTTGAAATTATCTGGTCAGTTCTTTTATTTCATCCTTTTTTCCCCTTCTATTTGCCTTAGCTACTCTGTGTTTAAGAGAACGTTTCAGAGTCTCTTGTGACATTTTGGTTTTTTGTTACCTTCCTTCCTTTTGAACCATTTTTGCGTATCTGTATAATTACACACTATAATGCATTGTGTATAATGTTCTTGATTTTCATCTTCCAGTTCCTCTGGTCATTGGTTAATCCACCCAGTCTTCTTTAGCTGGACTCCAAATTATGCTGGGTGCACTCAAGGTTACATTTTTGGATTATGAGGATGCGATTTAATTTTCATCAACTTTAAGCTGAAACTCGCATGTGAGCAACTGATGCTCTGTTTCATGGCCAACCACAGGTCTTGTTTCAGCTGATGCTCTGAGCAGATCCATGATCTCTTCGTGTGTATTGACACCATTTATGTTGATTAAAAAGAGGAATCTGCAATGAATAAGGTATTGGCCTTGTACAATTCTTTCATGCTATCAACAAGGCCATCTTTTCAAACTACAGATCAATTCTCTTTATTCCAACCTTTGCATTCCAGTCAATGGATCTAATAATTATCAAAACATGTTTATTGTATGTTTGATCAACTTCAAACTGAAGAAATTGGTAGAATACTTGTTTTTTTATCATTGACTTTAGTGGTTGGTGCATAAGTTTGATTAATAGTTTTATTAACTGCTCTACCTGGTAGGGATATAGAAATTATCTTATCACACACATTACTTGTACTTCAAGATAGATCTTGAAATGTTTTTTTAACTAGGAATATGATTCCATTCCTTTTGAATTTGTCATTCCAGCATGGAAAATCGCATGATTTTCCAGTTAAGAATGGCCTGAAGTAGTCTATTTCAGCTAGATGGATGCCTATGATATTGATCTTTCTCCATTTTATTTCATTTTTGTTAACTTCCACTCATTTGTGATTAAAAGCCTCAAAATAGTCAATATGTTATTGAAATAAACTGTTGTGGTTTTCTATTGTTTGGTAATAACTTATCACAAAATTATTGGGTTAAAGCCACGCTATGACTTTATGGTAGATGGACTATAGTTCAGGAAAGTTGTTTAAGAAAATAAAATATCAATTTGTTACCTATTCTTAATGTTCACATGAGTCAGGGTCTATGGACCCTCTATTTAGGGTCTCATAAAGCTTCCATCATGCCAACTTACTTCATTTAGATCAGTAGGAAAAAGATAATGTCTGCCTTTTTTGGACTGTTATACCCTTTTTTAAAAGGCTTAGCTGATTTATTAGACTCACCCATGATAGCATCCTATTATATTAAGTTGAAGTCAAGATTAAGAACTTTGATTACATTTTCAAAGAATTTGTTCACCTTCCCATATGTGTAATTTAATCTTTGGGGCAACTTTCATCACATTCTTAGGTCTTGCGTACACTGACATATAGGACATTATATAGGCTGTGTGGACCCGAGGGAGATAATCGGGGAGCATTTTAATATTGTGCCTAGCAGAGAGAGAGAGAGAGAGAGAGAGAGGGAGAGAGAGTTACAGGGGTAATAAAGGTAGGAAATAACATAGCAGCTGAGAATATTATTTTGAAAACAAGTTTGGATATGGTAACTGTCAGACACATGTTACTGGAAGAAAATAGATGACATATTTTTTAAAGAAATGTAATTATGATAAAATATGAGACGATATTTTTAAAAACTTTCACTATTTGAAATTTAAAATAAAATGTAAAATCGAGCTCATGAGCAAGAAGTAAGCTAGAGAGCTGGCCCGTACCAAGGAGCACGTCTTCCTGTGTGTCAATTACAAATGTGGTCAAGAAAATAATGAGGAGGCAAAAGCCTCCGTGGTGGAGGCAGGGGCCAGAGGGCCAGTAGACCCTGCCCCCCCCAAAAAAAAAAAATCAGTAATCAGTTTTCAGAGCAGAGTCAGAACAGAACCTCTCCACTGCGAGGTAGATGGCATTGGACCAGCGATTATGATACACTTCTTATTCTCGTCCTTTTTGCTTGTTTACCTTATTCCCGTGCCTGTAATTGTGCTGTGGTGGTGGTGGTGGTAGTCAGGTGGTGGGGAAAGGAGAGCTCTTGTTTTTCTTTTAATAGTTATCTACAGAACAAAAGAAACCACACCTGGACCAGATGGAAAGATTATTACATTTTTTAGGAAACCTGGACTTTGTGAATTGGGACTCAGTAATTTTGCAGGACTTTCGAATTTCTGCCTGGCAAATGTGTTGATGCATTACATGGGTTGGAAGAAGGAAAAAATGAGACAATAGGAGTGACAAAAAATATCAAATTTCCATGCTCTCTTAACATTTATTCCCTAAAATTCCCTTGCTTTGGTAGGTCTTATTCCTGAATATTCATTCTCTTGTGCCACATAAAATGTTTAGACATTGTTGAGGGATTGGCCGGTGGATCCTTTAGGATGAATGTGATAGATTGAATTTTATGGTGAAGTGAAATTGTTTAACTATGGTTCTTCTATTCATTTGTCTATAATGTCCACTGCATGATTGGGTAGGACCACACAAATAGGCTGTAGAGAATTTTAATACCACAACTGGCCAGTTTTACCATTCCTCTGTGGATAAGACAGCCGTCTCAGAAACGGGAAGAGATCATGTATTTAAGGATCATCAAGGAAGAACACCACCAGTCAAAGGCATCCAAAGTCCCTCTTGGAAGGACTTTTCAGAGGCACCAGGGGCCGCAGTCTTGAAAGCAGAGCCCATACAATGGTGCGGTAGAGCAATCGAAGGCTCCTTAGCCCGTGGACGTGAAGGCAAAGGGCCACGTGACACAGAGGCTGAAGACCAGCGAGAGCTGGGGCTGCTGATGGAGGAGAGGCCTTGCTGTGTACCAAAATCTCTATCATTGATTGAATTTAACCTCTTATCCCGGCTAGTGGTAACCTCTTAACTTCCCTAATAAAGCTCCGTCACTGGGTGTATTTTGTGTGAATTCTGTGTGGTCATTGCACTTGAACATCAAATGCAGCAGAGAAGTAGAGGGCCCTGGGAGAAACGGGTGGCACCACAGTAGGGTTAAAAAAGACGGACGGCGGACACACGCCTGACCTCTGCCCTGTGGCAGTTGGCTCTGGGCTGGTGTGGCGATGGATTCTCCTATTCCCTTGTGTAGCCCGAGCATCATTTCTATAAAGTTTGTTGCCTGAAAATATGCTGCTTCAGAAGTCTCCCTGTGGATATAATCCCATTTTGGAACAGGAACTATCTTTTATGTGAAGCTTTATCAGTGTAGAGTAAGCCTTTCTAATTAACTAAGAGCATATTAAACCCCAAAACAAGGGTGTGTAGGTGGGCAAAGAAAGAGACCCTAAAAATTGACAAGGAACTGAGGAAGCCAAGTTGCCAGAGACCACGACCTTCCTCCGGAGTGCACCGAGGAGAAAGGCCTTCCCCGGGAGCTGGTGCCCTGCATTTGGACTGATAGCCTGCTAAACTGTAAGAAAATAAATTTACATTTGGTGAATGCACCAACTTTCTAGCTATGGCAAACAGAAGTATATGTTTGGCAGCTATACATGCAGATGCACACTTGCACGCTGTGTATTTTTCCGGTGAAGTGGTTATTACATGCAAAGCCTTATGTTGGTGGCTGTGGCAAGGGGTCAGGATCTGGGAAACTAACGGAGCGACCAATGGAGAGTCTTAAAGCAGGAAATGCAGAGGTTAACAGCAAATTTATATCCGGGGTATGTGTGTATAGTTGACTTAATACTGGATTTTTTCTAATGAGAAACGATTGGTCTTTTATTCCCTACTTGCTGTTTCGTGGCATCTAAATGTGACACATGAATTGGCATATTTATGCGATGGTATCGAGGAATACTTTTTCATTCAACAACTGACAGGGCATTTTTTCAGAGGATTCCTGCTCTTTCTTACTAGCTGAGTGACCTTGAGGAAGTGGCCGACCACTCCCAAAGCCTCACTTTCTTCCTGTGTAAACTGACCCTACTGGCAGAGTTCCGTTCCCCCGAGTTTTGCTAGAAATGAATCAGATGCTGATAAACAAAGCACTGAGCACAGCGCCTGGGACCTGGTAAGCATTGCTACTTCTGCTCTTCAACTCCGCCCCTTCCTTCACTGTTGGGAAACAAGTGATATGGAGTGTGTGTG
>NW_022106471.1:14291942-14305856 GCF_000313985.2 Echinops telfairi
CACACACACACACACACACACACACACACACACACGCAGAGTGTCCCATTGTTTATCCGCTAGTAAAAGAAGGAATGAACGATATTGGGAACCGCATGTTCAGGTAGTTGTCTATGTATCCCCGAGAGATGAATGTCATTAGTGAAGAGGGAATCTTGGCCTGGGAAAACATCCCCTGTTTCCTTTAGAGACAGTGGTTTTGTTATAAGTCACACAGCCGGGGTTGTAGTTCACAGTTCACATCAGTCCTACTGCCTGTTTTGCACAAAGGCAATCGTATTGGGCACAGCCACACCCATCCCGTACGTATGACCTGTGCTGTGTGACAGTGACGGCGGAGTGGTTGCAACAGAGGCTGTGTGGACTACGAAGTCTAAATTATCTTCTATCTGTAGTTTTACAAAAGGAACGGGTCCCTGGCTGGAGGGATGTACGTGTAGACAATTACTACCTACTTCTTTAACCTCTAGGATAAACTATGTCCACACGTTTTCTGTTGGCTGGATTGCTGTCCTTAATATCCAGGCAGGAAAGAGCTGGTCTTTTGCTCCCAGATACTTAACCCTCAATCAGTTGGCTTTTCCATCACTGTATCATATGTTCAGGTTCATGGCTTATGCGACGGTGACCAAGACCTTTCTGGAACCTCAAAGACTTCTGTTCACAGGTTCTGGTACCAGGTGTGCGGTTTTAGTTAGCATTTTCTACCTTCACATTCAAGTTCTAATATCCACTGGAATGGCTACACAGAACTCAGACAAAATCCGTGATAAAAATGTTTATTAAGGAAGCCCAGCTCTCCCAATTAAGGGCCCAGAGGCACCCCACTCCACAAGCCAGCCTCCTGTGCAGAAGCACTCCGCTGTACTTGCTGGGCGGGTTCGCTCCGTTCCATGCTCTGGCTCCTGGTACTGCTGCTGCTGCCCTGCTGTTGTACCAATCATCTGCATCTAGGAGGTTCCCTGTGCATGGATCGTGGGTCTAGAAGACACGCTCCACTCCTGGCTTTTGCTGGTAATGAGATCCCTCCTCCTGCTTCTCAGAGGGCTTATTTTATAAGCAGCAGGATGGCATTCCATGGACACCTTGTTCACATTTTCCCAAAGGTGAATATTATCCGTATCTTCCCTGCCTTCTCACTGGACTCACACGGGAAAATTCCTTTGGTGGGAGTTCGAGACTTTGGCTAGAAGAGCCACAATAAACAATTCACTGTCTCTGTATAGAGCTCCTCACCCTTCCATCTAAGATCGATATTTATGACCATAAACGTCCCCCATGCAGTTGCCTGGCATGGATAAGGACAAATAATGTGCTATTTGCCAGATCTCCTTGCTTGAAATCTTGCTAGCTAGACACCTTTTTCGTGACATGGCCTGCTGGGGTGGTCATAGCCTCTTGGGTGTTTGATGATAAATCATAGGCCAGGAAGGGGTATCCGAGCACTCAGTTTGAGAGCTTCATAATGACTTGCTACTTCTTCCAGTGGGATTTTAAAAATGCATTTTGTGTTTGCTCCAGTTTATGAAGTAGAGAATAGTGCTTAAAAGATTGTTGATTTTAATTGCTTATAATGCCTATCTAGAGCGATCAGATGAAAAGACGACTTGATATTTTCCTCTTTTCATACAAGTAACACCTTTTTCCCCCTTTGTAGATAAGGGGGAAATAGCCGGCAGCTTTGCAGGAAGTGCTGCCTTCCACTTTAGGAGCCCTGAAGTAATGGATCGACAAGAGGCGTATGCAGGACCCTGCTATTGACTGTGAAGACATTCTGTATCCGTTGACTGTGAACTGAAGTATCATTTCCCTCTCATCCTGGCACTTGGATAATATTAAATCTGAACCTTTGATTTGATGGATACATCTCAGCAGCAGGACATGTAGACATTTGTGTCATAAAACCAAAATGAAGTATTTTATGTCACTGAACACAGCCCTGCCAGGTACAGTAGTTAAAATCAAATGAAGTTAGTATCAATTTTACAGTTATTTAAAAAGCGTTCACATAGGCACACAGGCACACACATGCATAGAAACCCATCATAAAGTTGCCCCCTACCCTTTTTGTCTCAGAGTGACATTTAGTAAAAAAGGTAAAGTTTACCTAAAGAAGCTGAGGCGGCAGCTTTAAACGCAATAAACAGGGACCTACTTACACATGCAAAGCAGGCCCTCACAGGTGCAAGGAAGGTAATTGCTGGTGCAAAATATGCGATTACCTGTTTTACATGCACAACTGCCTGATTTGTAAGGGCAACTAGCTGATTTTGTCTTCCTCTGCATAATTTTTATGCACAAATTAGTTGCTTGGGAAAATTTGGCACCAATATTTCTCTGTTCTAGGACCTAAAACATATCCTGTACAGAAGACAATAGGAGCTTTGCGATGAGCAGGCACCTCCACAGTGGGTCTCTTTTCATGTGTAAAACCTGAAGCACCGAGAGATTCTTGGAATCTGATTTTTGCTCTCTTCTATCAAGCTTTCTTCCCTTTTCCTGTTTAAGCCGGTGTGCTTCATCAGGGCTCTGAAATCTGCTGAAGCCAGGCTGCAACGAGCCTGCCTATTAGTTTAACTGAAGGCCCATCACAACAGTGCATTATGCATTGTCTTGGGAACAATTAAGACATGCCATCTCCACAAAGCAGTTTTTAAGTGGGCAAAACATATTTAATGGGAGGGTTTGTGGCACCCAGAATGGAGATACAGTGAGAACTATAGGGAATATGTACTTACCCTAACACTAAACAGGTTCCTTATAATTCACATACACACTCTTGGGGATATGGTATCCCATGTGTACATTCTAAGAGTTGCTAATGAAATGTTTATCATCTATGGCAGGCTAAGCAGAAGAGTATAAGCTGTGGCCAGCTAAAGGGCACTGTTAACAACAGCAGTAATGCAAATTTAATATGCACATCATTATTGATCTCTTTAGTAAAAAGACTTGTGAATAATATTCATATTTAGGGCCAGCAGTTAATGTATCCAGGGAATCAGGCATCAACAGTTTCAAAATTGATGAATTTAGACAGGTCAGACAATGCCAATCTAAAAGCATCTAATCAATATAGACAAATGTGTCAGAAAGGGGACTTGAGAAATACTTTTTATAATAGGAAAAAAAGAGACCAGATTCAGTCATTCTTAATATGAGACACACATGTTTCTGTTTTTTATGATTTCTATTGCAAGTGCTCACTGGAGGTCAAATTAAAACACAGTATGAGACCAGTCCAACCATCCTATGCTCCCCATCATTATATATATCCTGATGTGAAGCACAGGATGGCTGGACCGGTATATAAATATATATATATATTCTGACATATATATATATGTCAGAATCAGTGCAGGTCTTGTATATCGCTATTAATATGTCTTCTAGCATTGAAAGGTGGGATCAGACTTTATTTGAGGCCACCGACAGCTACATTTAATAACAATCACCTTGTTTCTAAGGTGGAGCGACACGTGCCCATGACTGACCGAATTGTGGGATTTCGGTGACTAGATTGCTCTCCAGGTAACTGAGGGTAGAGTTCTGTCTTAAGCCTGCTGCCTCTCAAGTCTGCAGAGACTCTGAACCACTGCTCTGACTCAGGAGGTGTTTAGATCCAGGTGCTGTGGTTGGGATCCCCTCTGAGAGCTGCAAAGACACGTTGCATAAAACTTTGTCCACGGCTTTTGTGATAATAGTGTTGATTTTTTTAAGTGCAGGCACAGGAGGATGTAAATGTAATGTCTAGGTGAGATAACATAGGGAGCTCTCTTTGCGTTAGTTTTCCAGCATACATCTCTACAAGGATTCATGTGAGTCTTAACTGCTTCTGCATATTTGTTGTCAGGTACCGTGCAGCCAGTTTAGACTCATCACAACCTTACAACAGCATGAAGCACCTAGTCCTGCCCCATCGTCACAATTGTTCTTCTGTTGGAGCCATCGTTGCAGCCGCCGCTCTGTCCATCCATGTGGGGGAAGGCCTTCCTTTTGGCTTCCCCTCCGCTTTACAAAGCATCATGTGCTTCTCCGGGGGCTGGTCTCTCCTCACAACATATGTATATGTTCAAAGAAGACGAGACAAAGTCTCGCCTTCCTTGCCTCTAAGGAGCACTCCGATTGTACTTCTTTCAAGACGGGTTTGGGTTTTCTTTTGGCAGTCCATGGTACTTCCAATAGGTAACATCAGGATCACCACTGGATCATGGTAACACCATGATAAAAAGATATAAAAGCGAAGCTGTGAAGGATTTCATCTTGCTTGGATCCATAAGCAATGCTCCTGGAAACAGCAGTCAAGAGATCAAACAATGCATTGCACTGGTTCCATATGCTGCACAGGGCCTCTTTAACATGTGGAAAAGAACATGGCTTCCTTGATCCTAATAATAAGCCAAGGTTTTCAATAATGGTCTTCTGAGAGAATGAATGTATGTGTGATCATACAGGGAGGTTGAGAAGAAGAGAAAGACTATGTCAAAATTCCTGAAGAACATTTTTTTCAATCTGGCATGAGAGTCTTTTCAGGGTGGACAGTGATTTTCTAAACTGATGATGCCTTTGACAGTGGAGAATATAGTGGAATGTACTGCAAGATTCCAGTTTTGAGAAACATTAGTATTTCATATATAAAAAGCAAGCGTAACTCAATATCTTCTTGCCAAGGACAAATGACATAAAGGAGCATTGCTTATGGATCCAAGCAAGATGAAATCCTTCACAGCTTCACTTTTATATATTTTTATACCTTTACCAATGAACAACTCTGCTCATCAAGAAGTTATCAATGACCAATATAGGAGTTAGGATATTTCTTGATAGCCCAAATTAATTCATCTGTCTTGTTTCAAAAGATAGCCATGCACATTTAATAAGAATTAAATATTTCTTTTTTTTTTTCCCTACACAAAACGCCTTTTTAAAAAAGTGAAAATCTAGGGAGCTATACATAGAGAGCAACAGTGAAAAGGTAAGAAGGAGGGTACTGGGCATAGGGGAGGAGTCTCACGCCCCACCACCCAGGGAAGAATGAAATATTTCTGAGTTAACTATTTTCAAGGAACTATGAACAGAGTAATATGCCACCTACTTTTTTAAAAATTAAAGGATCATTTTATTGGGGAGCCTTACAACTCTTGTTACAATCCATACATCGATCGCATCAGGCAAATGTGTGCATATGTTGCTATCATTCTTTCTAGACATTTACCTTCTCTTGAGCCCTTGGTATCAGCTCCTCTGATACCAGTGGCTAGGCGCGCTGGCTTTCCGAGGTTGGAACATATGAACAGCCATATGTAATTTTTATACACAATGCGTACCTGGTGTGGAAAATAATGAGTCTGTTCCATTATACAAAAAGACAGAGATGATCTAGGAATGGTAATAGCACTGAAGGGAAACTAGAAGGGAAACCCTGTAGAGAACAAGAATTGATTTTGAGGGAATCAATACACGTTTGCATATAAAAATTACACCTAGGTTGGGAAACACAATGAAAGTGCTAAATTCCGGAAATCATTCGTGGAAAATGAGCTCTGGATAATCCTCCAGGGCAACAGAGTGGAGACTTAAGTAAAGTGATGAAAAGTTGTTTCTGAAAAATATTGATTTTGAGCCAATAAAACTAAGAAAATTGGCTCCCGACATCTATAGTGCCTGTCAGGATGCGGCTGCCTCCTCCACTCCTCGCCCTTGCCCTCTGTCTTGTCTTCCAGGACCCCTTCCGGCGGCGGCGGGGCCTCACTTCTCGCTGGTATTTGTGCTTCAGCTGCCTACGCCATTCCTGCCCCTGAGGTTCTGAAATCTCGTATGTATCTCACCTCCCGACGTCTTTGAAAGAGACATTGTGACCAGAAAGGAAATCTAGCCTAACCTGAGAATGCTCTCCAAAATGAGACCAACACAGCTGATTTCAAAGTTATAGGGAAATTGAAGAAGAAAGACGAGTCTTAAAATATGTACACTTAAAACCTCTGAGAAACCTGATTCATGACTTTTCTGTCCATATTCTCATCCTGTGCCTCTATTTTAACATGGACTGGATATATTTTCCTGGGATGTGGGCATGCGATCATTTGTTTTCGTTGGGGGAGAGCTCCCAGCTATTAGGTGGGGTGATGTAAAGGAAGGCGAATGCAAGCCGCACCAACATTACCAATTTTGAGGGCAGCTTTCCCAGGAGGTTAGGAATGAGCTGTTACTGCCCTCAGCATCAAGCTGATGATGAGTTAGATAACACTTTGTTTTCGGGAAGGAACCCTGACTGACGCACGCAGTGAAACTGCCTGGCAGAGAACCAAAAGGTTCAAGTCCACCAGAGATGTCTCAGAAGAAAGGCCTAGGGAACCCCCCTTTCTTAAGTAGCAACTTAAAGCCCTAAAGAGCACAGGTCTACGCTGACACTCATGAGGCTGACATGAGTGCGAATTGACCCGATGACAACTGGATTAGCCTCCTCCCTGGACAGGGTCGCTCCAACTCTCAGGATCTCCTTGTGGAGGATTTATTCACACTCTGACTCCCGCCTTTTATTCTGTCTTGTATAATTTCTTGCATGAAATTAATATTTCCCCCCTGGGCAGTTAGTTCTTTGAGGACCTCAAAATCTGTTCCACCCACCGAGTTTCCCCATAATGCCAGTAGTTTGGCCTCTCAGTACATTTCATGAAATAACATCTTATTTCTTGAAATAGCCTCTACTATTGCAATAACTATTTATCAAATATCTTCTATGTGAAGGCGTAGGGTGGTCACCTATAATTCAAAGAGTCTCAAGTTTAGGTGAGTTGGAAAATGATTATGCTTAAAAAGACACACAGTAACTGGGGAGAGTATCTATTACATGTCAAATGGGCTTGATGGGAGGAGCAGAAGCTCCCAGGAATAAGTCGCAGCTCACGGGTGAGAGAAGCAGAGAAAGCCCGGCTCTCTTACACAGCTCTCCTACTGTTCCAGAAGAGGAATTCTGATCCCCACATGCTGCCATAGAGATATTGGAGAGAGAACTCAAAGTCGTTTGGTAGGTTTACCCCATGATTTTCTATATATCAAGGCTCAGTTCAAGGACAAACCGACTTATTTATAAAACGACCACCTGAAAAAAATGTTCTCATTGAAAACAATGTATAATAGAATGCTACATCTTTATCGTAAGGGGAGTCATCGATACACCTCAAGAAGCTGGGGTTAAGTCCTTAGCATCATGAGAGCCGTCTTTATTTGTGTTTGGTTTGGTTTTCCCGATGGAAAGACAGAATAAGAGAAAGGGAGGAAGGAGAGGCTTTGTGAAAAACAATGTTTTTCAAGAGTAGGAGAGAGACTTAGCATTTTGCTTTTCAGGGGTATGCTCTGAAGCTCCTGGGCTTAAGAAATGGAAATCACCAACTCACAGAAGCTCTGCAATATCGGACACTCTGGTTTCATAAAGGAAAGGGTCCAGTGAATGTGTTCAATTCTCGAGCCGCTGAAGTGGCCGCGTCCTTATCCAGCTGCTGGATAAGGTACCATGCTTGGCAAGGGGGCTCTCAGGGTGAGGGATTCGCACACCGGTGGCAGCGAGGGGAGATGGTTGGGGGCTGGGCAATGTTCTCTTCTGCTGTGCACAGGGTCTCCATGAGCGGGGCCAACTCAGTGACAAGAACAATCCTCCTCAGGATGGACCAGCTGCGAACGGATGGGTTTTATCACCACAGGATAGCCTGCCTGGGGGAAGGAAGAACGAAACACCAGGAATACTGTGAGGATGGAGCAGCTGTTCCGGTTTGAACTGTGATCAGAAGGCAGGAAGCCCAGTGGAGCAGGCTGTGGTACCAGGAGACTAGAATGTCCAGGCACCAAGCAACCAGCCAGAGTGACAGAGGGTCAGCGAGACTGAAGCCCTCGTGGTGGGAGGGTGGCACTACCTGAAAAACAACTAATTTTTAAGAAAACTTTAAATGAAATGCCGAATGTGCTTTCATCCCAGCTTGTTTTCATTCTATCAATGAGGAATGACCCCTCTGGCATCTAAAGGTGAGGACGAGGGGACAATGTAGGATGAACCATGACTAACTCCAACAGGAACCGAGTGTACCATGTTGCATCGGGGAAGGGGCCAAGGGGAGCTTCGTAAAGAGTGACTTAGACTAGATCTTTCAAAGGTATTTCAGAAAGTCAGGAATACAAGTGAAATCACCTGGGGTTGCGGGCTCTACTGAAGTGTGTGTAGACGTCTCTACTGCTGACTGGTTCTATGGCCCATGAGGGTTACTGTGGGGAAACGAAGCATGTGAGTCTATTTTGAACCAGGTTCTCAACCTTCCTTCCCAACAGTTTCTAGGTGATGGGCTTGAAGCATCAGCTTCCTAAGAATCAAGAGAATCAGTATTGAGGATAGTAAATAAATGACAAATCCATTGAATAAAAGCCTCTCCTCGGACCCGGATCTGCTCAACGGATCCAAGTACCCTCAGACGTAAGTAGCCGTAGGAAACTAAAGTTTGAGCTAATTGGGTTGTATTGTATATAAGCCATTCAGATGCGGTATTGGAAACAAAATTTTGTAGAGTTTGCAGAGGATACTAAAACTGGAGGCTGAGCAAATAATGAGGAACAAAACAATCAGACTCGAAAGGATTTGGATTGTCTAAGTAATTGGATCAGCAGATGGCAAACGCAGTTCAGTACAGGAAAATGTAAAATAGATTTGAAGCAAAAGAAACAAACTAGAGAATGCGTGCTAAATGGAACCATCTCCCAGAACGCTGACCAGGAAATGGAGAGGAGGGGCTATTATCAAACATGGGTGTCACCGCAACTCTGGGTTCACCGTTGCTTTAGAATCCTCCCCATCAGTGTGCACGCACTCTCTAGAGCGCGACCTTCCTCTGTGCACCCTGTGGGCGCTTGCAGTCCGCGCCACATTTCAATCTTGTCACCACTCAATTTTGTGGAGGCATCTCTCAAAAATTCCTAAGGAGTTACTTTTTTTTTGAGTACAGATTTCTCATCTTTGTTTAGGCGGGTGCTCATTATTCTGTAATTACCCTTCTCAGACATTGCTGGGAAGATGCAGAACAACGTTCTCAGGGCATCTTACTAATTGCCCTAGATTTCACCCCTTCAGAAAATGCCCAGGAGGATCCAGAGGTGTACCACATCAGGGTCTCACTCCCCAGTTGCCCTGTTCCCTGCAGGTACAAATTACATTTTGCAGGGGAGAGAGAGTTCAACTCTTGGAAAGGCAGGGGTATAGGCAGTGTATTTATTTATTTATTTTACATTGTGTGCCTAAGAATTATCTGGGCAGCTAGTTTAAAAATGGAAATTCCCCAATGCTCTCTCCAGACTCAGTCTGAACCGTTGAGAAGGGGCCTGGCCGTGGCATCTTTAATGAGCGCCCCTAGGCTTCCGGGCAGTCGGTGGCGGGAGACACGGGTGAGCCACACTGGAAGCTGAGAAGAGAGACCCTGAGTTCGCGTATCTCACAGGCTGATGAACTTGTTGACTGTCACCCTGCGCCAGCCTCGTGCACGTTATCTGGCGAATGAGAATCCGATCTGACCAGTGTGCTTGATAAAGGAGCACGTGAAATTGCGTCTGAAATCTTCCTGCATACAAAGATACACGAACAGTGACATGCCTGCCAAAATGCAATGTGTACGATTCTGGTCCCACAATACCATGCTGTAAAGGGATGATGGCGGCAGCCATCTGGACCCGGTCCGGGTCAAGTTTCCCTTTTATCCACTGCTCCAGGGATTCTCGCCCACGATGATCTCTTCTACCAAATAGACACTGAAACCAGTGGGTGTTTCCCTTTGGGCCTGTTTTAAAGCGTTGGAGCAGAAGGTCACTCGCAGTGTCCCTCTAGTTTGGTCGCTCCCAAGGAGCAGCGTTGGGAACAGCAGGCCGTGTGCTCGGACTCAGTGGCGCATCCCCCGGCGCAGACAATCCGCTCCAGCTTCTGCTGTGCACTGTGAGCACGCCCGTGACTGCCCTGGCCCGACACGGACACACGGACACACGGACACACGCCTTCATCCGCTCCCGCCCAGCTCGCCTTCCCACCTCTTTCCAAACCACCCTCCCTCCATTGGGTCGTTGTCCGGACCTCCACGGGTCCTGAGCCTCTGGAGAAACGAAATCCCAGTTCTTTTCGTACTGAAATTCTGTACTAACCAGGCAGTCTTATCTAGAGTGGGTCGGTTCCGTGAAATAAACGATGCGAAACCGGAAAGGAGATGAGTCGGCCAGACAGACAGACGCCGGCTCTCCGATGCGTTTCCCATCACACAAAGGGGGTGCGCATCTCATCGTCACGGCTGGTCTGGGAGGCGCGGCTCCCTGGACCCGTCTGCGAGCCGGCTACTCTGTAATTAGCAGAGCTATCAGTGAGTGAGGGGCTTCAAAACCTTTCCTTTTTTTCAGGTGCTTTTTGGTATTCATGATAGGTTCCCAACACCAAAAATCAATCTCAATCAAAGCCGCAAACGGAGTTTATCATAAATTATCATGAAAAGGTTTTCTACTGAGTAGATGGTTAATTACTATCTAATTTGAATAATTTTGCATATTAATGAGAATCGAATGAAAATCATTTTTAGGTTTTTTTACTTCAGCAGAGAAACCCATGGAGATAATGGCTCCCTTTTAAGAACCATGTGATCTCTCTTACTAAAGGAGGCAACCCCCCCCTTTTAATTTACCAACATGCTTTAAATTGATTAATGGATTAGTGTGTTGCCATTAATAAACTATCCAAATGAAAGACAACTTTATTATTTGACTCTGTAGCCCCTCGCCGCCTGCCAGTTAGGAAAAGCGCAAATGAGACGAAGAGTTTGCTAAGGTGGGATATAACCTTCCTTGTCCTTCATGGTTGCCGACCGCGGACACTCCTGTTTCTATTTTGAATGCATTTTTATACTTTGCTTTTTGTTTTCACATGTGAAGTTCAATGGGTTCTTGTTTACAAATGACATTTAGATTTAGGATATGCATATTGAGCCAAAGTAGGGGCTGTACTCTTGAAACAATGACCAAGCTCTCCCATTTGAAAAAAGTGACTGACGGTTGCCTTGGGCCTCGGGAATTACTGCCAGCCAGAAGTCAAAAGCCACGTTTGTAAAGTCTCCTTGAAACCTTTTTTGGCATTGCAAGCAAAGAATAATTCTGTAACGTTGGTAATATTTTATGTTTACACTTTTCTATCCATTTCAGAAAAAAACACAAAGACATTTTATTTCCTGTTCCGAAGGCCCCTGCTCCCTACCTTGAGGTGACCTTCCTCTCCCTCTTTCTGGTAGAACTTGCCATTGTCCAGCAATTCCCAGAACCCAACTGGCTCTACTTTGTAGTTACCATAGATTCATGGAAATCGGACATCGGGTGAGTCTTGAAGCTTTTGAAGGTGAAAGCTTCATGCAGGGTAGAACGAGTAATACGAGATTGGTTCTCACCGCCCACATTAAGTTTCCTGAAATTGGCTTTTCTGATCAGGCCAATGTCCTATCCATGCTGACTTCTAAAGGCCTCAGATAAGAATGTTCTTGTGCCTAGGCACTTGGCATTGGATTTTATCGACGAGAACCAGGACTGGGTTGCACTCAAGAAACACGAGTTGTGTGGATGGCTTTCAGAGCACCATTATAGAGCTCATGAGATGCCTTTGTCTTCTTCAACTTCCTGTGAGCGGGAAGAACATTTTCTCTTTCAATGTCACAAAGGAACTCCCAGGAACATGGGGCAGGCCCTTCCTAGAGAAGAAACAACTTAGAGAGAGACTCTCGCACCCACACTGTTGGCTTTCCTTCTTGATCAAGAGCTTCCTGGGCAGGGAGTGAAGGGGATTGCATTCACCATGTTGGGAGCCTCCACAATTGGCATTAACGGCATCTGAAGGGAAGCCTGGAAAAGAGGCAAGCCATTTTGAAAAGAACTAAAAACCTTAATGTTTCCAATTGAGCCATATGCCAGGGTAACTCTCAGGATAAGAAATGAACTATATTTCATATGCACAAAGTAGGGATTTTGAAAGAAACCCCCCTCTCCCTCCAAAATTCAAGAGTGGCATTAGCATGAGCTGTCCACTCCCCCTCTTCTCCTTCTGGTCTCTTCCAGGTTCTTTTGCCAAGGAACTAAGAATGAATAGTTGAGAGCCAAGGATATAGAAAAGAAGACAAAATAAAGCTGGGAGGATTTTGGCGGAATTACATCCGCAACATACTGCATCACTTTAAAAAATATATTTAAATAGTCCTGTGTCATCAGTTGGTGGCTTTCCTTTTCAACAATTTGCAATATATTTTGTCTTTCCTTAATTAAGCATCACATGTTGAAATTAATTACCGTGGGGTAGTTGAAATCTGGTGGCCTAATGCTCAGTAAATAGAACACAGAGTCTACATTCACCTCTGAGATTTCCAACCTTACCAAGATATATTTGTCTACCCCTGTCTTTGAGATCCTGAGTACATAAGGCAGACAGCTTCGAGGTGTGATCATTAAGGGACCAGGAAACCTCTGACGTGTGGCCCATGAGTCAGTCTCATGATAAGAAGACGCTATCCCGTGCTAGAGCTCCGTATTGTAGGGTAGCATGTAAAACATAAAGGGTGCCCAAGGATACAAGAAAATATTCAAACCATCCTCTCCATAGCCATGAAAATGAATCTAAATCAAAATTTCACTTGTCAAAAAGATGTGAATATTATCTGAACAAAAAGAAATTCAGTATCTGAATCTAGAATAGTCTAAAAATATCTAGATGCTGTTGCTTAAAACTGCATGCTTCAAGGAGTCTGAAGACTTCAGCAACACATGGGTTCGAGGCAGGAACCTAGCCAAAACAAGTCCATGTTTAGATCATAAAATGCACCCAAATACATGCACATAGCTGAGGGGGCTTCAAACAAGATCATGGAAATATGAAATTAAGAGAGAATAGAAAATGTCCACTGACTTTTGGAAGCGCCTTCATCTGCTAAATGCTGGCGCCTGTGTGAAGAGATGACCTGCGAATCAGTTACGTTTGAGCCAACTCTGACTCACGGTGACTCCATGTGTTTCACCGTAGAGCTGTCTTCGACGGTGTTCTTAGTGGATGTGACCTTTGAAAGTGGCTTCTTCCAAGGGCCACCTTGTTGAATTTGAACCGCCAACTTTCCAGCTAGCAACTGAGCTTTCACGGGTCCAGGCCATCTCGGCCTCCTTGAGGTGGTGTTTGGATTAGCCGCTGCCTAGGCGTGCCACTCGTGGTGATCTGGGGTGTGCAGACCAGGCCTGTGCTCCACACGCCTTTCAAGGCTGAGATCTTTCTGAAGGAGAGTGGCAGGCTTCCCTGGAAAAACTCCTCTTGGTGGCTTCGAACCACTGCAAGCCAAAGAAACTCCCTGCTATTGAGTCCATCTGGCTCACAGCAACCCTGTAAGACCCAGTCGACCCGCTCCTTTCCATTCCTGAGACAAAACCATTAGGGAAGCAGGGAGCCTCATCTCTCCGTGCGTCCACGGGGGAGTCCCCAGCTAGGCCTCGACCCCTCACCCATCTTTGACTTTGATGAGGTACCCAGGACATGTATGATTATCTCTGTTTACAGATGAATACAAGACCCTTTGACTTTCTTTTTCCCTGCACCCCACGCTCTACATTTCGGCCAATTCTCTTTCCTGTCAATGATATCTTCTTTCTCGGATGGACCGACGCAGTTGGCTTATTAATTAGCATAAATGTATGAGTGACTCCCTTAATGTTAACAGATAAAAGTTGTGTCTTTAGTTAGAACTTAGAGGATCTCTAGCCAATTGAATGTGCTGTGGGGATTCTACGTTTAAAAGCCAAGCTTGCTGACATCCCATCAACCTTCTCATTGAGAATTTCTCAAAAAGTACTGGAAATCGGTTAACTTTACTCTTTCCACAGCCCTAC